>NC_060139.1:621744617-622053167 GCF_021461385.2 Schistocerca piceifrons | reverse complement strand
GGTTAGTTTTAATATGCCAGGAAGTTTCATATCAGTGCACACTCCGCTGCAGAGTGAAAATTTCATTCTGGAAACATCCCCCAGGCTGTGGCTAAGCCATGTCTCCGCAGTATCCGTTCTTTCAGGAGTGCTAGTTCTCCAAGGTTCGCAGGAGAGCTTCTGTAAAGTTTGGAAGGTAGGAGATGAGATACTGGCAGAAGTAAAGCTGTGAGTACCGGGCGTGAGTCGTGCTTTGGTAGTTCAGATGGTAGAGCACTTGCCCGCGAAAGGCAAAGGTCCCGAGTTCGAGTCTCAGTTGGGCACACAGTTTTAATCTGCCAGGAAGTTTCAAATTATGTGATGTAGGAATTGTGCAAAAGAAACGTGTGAAAAACTAAATAAGTTAAGCACACCAGACAGTTAATAAACTACAAAACAACAGTCATTGATTATGGACTTAAGTAAAAAATAGACTATCGATAAAAATAAGTCATTAGTTCTGAGATGGACAGTATATAAAGAACAAAAGTAAGGCACAATAAACACTAAAACTATATGCCACTTATTTTCTCCTCATAAAAGTAAAAGAATAACTATATTTTACTCATTTTCTCCTTATAAAAACAAAGAATAAAAAATTATCTTGTTGGATGTTTTCATTTTTTTAACATTTGTACTATTTGTTAGGATAATATCTCAATACTTGTGTATGTATATTTCTTTGTCAAAGCAACTCTTGGAGAAATAATTCTTATTTGTTAGTGTAACAATGTTGAAATGAGTGACTAGAAACAAAAACATTTTACTTGGACATGATATTTAGAAAATGTGTTAGGAATACATTTTACTTAATTACTACATTTATAAAAAGAATATTTCTAAGAAAATCGATGTGAAAGACTCCTCAGTTTCGATAACAAACTTCTTAAACAAACTTCACACTTAAATAAAGAAAGAAAATAATTAAAAATTAATAATGGTAATAGTATAAAAATATTCTTCTCTTGTCAATATAAACATATTTTTGAGAATAATGTGGAAGAATATAAAAATATAAATTAGTACTACAAATTAGCATAGAACCAGAATAACGTGCCTGAACAGTAGGCAACAAAATTTAGATAATGGAATAATTTTTGACTGACTTGGACTACGATTCAATCTTTGCCTAACTTCAGTGCAAAAACTAAGTTCAAATGGTAGTGATATGTAAGGTGTCAGGCAAATCCAACACCTTCCATGAAAACCCTGACATGATAAGCAAATCCGACAGTATGTCACATAGCTCTAAATAAATCCTGACATTAAATTAACCAAAGTAATACGATCAATGAGTGAGCAAATGGAATACCACAGACTGACACAAGAATGCCTAAACGCATGTCATACCTCCCCTCCGTGAAACAAACGGAGTTCCAAGGGAAGAAACGAGAACAGAAGCCGAGAGCAGAACCGTGTTAAGCTAGAAGACCCTACGATAAGGTACGGACACCCACATATCCGGCTGACCGCCAGGACCACCCCCCAGCCCATGTTAAAAGATAGAGCCCTCCAGAAGAACAGTATAGATCTTACGATAACGCTAAAAGGGCCGCACCAGCTGCAAGTTTTAGCATGAGACTTTTTTGCATCTCTGTTACATTGAAAACGTTAAAAACATTGCTCCACCACGGAGCTTAAGATTAACACTGAGACCCTGATTGGTCAGTTGAAAACACAGCCAGATAACTTTTTTTAAACCAACTTTGGTAAATTGTAGTAAGGAGAAGTTAGGAGAGAGTTGCTTCCGAGATGGTGAGCTGTGTGGAGCTGCGCCGCCTGCCGCCCCCTGACACTGCCTAAACACCGTCAAGGTATTGAACGCACGCAATGCCGCATAACAGCATATAACGCTTCACTCAGAACTGCAGAAGTCTCATCTGTTACATCCCCTTTTTGCGTAATACTAGTGTCGATCGTCACTTAAAGCTCACGGTATTCACATTTGCTACTTTAAGTTAAAATCTGAAACGCGATGATCTTTCTGTTATATAATTATTGAGAAGCCACATCAGCCACTGTAACTTACGACAAGTTAAATAAGTAATTAAAGATAATTGAGGGTCACTGTAGATCATTTGGATAGTTTTCTCTTTTATGAAACTTAACTTAAACCTAGATTATAGATGTGATATGGCATAGGTCATCCTTCGATCCATTGTAGAACTTGGAAACCCATTCGGGGAATATTCGTTCACATTTTTGTTGAACGCAGTTGGTTTTTATCATCCTGTATTAAAATATTTCCTTATATCAATAGTGCAATTTATATACAATGTTTTGTGAGTAGAATAAAATTTCCAATGGTAAACTTAACTGCTTTTTCGACATTATTTTACCAGCTAACTAAAAATAGGAAAGCCTTGAACCCCTTCCACTAAATTAAGTTAGTATTAAGATTCTTTTACAGGGAGTGCAGTGGAGCTGACGCTGAAATCATTAAGTATTTGATTATATCATCGCTAGTCTCACTGAACTCTTCTGAACTCTACATGTCATGTGTGGTCTGGCGTCTCCTTACCAGCAACAGGATCTAGTATGATAAAAAAAAATTATTATATTTAAATATATCTCAATTCTTTCAATTTAAATCTGTATTTCATACTAGAATGCCATGTTCCCAGTTTGGCACAGCTTTGCCACAGGACACACGAAAGCGGTCGAAGACGTCCGTCTTCTGGTCGGCTCCTGATCGTTGTCAGAAGGAGGCTAGTTTTTGATTACGCAAAGACTTCTATTATTTGGAAGAGAACAACCCGGATTTCTTTACGTAATCAGTATGAATTCTATAATTACCTAAGGGACCTTTAACAGTGGATAGTAAAAAAAATTGCTTTTGCAAATGAAATCATTAATAAATGGGGCAGCTATGAGCTGTATAGAAGACAAGGAGCGGCCTTCTGTCTACGACCAGGATGCCGCAGTATTCTCTGCTGTAGTAAAGGCTGTTTGACATTTATAAAAATAATATGGCACGGAGGATAAAAGAGTATAAAGGAAAAGAACAGAATAAGAAGTCTGGTAAACACTAAATATATTGAAACAATTCTCACTAGCAAAATTAGGGCTTATTTATAAACAATACAACTTACATCATTACTTTTCTAACAGTATGGTGCGATCAGATTTCAGCCTGTCCTGTGCTGTCTCCTTGGTTCACATTTTTTTTTTTCACAAATTATAGTCACTACTTTTCTCCTTTCGTTGAAGATAATTCTTGCACTGTTCAACACTTTTTTAGCTTAAAGTCGACTTTCTCCACGCTTTCACACCACAAGCAGAAGTACATTAAAATCTGAAGATCTACAAAAGTTTTCTACCGTCATCTTTTATTTAGATCGAAGCGGAACGACAGTTCAGCTTCTGTTAAAATGCTTCTTTGACTGCGCAATCGATGTATTAGCGTCCGCGCTAGATGCGCATCTTTACAGTTACGTAAATTATACAAAACAAATGTCTTTCAAAGAATACTCAAAGTTTCATACGACGGAAATACCAATAATATTACAAGGTCCCAGGTTCAAACTAGTCAATTCCCTAAAAAACACACTCAGAGCGTCATTGTGCGAAAGTGGTAGGGAGACACGACTTAGAACAAACAGACACCACGCAGAATGTTAGAGCAGACAAACTTATTGTCAACTGCTTGATAGGTATTAACACATTTAGAACCTACAAACCGCAAATAGACAAAGGTAATGGTAAGTGCCATTTTCTTGTGAAAAGCCAAAGATTTTCTATCAGCCTGATTACCACACCGAAGAGGTATGACACAGTAAACCTAGAACCCCATCTCACTGAACAGTACTCATATCCTGCAGACCGACACTGAAGTTAACCAGGAATTAGTAGATCAAAAATTGAACGAATCAAATATTCTAGATGCTACACAACGACAAGAGATTTCTGACTTACTTTTTAAATATGCAAATATTTTTAATAATAATCCAGGAGTAATCAAAGATTATGAACATAAATTTAATGTCTATCCTCATGAAACATTTTGTTGTATGTCTTACCCTATACTGTGGGCAAAGCGTGAAGCAGTTAAGCAGGAAATCAATAGAATGTGAGAATGGGGAATCATACAGCCATCATTTTCACCATATTTCAGCCCAATACTACCAGTTACCATACCTGATGGACCAGCACGACTAGTTTTAGACACTAGAGGCATAAACAAAATCCTAGTACCAGTAAGAACAAAACCAGATAATTTAGATGAACAATTGCTAAAATTTCATAATACCAAATATTTCAGCACCCTCGACATTAAAAAATCCTACTGCCAAATAAAGTTACATGAGGAGATCAGAAAATACACAGCATTTGTCTGCAATGGCAGGAGATACAAATTTCAAGTTCTACCCTTTGGCTTAAACATTAGTGCAGGCGTATTTATATCAGCTTTGGACAGGCTCTTAGGACCAGAATTGCTCAGTAAAGTTACCATTTATGTTGACGATATGTTAATAGCCACATCAGCTTGGGCAGAACACATCAGTATAATGGAAAAGGTATTTCAGAGATTTACAGAGTACAAAGTAACAGCAAATCTTTAAAAAATCTAACTTTGGCAAAGAGCAAGTAAAATTGTTATGACGTATCATATCAAAGCAGGGTATATTACCAGACCCAAAGAAACTAGACGCCATGCGTAATTGCCCTGCCCCAAGGAACAAAAAAAAATTGAAAGCATATCTCGGACTAACCTCCTTATTTTTTTAATTTATAACACAACAGCTTATGAATAGCGATGCCCTACTTAACCTGTTGAGAAAGAATGAACCTTGGCTATGGGATAAGAGATGCCAGGAGGACTTTACCAAAATTAAAAATGCATTAATATCAGCAAACATTTTGAGTCATCCTGATATGTCTAAGGACTTCTGTTTAAGCACAGATGCCTCGTCTCAGGAGCTGGGGGCATGTTTGTTCCAAATACAATAAGAAGAAGGAAAAACAGTACCCAAAGTCATCAGCTTTGTCAGTAGAGCTTTATCAGAGGCAGAAAGATCATATTCCACATCAGAACTGGAAAGTTTTGCAGTAATTTGAGCGTTTAAGAAATTCTAGTACTTTCTTTGGGGTAAAAACACTAAGGTCTATAGTGATCACCAATCATTATATTTTCTCTTAACATGTAAGCTGTTACACCGAAGACTAGCGAGGTAGTGTTTGTACCTGCAGGAGTTCAATTTTGAAATAACATACATAAATGCAGTCAGAATATTATCGCAGATGTACTATACAGATTACCACAAGGACTAGACGATTTCAGTGAACTGTCTGAAGACGATTCAGAAATCTGAACATTACTGATGCAAATTAATACACAAAAATCAGACTACAAAAATTTTGTAAACAGATGGGAAGGATACAGCACCAAGACAATAGGTGGAATAACGTAATACAAAATATCATCCAGAATAAAACCATAAGGTAAGGCGTTTTGATTCACCGGAAGCACGAAGGTTCTAACCATTGGAGTGTATGCCTTCCAGAGGAATATATCGACGAATTTATCAAACGCATGTACGAAGTATGGGGACACTACAGAGTAACAAAACATACAGACAAGATTTTCAAACTTTGTTATTTTTCTAATTTACGACGACGTGTTTCACAAATATTAAGAAAATGTGTTATTTGCCAAAGAACAAAACCATCCAATATGTCAAAGTTTAGCAAACTACACCTCATACTAACCAAAGCTCCACTGGAAATGGTTCCTCTGGATATCGTAGGGCCATATCCCAGAGCAAAAAGTAGTGTCATAGTTTTATAAGTTAAAAATTTTATTATGTACAATTTTGAATGATATATGTTCAGACCTAAGTAATTTTCTTATTTTATAAGCAAAGACAAACATTTGACTAGAAGAAAGTGTAAAGACATATCTTAACACTAAGCGAAATGCACCCTACGACTCAGCTGTGTGCGCTCAACAATGCATGCTTACGTCAGTACTAGGTAAGCAAGCGCAACAGGCTAACTCGCGGCGCATCCAAATAGAAAGGCGAAACTACAAAAGTATCAAACCCAATTTCAAAATAAATAATAACAAGTAACAACTATACTTGCTATCAGGGAACGAAAGAATATTTAAATCAACATGCGAAGTTGTGTCAATACTAAGATACACACATTGTAATTAGAATTAAAAGAAATCATTACAAAGAAACATACAGGACGTGTTAGCTAACAAAAAGATAAGATACCGTAGGAGATGTCAAAGTAACTTGCTTTGCAGTAAATTAATAAAAGGAATACAAATGCAAGGAAATAAATATATAAACGAATAAGAGTGAAAAATGAAAAAACGTCTGCAAACAAAAGTGATGACTGAGTATATGCGTGACCTATGAGCTACGAAACAGAATTAGTTTTTAAGTTAGTTGTAAGTTTTTTATATTGCAGCGACCAGTGCATCGATACGGCGCAGAAGAAGAGATTTACGACGGGTGTTATAGACACCAAATGAAAAAACGGGCCGCACCTCAAAGAAATGATTTACTTATTAGTATCTCTATGTGGTCATCAGACAAATGAAGAATAAGAAAATACATTGTCGCATTGCAACTACAAAACATTTACCCGTACCTACTGACTACAAAGTGCACACAAACACGAAGGCATGTGACCTCAAATAAAACTAATCAATTCATATCGCATCACATGTGAATATAAACGATAGCATTTCCACATAATCGTAAAGAGGTAAACATGAGGTAATGCAAAAACTTTCGCATTACGAACACAAACCTACACATAAACAATTATAAGCAACACAATGGTCCATAGTACATGAGTCGTTAATACGTTTCGGTTACACGAAAAAGGAGTTTCCTGATAAGTGATTTAAGAAAGGACGAATAGCATTTCCTTAGTAATCCATAAACCAGTAGAATAGTATTCCTTATTCCCTCCTCAACGCAGGAGGCGGTGCCAAAGCGTAGTTAAGCCAGCAATGCATAATGTAGAATCCTGATGTAAATATTTTTCTCTTTTTCTCCCAAGGAAAATATTAAACTCTCAAGACTGATGCATGCATGACTGGAAAATAAAATGTGGATGCACTAAATGCATATATAACAACACAATGAAATGGAATGTAAGTAAGTTACTTTTATTTGTGTACAAAGGATTTTTTTTTTTTTTTTTTTTGAAGCTAACAAACAAATTATGCTAACCAGTAACTGTAATTGAAGAAGGACTTTTGCAATGTTTTAGTATTTCAGTATTTTCTACTTTTGATACAAATAATGGGTGGAATGTCAGCCTTAGAGAAAAGCCATTGTAATATGCATTCTTACGTCAAAATGTTAATATCGAGCCATATGTAAAAAATGAACTTGAAAAACTAACAAAAGGAAAAAACCTCAAGGACTAAAAACAATTCTCACCCCAATGTGAACTACGAAATAGATGGTGGTATCCAAACGTGTGTGCAATAATGCAACGAATCAATTGTGGTAATGTAATGCTATGCAACGTCTGATATATTAATCTGCAAGCTACAATTGTGCAAGCATCACTTACATTGACGTCCGGTGTTCATGTGCAGTATTCACCCCACTGAAAATGTGTATACGACAAAGAAGATCCTTCCCGTGCCGTATCAAAGGTGAGTTATCTCCCACAGCATCGGTTTTTGAAGAGTAAACGCACGTGCACCGCACTCACGATGGAAGGCCTCGCCGCAGCAAATTATTCGACAGATAGTACGGCACTCAGTGTGAAAGTGACACTAAAGCGGGAGTGGAAACGCGAACGACCATACACAATAATGTGTGGAGTATTAGCGGCTCTAGCACAGGCAACAAACATATTTCGTGCGCATGTGCACAGAGACTGGCAATGTTGCCAAAAGGACAAATACCCGCTCTCGCAGCGCTCTTACGTAAATACTTAGTGAAGCATCATTCTGTATGTAAGCTGTGTATATCCTGTAATATAAAGTGTAAGCAAGACAAGCTGATATCTCCAACCCAAAATACAAAGAAAAATATGCCGACAAATAAAGGTCATTATAACCCTTTCGCCAAAAATTTTAATTTAATCTGTACGGGTGTATACAAAACACTGTGCGCCTCCATTGCATGTCACCGCACAGTGTGGGGGCAGTTGTATAGGTACATAAGGTAAAGCCCCAACATGCTACGACAAAAGTTATTACCAATGACATGAAACACTAGCGTGGCCACTGTAAGTGAGGGCAAAGAGGTATTTTGCTACGCCGGAAGGCGAAAGACAAATGATGGAAACTTTTTTCAATTTTTTTGACAATTATTAGAGAGACTCTATCTTTAGTTCTCGTGGCAAGAAGACGTATTTCTTGTGATACAATGTGTTGTCTGAATATTAATTTAATGAAAGTATGAAGTCTGAGAGTGCGTTTTTGTCCAAAACCACGAAAGTTTTCTTTTCTTCCGCACATTATCCCAGTGTCATATCACTGTAGCTGCCTGCATCAGAAGAGGAAGTCCGATTAAGAATCAATATTGTACTCATGGTCAAGAACGAGAACTAATAATGGTGGAAGAAGAACCATTTAACCAACTTGTGTAGATCTCAACAGCAAAGCGAATACAGGAATTGATGTAAGTTAGAAGTGAAACATTGCATTCGCTTAAAAATCTATAAGGAATCAAAATGATAAAAGTGCGAAAAAATTAATTTGTGTAATTAATTATATTATTTTTTATATAACTTTGCACAGACCTTCCTACAAATCAGAGTCGGTGAGTCCTAGTTTTGGTAGAAGTTGAATTCTTCTACAGACACAAGAAGAATTATAAACGAGTCGGGAGTTCACAGATGTCTCGAAGCTGAAGGCCAGTAATGAGGTCATTTATAAATAAGTCGAACACTCGCACAGCCAAGGCGAAATGGCTGCATGAAAAATGTGAAGAAATCTAAAAAGAAGTGGCAGTCGGGATAATTGACTTATCTTATAAAAAAGTCAAAACAGCCTTCGGTGAAATCTACAAGGAGCATGACCTGTTTGATAACCAAATAGAAGAAGAACCTGGAGTCGATATGGCTGATATTGTGTAACGGGCTTATTCGACCTATGTTGTATGTACATCTAGTATTACTAATCGTTCAGGGTACTATAAATATATTATTGATGACTGTATGTACTTTGTTTTTCGCTTTTTTTTACTTCATTCTACAATTTTTTTAGTTAAGTTGCCTATATTATATTGTAATGAATTTGTACGTACAGACGCAATGTAATGTCTTAAACAAAATGAGTATTGTTTTTTACTGTGTAATGTTATTTCCATGTATGTATGTAATTTCTTTGCAGTTTTAGCAAATTCGACCCGGTAGGAAAAATAATATTTGTGCATAACGCTACGAACGGAGAGACAGTTGAGGATCAGTTGACTTGAAGGAGGGACGAGGACGTCTGCTAACGTCGCGATAGTGTATGCGGAATGAAGTTGTGGAACAGTTCGTTAACTGCTGAGAAACAACTGATTATCAGTGGTAGGAGGAGGACAAGTTTTGTGGGAAGTTTGCTTGCTGAAGCTGTAAGACAGAGAAAATTGTTACACAAGGAAGAAGAAGATAAGAGAAGGAGGAGACCAGAAGAAAGAAGCTCTACAAGATTCATCATAGAAGACACCAAGTAGACTTACGAAATATATCAGAGCCACAGATCTCTTTAGAGTCAACAGTAAGCAAGCTATGAAAATTCAGCTATACTACAACTCATTACAAACAAACTAGTGAAAGCTGTCTACGTGGTATTTGTAATTGGACTGAAACTTTGTGCTACGTTGGATTGAAACTACGTGTGAAACAGATTACTACGAGAGAAACGGACTATAGTCGTTTAGGGCAGCGAACTGTGTGCTGCCTGGCCTAGTATCCACAAAATTGCCTCTGTATCTGTTAGGGCCGAGCTTTTAAATAATTTAATTTAGTGATGTGCAAATAAACGGACAGACTGCGCAAGAAAGTTAGTATTCAGCCAGTCATCCACTGTTGTTCCTGAAAATGAATACCCATAATAAGAAATTAACCCGATCAGTCCCGTCCTGTAACGTTTTGAAACAGTGAAAGTTTATTTTGTACTGTACTTTGACAATGTGACACTTCGGACCAGACGCAACGAGCGTTATTTAATTTTCAGTTCTATTTACTCTTATTCTTGAGATATCCGTCGCCGTATTAGTGAGAGGCCAGCGATCAACGAGACAACGGAGCGTCGGCCCAGAGATCTTATAACAGTCGTCTCAGGTAGGAACATGGAGGTTAAAAAAAAGGAGGGAGGTGTCATTACGTCACAGACTTGAAGCCGACGTCCGCCATCTTAACTAGCCCAATACATTAAGTTCATTACATTCATACCCCCATGGTTCACCAAATTGATTCTTACCTGCTACGTCAATCTGAATGTCAGTGCCAAGTTTCGGGCGTGTTGGGTGCTTTAATGTGTGGAGACGTAATTTTTTCATAAAAAATGCCACCTTGCGTTGTTTACGGGTGTACTAATCGATACTATTGTAATCTAAAGTTGAGTGGAATCACACATCATTCGCAAGTGGAGGTATCAAGAAATATTTTCTTTTGTATATGTGAATTATTGTTTTACTGTTTACTTTTATTGCAATGGTTTTATTTCTGTCATTTGCCTTACTTTACTCAGTGTCCATTCTTTCTCTTCTTTCCTGTGTTTTTCATTCCCTACCAAATCGCAAACGCTCCGACATCCGAGTCACACTGTATCAACGGTCTCGCCCCGCACAACACACAGATACGTAGCCGCGCCGATTGTTGGGCAGCATCTGATATCCTGAATTCCTCTCGCCGATAATTACTATTCATTGTTCACAATTCCTCCCCTTTAAAAAAAGATTTTGGGTAAAACAGCCGGAGACAGCAGTCACGTGTGCGCTAGTTTTGTATGGTTGTATGAAGGCGTATGTGTGCTGTGCTTCCTTTCTGAAGAAGGCTTTGGCCGAAAATTCATGTGAACATTCTTTTCGTCGTGCCTGCCTTGTGATCGGCGTGTCAGTATCAGTCTGTCCGTTTCACAACATAGACATTCCCTCACGAAGTTTGTTATAAATAATCCACTGCGCTTCAGCATGAACAATGATGTACATAATTACTGTACCAGAAGAAACAAAATGACATTCACTACGTCATGTTAAGATTGTCTGTAACACAAGCAGGGGTCCACAATGCTGAGGCCACAGGTTTTGATTACTTACCCATTGATATAAAATGCCTGACCCGCAGGAATGTAAAATTTGAAACTATACTGAAAACGTTTCTCTTTGATAACTCCTCCTACTCCGCGGAAGATTGTCTATTACTGTAATGTGTAAATGGTGATGGGTAGGAATTACTGACAACTATCTGTCTGTCCTTAACTAAAAAACCCAAAAACTAATAAATTATCAGCATGGACGCAAATTTACAACAAAAAATTGATGTCAGTGTATAATGACTCGCTCTATATCATTACGATTTATCGTGCAAATGATACATGGAACATGAAACTAAGTACTTAGCTACCGGTATATCACAAAGCATGTTATAGACTTACATACTTTGAAAATCTCAAAATGAAATTCAAAAGTAAAGTCAAGCAGATTATCAAAGTAGACGTACATTCCAATTATGCTATGTTTGGCTATTCCTGAAAAACTGACAGAGTTACTGGCGAGAAATATTCGGGGAAAAGAAGCAAATAGGCTACTATTGGAAAGGTACGCCTACATCTTACACACGTTAGGCTATCATTACTAAAAAATTGCTCACATACATGTTAAAGCAAAATACCCATATTAAGGGGTCTTAAACGTTTGAGACCATTCCCCATGAATCACACTTATAGCATTCCACAATGCTGGAAGATGATTAAAAAGTTATATAGTTTTTTTACGTTGTAAGTTGCTATTATTGGCCACACAATGAATGACGTATCATAGGTAATATTTCAAACCGAGAAGATGAATGAACTACAGTGAGGCTATGCACTGAGAATCTAATAAAACAATAACTCTATTCTGTATAGAGGTATACCTCTATACAGTTCTGTTTCTTTGACATTTCAATAATCAGTCATTCTGTTGACATGCACAAGATACGATAGCATGCCTTCCTTCTTTCCTGATCTCACCCGTTTATGGGCTAGCAAAGAACAAGTAGGTAAAGTTTTTTGCAAACGTGAACTCTAAAAATATTGTTCATACGAGATGAAAGACGAAAATGTGGCGAACAAGAAGCAGTCAAATACCAATACGCAAACAGGCATTGGTTGCGAATTTCAAGTTTCATTCGTTATCGATAAAAATAGAATTAAAAAAATTAATCAAATAATAAATAGAATGAAATGGGTTACGAAAACAGGCTTTTCACATCACTTCCTTCTGTTTATGGTTATCCGAAATATGGCAGCAAGAAACAAGTTACGTTAACGAGGCCAAATGTGTCGTATTACTAAAGCAAACACGCATTCAAGAACAGAAAAACGTTCGAAATTGCCTTCCTGACACTATGTTACTCTAGTAAGCTCTATAATTTTTAATATTTTAAACAGTTATTGCGTGCACACGACAGAAATAATGAACAACAAGCACTCGTAAACAGTAGCCTGCTAATGTTTTGGGCGCCCACTCTGACTTCATAACAACGTACAGCGTAAGTCTGTAGTGCCAGCTCCCTTCTTTTCTTACCTCCATGGGTAGGAAGCCACGGAACACGCGTTTCAGCAATCGCAATGTCGACTATCGACGTCCATTTCATTACTGCGAGGCATCAACAGGATCTTCCATCGACAAATATTATTAAAGAGTGTTGCAAATTACAAGTCAGTTTTCGATTAACTTTCTAACAGTTCTGCTCCAGTAACACCTCAAATTGAAGTTGCATTTGCATTGTAAGAGACTAATTCAGTATTACAACTTTATATAGTTTTTACTTTAAAAATGTATTTTAAGGTTTCTAGGTTAGTTTTGGTATTCAATGAAAGTATCATGAGCTCTCACTTGATTCAATGTGTCATACTGTATGTCTGTACACTGGATGTCAACAAACAGAAGTCTTCAATAGTCGATATGTTACACCACAGAGCTCGGAGTACAAACAATGTGATCTTTGGTTGTCTGCAGCAATGTGAAGATAATCACATAGTGTTGTCGTTTCATTATTTCTCATGTTTAATTTATGATGAGTTTGAAAGAAGCAAATTTTAGCATAATTTTGGTTTATTGGTTAGGGTCAGTTAGTTTGAGTGCCGAGACGAGATTAAGCAACATTATCTGTTCACATGCCTCGCACATAGAATGATAGTTTCACCATACCTTTACCATTTCAACCTTTTATATGGCAGAGTAATATTTTTAATAAGAAAAAATTTCGTGAAGGTTGTTATAGTTGTTAATGACTGAGTTTCATAATTCACAATACAGTTTCTGAATGCTAACCTCTTCTACATCATTCAGTAAATTCAGTATCTACCATCGTTTCCTCAAGAAACTTTTATTTTGTAATCGAGTGTTGCCACATTGCACTTAGAGGAACACAGCTGCTCAAATTACAAAGTATGATGTGCTTAGCATAGGTGCTTTTCTCTGCATTGCATTTGAGCAAGGCTTTTTCCTTTCTTTACTTAGTTTTCTGGTATGCTGCATGTAAACATTCGTCATTTTCGTGCAAAAAACTGGTTCAAATGGCTCTGAGCACTATGGAACTTAAAATCTATGGTCATTAGTCCCCTAGAACTTAGAACTACTTAAACCTAACTAACCTAAGGACATCACACAACACCCAGCCATCACGAGGCAGAGAAAATCCCTGACCCCGCCGGGAATCGAACCCGGGCGCGGGAAGCGAGAACGCTACCGCACGACCAGGAGCTGCGGACCATTTTCGTGCAGTACCGAATTTTCATTACCGCGAGGTAAGTCACAAAAGTTTATTAGTGCCAGTTTAATAGCACATTTAGGACACAGTAAGATCATCAACATTTAAGTATTGCCTTTCCAAACTATCTTCAACAGCAGTTTAGGTAAAATTCGGTTCAGATTTAATTTCTTAAGCAGACATCCTTACTCTTACAATGCAATGTTAAATTTGTGTCAATGATAATGTCCGCTAGCACCTGAACAACACGTACCCCCATCGTTGGATTAGACAGGTAGATCCTGCCCCATGGCCAGCGCTATCGCTGGACCTCACATCTCTGGACTTTTACCTCTGAGGTTACGTCAAGCCGTTGGTATATGGTGATGGTATTTGGTTTGTGGGGCGCTCAACTGTGCGGTCATCAGCGCTCATACAAAGTCCCAATTTTTACACAGTACAATCTAGCCACTGTCACAAACGATGATTATGAAGCGATGGGGACAACACATACACCCTGTCCCCAAGCAGAGAAAAATCCCCAACCCGGTCGGGCATCGAACCTGAGACTCAATGATCCAGAGGGGGTTGGGTTGTTTGGGGGAGGAGGCCAGACAGCGAGGTCGTCGGTCTCATCGGATTAAGGAAGGACAGAGAAGGAAGTCGACCGTGCCCTTTCAAAGGAACCATGATCCAGAGGCAGCAACGCTAGCCACTAGACCACGAGCTGCGGAACCGTCGGTATATTAAACTCCTGTAGCAATGGATGAAGACTTGATTGCTAGGATCCAAGCTGCCTATCTCCTGCTGCAACAGATACCAGGGATCTATGAGAGAGTGCAGCAGAATTTCATGTGCCATTGCGATGCATGCACTGAGACTAGTGGTCTTCACTTTGTACGGTTACTATGAACTACATTTTGTTGTGTGGTGTATGCTGTGTATGTCCATAATAAAAAAGAACTTCGGACCATTTTTTCCATATCTGAATATAATCGGTAATGGACCCACTATCACCTGTTTCAGTTTGACCCAAAAGGTTTGATCCACTCAGTATTAGAAAATTTGTGGTGCACCAAACTACAAATTGTTTACTTTCTTTCTTAGTCAAGTTAATACTTTTTAATACCTTTAGAAATTCCACAATTTGTTTTAGTACCATCACCACCACTCATCATAACAAAACTATTGATACATATCAACATCTCGTAGTCTTGTAGTTAGTACTGATGACTCTCTACTATGGGGTCCCGAGTCCGATTCCTGGCTGGGTTGGATTTTCTCCAGTCGCACACGTTGGCAAACTGGTCTCAAATGAAAAGACTTGCAACAAGCAGCTGAATACCCAGAACAGTGTCTCCCAGCCAATAAAGCCGTGTGCATATTTAATTTCATTTTAGTGATATGCGGGGTGCAGCCATGGGTGACAGCTCGAATTCAATGCTTATACAACCCTTAACTTGTTATCCTGTACTTCCATACCAATATTATTAAACGTAAAGGTAACTCTGTCCGTTACGTTTTCATGACTAAACTATTGAACCGATTTCCATGAAATTTGGTGTGGAGGTAGCTTCAACCCTAAGGCAGAACACAGGTTACTTTAGAAAGTAAAAAGAAAATTGGCCCCTAAGAGGTTGAGGCAAGGAATGAAATATCTTTTTTACATCAATGAATATAGCCCATGTTTAAAAAATCAAATTAATGTTTACATGGATAATGTATTATGCCCATACCCCTCCGCTTGTACCACTTGGCAGCAGTAACGCAAGTGTCAGTCATCATACACTACAGCAGTTCGGGGTGGGTGCACATCACAAGCTATGCTTATTCAAACAGACAAACATGTGAGGGCAGTTGATGTTATGTCACATACAAAAGCTTACTTACTCACAATCACTCGTCGTAACAAAACTACTGAAACGTTAGTGCAGCCATGGGTAACAGACAGTATTACACAAATGACCAAGCTCTGCTAAGTGTTGATTTTATATTGATTCGTTACTAATACAATGTTTGCTTCTGCTTTAGATCCTTTTCATGGACGAGTGCTGAAACAGTTCACTCCTGAGAATGAATACATCTGCTGCCAATCCAAAGGAAGTGCTGCATCATCAAATAAGGTAAGATCGACTGAATACTTGCAAGACGATGCAGAAGAAAAAGTGTTCAATGCGCTAATCATACATGTTATTTCTCAAGTCAATATCTCTTTTTTTCAACACATATTAAAAGCACAGGGATGAGGAGGTAACGTTAGAAAAGTTTTTAACCAGCTTCTGATACCACATGCCGATTTTGCGCTAAAACTCACTATTTGTGGAAAGTTTTAACGTGAAAGAGACTTTGTCATAGGTAAAAGAGCACCATGGATACCCAGCTTCACACACAAGAGGCTTCCTTTTCATATTATCTTATTACGAATACCATTTTATTTGTTTTAAAGTACTTACTAAGTGAATTATTTATGTACAGCAGTGTCATAAATAATAACTATGACCACTGCGGTAATCTATTAGCGCCGTCCGTTGTACAAGTTGACTTTTGTAAACGAATATCCATTCCAAGACGACAACTACACTTATGCCAACGACTACACTTCTTCCAAATACTGACATTACTTACAACTATAAAAGTGCGAATATTTGATACGGATCCCATGTTTAGAATTAATGCTCAGCTGATTAATACCGAGAAAACTGTTTTAATTCCACGGATAAACTTAGCGCTATCTGATTCAAGAATGCCTTTTCAGTTGACAATGAAAATTGCATTTGCGATCACTATAAACAAGTCGCAGGGACAAAAGTTTCAAAGAACAGAACTGTATTTACCAAATCCTGTCTTTACTCACGGACAATTTTATGCTACCTTTTCACGGGTAATTAAATCAACTAACAATTTTGTACCGCTCAAAGAAAATTAAAAACAAGGCGTACGCGAAGATTACATTCACATGTCAAATATCGTTTACACCAAGGTATTGTACTGCTCTGTAAAGAATTTTGTTCAAGATTTTGTACACGGAAATGTATACACAAGCGCGTAACATAAAATCATGATTATTGTTTCACATCGTTCGGATCATTTTTAAAGATATATTCTCTTCATCCCCATAACTACCCGTAACCCAACGACTACACGTATTCCAAATGCTATCATTATTTCAAACTAAAAAGTGTAAAAGTTTCGCACGGGTCCCCTGGTACTGAAACATATTTAAACCAGTTGTATCTTGTCAGTCTCATGTTGGAAGTCGATTTGAAACTTCATTATCTTCATGCTGAGCACGATTCTTCGAAACCTATAGTTTCCACATTCGCATGACAGTATTAGGAGCGACAACATGGCCGAACGATGAACCAAAGTCTGAGTCAGTCACCACCCTGCCACTGCCGAATTCCAACATGTGCTGCTACACGATCTCCTCACAACCAACAACATTCAAATGAGAATTCTGAAAGAGGAACACGCCGCATAATATTTCCTTATAGACGCAACACCTGTGGCGTTATTCGTACCTGTGTCGTGCGGCTGCATTAAAATGATAACCATTTGCTTAGCCAAGCAGGCAGTACATATATGGCATATTGGAGGTTTGTTGCATGCCGACTTCATTGTGTAACAGTTTTAATGGCCAGAAATGTATTTACATGAATTTTGATCACGTATTTGCGAACTGCTTGTAGCTGGGCAGATAACCAAATAATATAGTTATTGTTAATCTTGATTGTTAAATCAACCCCCATGACGTTCTAGGTGAATCCTAGAGTCCACTTTCAACAACAAGATCATTTATTTATGACTACGTTCATCTTAACCCAGGAATGCATCTCTGCACTACACAAAACTGGCGCTAATAGCATAGGCACATAGGGAACACACACGACACAGATCTGGAAGTCCACGGTATTGCTGATAAGTTGACAAAACCGTCCCGAAACACATTTGCTACAAAACGCCACTGTTTCCTGCACATGTACCCCGACATCAGTATGGGATATGATCACCATGCACACGTACACAAGCCGCACAATGGGTTGGCATTCTCTGGATCAGGTGGTCAATCAACTGCTGTGGTATAGCCTCCCATTCTTGCACCAGTGCCTGTCGGAGCTCCTGAAGTGTCGTAGGGGTTTGAAAACGTGCAGCGATACGTCGACCGAGAGCATCCCAGACGTGCTCGATGGGGTTTAGGACTGCTGTGGTATAGCCTCCCATTCTTGCACTAGTGCCTGTCGGAGCTCCTGAAGTGTCGTAGGGGTTTGAAAACGTGCAGCGATACGTCGACCGAGAGCATCCCAGACGTGCTCGATGGGGTTTAGGTCTGGAGAACAGGCATGCCACTCCATTCGCCTGATATCTTCTGTTGCAAGGTACTCATCCATGATGGCAGCTCGGTGGGGCCGTGCGTTATCATCCATGAGTAGGAAGGTGGGACCCATTACACCCCTGAAAAGGCGGACATACTGGGGCAAAATGACGTCCCGATACAACTGACCTGCTACAGTTCCTCTGTCAAAGACATGCAGGGGTGTGGGTGCACCAGTCATAATCCCACCCCACACCATCAAACCACGACCTCCATACAGGTCCCTTTCAAGGACATTAAGGGGTTGGTATCTGGTTCCTGGATCACGCCAGATGAAAACCTGGAGAGAATCACTGTTCAGACTACACCTGGACTCGTTCGTGAACATAACCTGGGACCACTGTTCCAATGACCATGTACTGTGTTCTTGACACCAGGCTTTACGGGCTCTCCTGTGACCAGGGGTCAGTGAGTGCACCTTGCAGGTCTCTGGGAGAATAAACCATGTCTGTTCAGTCGTCTGTAGACTGTGTGTCTGGAGACAACGTTCCAGTGTCTGTGGTAAGGTCCCGAGCAAGGCTACCTGCAATACTCCGTGGCCGTCTGCGGGCACTGATGGTGAGATATCAGTCTACTTGTGGTGTTGTACACTGTGGACGCCCCATGCTGTAGCACCTGGACAGGTTTCCTGTCAGCTGGAATCGTTGCCATAATCTTGAGATCACACTTTGTGGCACACGGAGGGCCCGTGCTACGACCTGCAGTGTTTGACCAGCCTCCAGTTGCTCTAGTATTCTACCCCTCATAACGTCATCAATATGTGTTCTTTGAGGCATTTTCAACACACAGTCACCATCAGCACATCTTAAAACGTCTCCACACTTACTCGGTGCACTGTACTCTGACATGCACCAAACACCTCTGCGTATGTGGACTGCTGCCAGCGCCACCGTGCGACGACCGCAAGTCAAATGCACCGCATGGTCATACCCCGAGGTGATTTAAACCCGCAAACCGCCCACCAGAGCGTTGTTTCACCGTGTATCAGCATTATCCTTAATTTATGAGCATGAGTGTACAACTGCACCCATACTCCACAAGCCACTTCACCGTGTGTGACGGAGGGCACTTCTGGTTCCACCACTTTCTCTCCCTTCTTCCGTTCATGAAAGCCGCTTGGGAAGAAGGTCTGTCAGTAAAGCTGCACATTAAATATAATTTCTCTGGTTTTCTCATCGGTCACGGTCATTTAGGCAGAGATATCTGGGAGGAAGTAATATGTTGTCCGATTCTTCTTGGAACGAATGCTCCTGAAACTTAAACAGTAAGCCTCTCTTGTTGCGTCTGTCGCTGTAGTTTTCTAAACATCCCGTAACGCTCTCGCGCCGAGTAAACGATCCCTTGACGATACGCCCCGCTCTTCGTTGGCTCTTCTCTATCTTTTTACTATCAATCCCACTTGCCCTTACTGATGAACAATACTTAAGAATCGGTTGAAAGTGTGTTTTGTAAGACACTTCTTTCGTGGATGAATTACATTTCCATGTGATTCCCTCAAAGTATCTCAGTCCAGCATTTGCTTTTCCTATGTTTGTTTTACTTGCTCATTCCACGTCAGGTTTCCCCAGATGGTTACTACCACGTACCGGATGGTTGTAATTGAAGTGCAGCTACTCGCAAAGGTGCAGTGTCTGCTGTAATTATCGTATGGCAACGAAACCTTGTAGATATGCTGATGCGTTATTGTAGAACCGATCTACAGTGGAAAAAATTTGTACCAGTTTTGACCACCAGGTGCAGATCTGCCGCTGTGAATGCAAGAAAGACTTACAGAAATGTTTCCCTACGTAATGGATTAGGAACAGGGAAGGGGGCAGAAAAGGTCAAATAAGTGAGAAAGGAATAATGTTGATTTTATTATTAACCGACGCTTACACAATTTGTTTAGTATGAGCACCAGAGACACGTTGCGTTCGTAAAACGACGTAATCAATAGTTGCTCGCAACAGTTCCGGTGGAACCTGAGCAGTCTGTTCCTGTATACTGGCCTCCAGATCATGTAGAGACTGAATCTATCCCTTGGTAAACCCGTTCTTTTAGATCTCGCCAGAGCGGGAAGCCATATTGATTCAGATGAGGTGATCTTGCATGCCATTCATCTGGAAAACCTTCCGAGATAACATGTTCGTGGAATGCTGCGTTAAGTAGATCTTTCATTGGACGAAGTGTTGCCCCATATTGCATGAAAACTATGGTTTATACATAGTTGCGCTCTTTCAAAGCAGGAATCACTCACTGTATAAGGACGTGTCGATAGCGTGCAGACGTCACTGTACACTTGACATGCCCTCTAAGTGTATTCTCCTCAAAAAGCGAACGGAGCGAGAATAAAGGTGCTTGTGAAACAACCCACACAGTCCACTGCGACTGCAATAGCCCTTTGAACACAACACGCAGTATAACGATACCCCATATTCGGCAGTTCTGTGTATTAACTGTGGTCTGTGGTGTAAAACGTGCCTCGTGACTCCATAGAACATTGCCCTGCCACATGTCATCAACTTTGATCCATGCCAGAAAACAAAGACCAGATTCAGAATTTTGCTGCGTATCATGAGGTTTCATTGCTACACCCTCTGGACCTTGTACCGGTTTCATTGTAAAACAGACCGATAAACTTTCCATTTTGTTGACCGTCGGATGGACAGTTCTAATGATACTGCACGAGTACTAAAGTGCGCGTCATATATCTTGGCGGCCGAGTTTAGGTTCGTTCTGCGCATCTGACGTCACAAAACACAGTCAGCCAATGAACGGAGAACGACGTTGCCAGATCTCGCTACAGTGCAGAGCACGGACGAGTGTCTTCAGTTTTAGAAACGTTCAGTCATAAATAAAGTAATAGAACAAAAGCCATGTCTTGATAGCAGACTTTGTTTTATAGAAAGTTTGGAAAAAGTGTTCTTTATACCAATTGCTTCATATTTTATTATTAATTAAACCAAACAAGCAATAAGACTCCTAATTCAGGCGATAACAAGGGAAGGTGTTTGTATCAATCTCACGAACCGCTTTTTCGCAATAAGGAACAGCGGTAATTGTTTGTTTCCTATTGTACTTCGACGAAGCATGAGTAATTCATAGTCATACCAATAGTGTCAGTATTTTGCTTGACATATTAGAATCCTTATGGAGTATTACTGCCACATGAGCTGCGTTAGCGTAATGGTTAAAGTGCTGAGATACTAAGCGACAAGTTAAGAGTTCAAACCTTGTGTGGTGCATAAATTTTTCTTTATTTAAAACAATATCGAAGTGTCTTACTTCAAGAATTTTATTCGTTTGAATGGAGTTTTTTGAAATTTCTAGTGCTTTGTCTCTTCATTAACCCTTTGGCTGCTGCAGACACGTGTTCCCCGCATTCCGCGCTGTGCGCGATTTTGTCATCACTGCACTGCTTGCCTGTGCAGACACACGGTGTTCCGACTGCTTTGAGACACTTTATCATTCGATTTCACAAAAACTATTTGGCCCAAAAATTTGATTTTTACACATCATCTTGACTGATGCCTTCCCCCCATAAATGACTAAATTTTGTTTCGATGTTCAACGCAGTTATTGTGCAGCACTAAATGTAGTAAACCATTGCACGGAATTTTGAAGAGTTTGCAGAGGTAAAAGTCCATAGCGTATACTTTCCGTATGGTCGATTTTAGTTGCCACAATGTTGAGAATGAAATGTGGACAAGATACCTAAATTTCATATAAAATTTACTGTATAACAATATCTCATTTAGTTTAAGTACCACATAGGTGTCGTATGTAATATTGAGAAATATTCCATCTTTCGCGAGTGTAATAAAAGTTTTATTTACACCAGGCGCTTTTGGCTTTATTTTAAAGCACTTAAATCACTGAAAGGTATGGCACATACACAATGGTACTCATGTTCTCTTTCTTGTTTTTGTTCCACAGTCGCAGTTTTACCAATGGTACTGAAATATATTCCTCTTCTGCAACTGTAATAAGCGACTTATTTAGACCAGACGCGTTTTTCTCTTTTGAAGCATCTTCAGTGGACAGTATTTTGTCTCCTCCATTGCCAAGTCACCTTTCGTAGTTTTGTGCTGCGGTAACACAATATTCAACGTTTGTGTCGGCTAATCAGTGTTTTAGCAAATAAATGCTGTTTGTGTGTGCCACACACAAAATTATATTTGACATAGCTCTGAGCACTTCACTGACAGACGGTATATTCAAGTCCTAATGTTTTTGTAAGTCCGCAGTTTTGTTTAATGTATTTTGTCTATTTCCTTTTGATTGATTGAAGTGCTTTAAAATAAAGCCAAACGTGCCCAGTGTAAGTAAAACTTTTGTTACAGTCGCGAAAGGTGGAATATTTCTCAATATTACATACGACACTTATGTGGTACTTAAATTAAATGAAATATATAGGTATCTTGTCCACATTTCATTCTCAACATGGTGGCAACTAAAATCTACCATACGGAAAGTATACTCTATGGACTTTACCTCTGCAAACTCTTCAAAATTTCGTGCAATGGTTTACTATATTTAATGCTGCATAATAACTGCGTTGAACATCGAAACAAAATTAAGTCATTTATGGGGGGAAGGTATCAGTCAAGAAGATAGGTAAAAATCTAATTTTTGAGCCAAATAGTTTTTGTGGAATCGAATGATAAAGAGTGTCAAAGCAGTCGGAACACCGTGTGTCTGCACAGGCGAGCAGTGCAGTGACAAAATCGCCCACAGCGCGGAATCCGGGGTGCACGTCTCTGTAGCAGCGAAAGGGTTATTGCGGCCGTGGTGGCTTTACTTCATGAACTGCGCGCTCCCCCCTAAACGTAAGCTTGCGAACTATGCTATACTATGGCGCTGCTTCTATTGGCGCGTGCGTTGTGTGCAACTGGCAACGCAGCAACCTCCCGCGTCTAGGCCGGCATGCGCGAGCCGCCAAGATAAAAGAATTGAACTATAGCACTACCCTGGTCACATGCCGCATGGTAACTTACAGCAACAGCAACCTCGTCAATAGCTTTCATGGGGATAGGACTTCTTCCTTTTCCACGTGCCACACTAAAATCAACCATGTTTTCGAATTTCATTATCACCTTCTCTATTCCATTCAGTGACATCGGACCGCTGCTTAGACCTTTCGGTCAGCGATACTGTGTCAACGCAGCGCTGTAAATGCTGCCGTTCCCATAAAACAGTTTCACTAACAATGCACGGTCTCTCTTCTCGAAAGTCGTACTGTTCATTCACGTTATGACTTTTCAAACGACAGCTTGGATGATGTATTGTCGTACACACAGCGCAGCGCCATGGTTGCACCTGGTGTCCAAAATTGGAACTACTTTTTCCAGTGTAAACAGGTTCCGCACTAGCGCTTTAGCATATATATCAAGTTTAGGGGCCATACGATAAACACAGCCAACACTAGAACCCCGTGAGCAGCTACACTTTAATTGTAACCACCTGGGAATTTTACAGTAGTAACTGTTTCCAGTGGTAAGTCACTGATGGTGCAGTGGAATAGTAGTGGATCTCTTCTCCTGATCGCTACATTAATTTACGTTTAGCGTCAACTGCCAGTCCGTGCACCAATCGTCGATTCTCTGCGGTCTTATCCAAGATCTCAGCAAGACGTGTTCCTGTCTCTCTCTTTGGAGCAGTTTTTCCGTAGCACTCCAAAAGAGATGCGGAGAACGTGGCGGCTGGCAGGGCTGAAAGGCGCCTCATAGCGTATTCTTCGCATGCTAAGGGGGCGGAACTCCACTTTGCCTCCGACCGGCAGCTGTCGCACGGGGTCTGGCAGCCGCGACAAATGACAGGCGCGTTACGCCGTCCGCACCGTCTCTCATCGCCGCCGGAGAAATATGAACGGCGGCAACCAAATGGGTTGCCCCGCTGTCTTCCGATTCCCTTTCCTCTCTAGGTATACGGTGCTGCTTCTTTCGAAAGCAAATTTTTGCCAGCCTCCGAAGGCGCAGCTACGACTTCGGCAATCTAATAGTAGTGAATGGCACATACATAAAAAATATTGTAATTTATTCAGGAAGGGCCTGATTTTTGTCGGGCCATTTCCAAACAGACTTTATTCCTCCAATTATATTCAGCATGTATCTCTGCCAGGACAACAGCCACCAGTATTAAAACCAAGCGAGTCAATGCAGCACGTTCAACTCAGGGACAGTCTGGCTGTCCTGTAGAAACACTGATTTTAGTTCCCATTGTTACTCTAGATTACTGCGTCAAATTAAATTTTCGGGGCGAGGGCAGGGGAACGGGGGGTGGGGGGAGGGAACACTAGTAAACTGTGACATCTCCCATTCCCCACCCCAGCCGCCTCATCCCCTATAGAACCTAATGCTGTTCTGTTGTTGTTGTTGTTGTCATCTTCAGTCTGAAGACTGATTTGATGCAACTGTCCATATTGCTGTATCCTCTGCAAGCCTCTTCAGCTCCAGATAACTATTGCAACCTTCATCCTATTGAATCTGCTAGCTGTATTCATCTCTTGATCTTCCTCTCCAATTTTTACCCCCATCCCTCCCCCACACTTCCCTCCCATACTAAATTGGTGATCCTTTGATGTTTCAGAATGTGTCCTACTACCCGATCCCTTCTTATGGTCAGGCTGTGAAAAACTTTCTTTTTCCCCATTCTGTTCAGTACCTCCTTATTAGTTATGTGATCTACTCATCTAATCCTCAGCTTTACAAAACTTTCTATTCGCTTCTTTTAAACTGTTTCCGGACCGTGTTTTGCTTCCATACGTAGCTACATTCCACACAAATACTTTCAGAAAATACTTCCTAATACTTCAACCTATATTCATTGTTAACAAATTTCTTTTCTTGAGAAACTCTTTTCTTGCCGTTGGCAGTCTACATTTTTTATCCTCTCTACTTCAGCCATCATTAGTTATTTTACTGCTCAAATAGCAAAACTCATCCACTGCTTTCAGTGTCTCGTTCCGTAATCCAGTTCCCTCAGCATCACCTGCTTTAATACGACTGCATTCCATTAGCCTTGTTTTACTTTTGTTGATGTTCATCTTATATCCTCCTTTCACTGTCCATTCCGTTCAACTGCTCATCCAACCCCCGTGCTGTCTCTTGGAGAATCAGAATGTCATCGTCAAACCTCAAGTCTTTTATTTCTTCTCCTTGAGCTTTAATTCCTACTCCAGATTTATCTTTGGTTTCCTTTACTGCTTGCTCAATGTAGAGAGTGAATAACATTGGGGATAGGCTACAACCCTATCTCACTCACTTCTCAACCACTCCTTTCCTTTCACGCCTCTCGACTTTTATAACTGCCGTCTGGCTTCTGTACGAATTGTAAGTAGCCCCTGTATTTTACCCCTGATACCTTCAGAATTTCAAAGAGAGTAATCCAGTCAATGTAATGAATCACATTATTTTTCGTTCTCTTCTTTTCTTATATGTAAGCTATATGTAAACTGAATGGTTGCCAAAGACAAATTAACGAGTTGTTTTGTGGCAAGTATAATATTTGATACGTCGTTAAATATCTGTTGGAAACACAATAAGAAATACGCTCTTCTTTATTAATTCCTATACCTTCACCTGTTTGTTTCTATAAGTGGTAGCGTGCGGACGTATGCTTGGATCCGTCGTACCAGCATTGTAAACAAATATGTATCTGAATCGTACATTAAAAGTGTTGTAAAAAGTTATTAGAAAGACAAAATTTATTCGCACATATAAGACGTTCATCATTTCACTCGCCGCCGAGATCCTTCATGAAGTGGTTCAGAGAAGACAAGAAGAAGTTGTACGATGTCCTGGAGGAATGATCCTCCATCGACATTGTCAAAATCAAGACCAAAAACAATGGAATTAATGGGAATCAGTATGTCACGCAAATTATGAATACTGATCTTGAATTTATTAATATTGAAGGTCTGTCGGTATTGGTATCAGTTAAAGTTCACCCTGGATTGTGCACAGATTCATAAATTACCTTCAAATTTATTTCAACTACTCTTTCCAATCAATTTTTCCAATTATTCAAGCAACTATTATTAACCATTTTCCATCTGTCAATATATACCTATTCATCAGCAATGCTGAAAAGTTTCTGTAAGTCTACAAATATTGTAAATGTAGGTTTGCCTTTCCTTAATCTATCTTCTAAGATAAGTCGCACGTCAGTATTGCCTCGCGTGTTCCGACATTCATCCGGAATCCAAACTGGTATTCCCCGAGGTCGACTTTTACCAATTTTTCTATTCTTCTGTAAGGAGTTCGTGTTAGTAGTTTACAACCATGACTCATTAAACAGATAGCTCGGTAATTTTCACACCTTTCAGTAACTGCTTTCTTTGGAATTGGAACTGTTGTGGCCGCCCACTTCGGACTTGGTAGCGCCTACTGCATCGGCATCCCACTTTACGTCCAACCATCACAGGATGCCTGCATCACAGGGTGTATACTCACCAGCAAAACTTACGTCGTCTGTGTCGTCAAAACAAATACTTACCGGCGGCCACAACACAACGCAACACCAGGTCTCCAACAAAGGCCGCCAGGGACCGCTACCCGTTCACATCGCCTGCAGAACAGCTTCACCAGAGGTCGCAGCTAGCCTAGGAACTACTTTGATACGCGAGGAACGTGATCGCAAATAGTTCCAGCAGATACATCCGCCAAGGGGCTTTATAAGGCGGCGCACTGCCGGCAAACGGCAGTTCCACTCAACAATCGGAAGGATACAGATCTGCCGCCCCGGTAGCCACGGCCAGATGTCTCTTCTAGCTGACCGATCTCTTGGTATAGTCGACGAACCTCTAGACGTTGTAGAATTGTTTATGTTAGATCCCTATGAAGAGTTGGGTCTTTTCTATTATTATTTGTTATTTTGTATTTGTGTCGATCCGCAGTTGGGATCGAGTAGGTTGTTATTTTGGGGATTGTATTATTGTTTCGTTTTGGTCAGCCCAATAAATTGTTTTCAGACTTATGTTTTCCACATTTCTATTCTGATAGCGCAGATACTTCAGGAATTACTACATTCTTATTGAATTCTGAGGATATTTCGGCTGTCCCGTACATCTTGCACACTGGATGTAAGAGTTTTTTCATGGCTAGTACTTCCCAGGCCATCAGCAGCTCTGCTCAAAGTCGTCTAAATGTCGTTTACTCCCATGCCCTTGATTCGACTTAGGTCTTACAGTGCTGTCAAATTCTTTTAGCAGTGTCATATCTTCCATCTCATCTTACCTGTATCCTTTTCCAATTCTGAACTATTGTTTTCAATTTCATCTCCCTTGTATAGGCCATCTATATAATCCTTTCAGCTTTCCCTTCTTTGCTTAATACCGATTTTTTTTTTTCCATCTGAACTCCTGAAGTTCATACAGCTGCTTCTCTTTCCTCAAAAGGGGGAGGCTATATCTTTCCCCTAGTAAAGTATTCTTTTAAATCTTTACATTTGTCCTCTATCCATTCCTTCTTAGCCATTTTGGGCTTCAGGCCAATCTCATTTTTATGCATTTGTAGGGTAACGTCGGCTGAATCGGATCAAAATTTATTAAAATATAAATGAGACATATTTTCATATGAACAATTATTCATTGTAAATACTTAATAAGTATGCCCTTTTGCCTACAAATTGTAATATATATAACTCTAAGTAAATATTATTCATAGTTTCACGTAATTAATCGGAAGAATGAGCTGCATGACCACATTCGCCGTCTTCAAATAAGGCGAATCGGGTCATAAATCCGGCGAATAGGATCAGTGCAAAAATGTATGCGTCAGATTAAAATAGCAATAGTTTTCCACAAATAACTATCGTCTTCCCCCACTGCACTAACGTAGTTCACATGGTCCCGTTCCATGCCAAAAGCCTTGACACTGAATCCAGCCACCAAGTTTCGCCCTTATTGGACCGCTCTGTTTAATATTGCAGATTTCACAAGATGTGTCATTATCGTCATCTGTTTCTTTGGAAGGCTCTGATGAACCTGACCCTGATGCTTCGTGCTGTAGATGTCTGTTCTTAATCTGGTGTTTCTTCAAACTGTCGGGCTGGGATGACATGTTTCTTTATTTTTCCAATCCTCTTTAATTTTTTTCTTTGCATTTATATTTTCTGGGGATGTAAGTAGTAGTGCTTTCTGTCTCCTAGCAGAATATTTTGCTGCAGTCTTCTTTGGAGACGGCAAGAAGTCGTGGAATGAAACAGAAGACTTTGGCGTGTCGTTGTTTGGCCTGTCATGAAATGGACTAGTGAGAGGAGTCACAGATTGAACTTCAATTTCCTTTGGTGGGTTTTCTTTGCTCGACAATATACTAGCCGTGAAGAACTCGTGTTCAGCCACCACGTTTTCATTCAACGGAAAAACACCAGTGAACGAAATCAGTTTTCTGCAATCGCTCGTGTTGTCGCTCTCATCCATGCAGCCTTAAAAATGTTTTCAAAAGTGAGCTTGTTTACCTTCCTGCCTTCCTGGTTCCTCTTGTGTTACGAATGAAGTTCTTACATTCGTTGTCGTAATGATTTTGGGGGCTTAAAAAATGATCTGTCTAATGGCTGCAGACGGTTAGTTGTGGGGCTTTTCTTTGCAAAACTGGAGTGCTTCTAAATTTTTGCGAGACGCATGACCATTCCTAAATAAAATGCTGTGCCCAGGAACCCGGTGTGATAGAAAATGTTTCAGACATTTGAGGAAAGTTTCCTCATTAATCCATCCGGAATTGGTCATTGTTATCAGGAACCCATTTGGAAACCGTCACGAAATGCACAGAAAAAATCTTTTGCTTTTAAATACGGCCATAGGAGGGATAAAGTTTCCTGCGGCATTAGCACAAGCTAAGATGGTGGCGAGCTCTCCTCTTTTCACGGAAGTCTATGCACAAACAGCTTTACTTTTTTTTTTTCCAGCAAAACTTTTCTTGTGGGCTTGTTCATTTGGCAACCTGATTCATCTGCATTATAAATCAGCTGAAGTTTATCCTGTAAATAAAGATCCTGCTTAGTTTTTCTCAACAAAGAAACGAAGTCAGCCACATCTTCTTTACTCAAACCACTGCATCTGGCTAGGGAAAGCCCTTCAGCTTTTCTCAAAGACGAATTTTGATTTCGTTCTCTGAACCCTTCTAGCCTCTCTTTACCTGTTTCACTTCCTGACACTTAAATCTATACTCGATGTTAACAAATTTCTCTTCTTCAGAAACGCTTTCCTTGCCATTGCCAGTCTACATTTTATATCCTCTCTACTTCGACCATCATCAGTTATTTTGCCCCCCAAATAGCAAAACTCCTTTACTACTTTAAGTGTCTCATTTCCTAATCTAATTCCCTCGCCTTTGTTGGCGCCTGGAAAATGTATACTTTATTTTGTTGTATTCTGCGAACTCGCAGGCAGCACTCCTCACAGTATCTGGGAAGCCACGTGCGCATAACCTCAGGATTCTTGAAAATAATTCTTTTTCTTGCCCTTTATTAAATATTGTTCGACCACCTTTCGGCTTTGCTGGAGAATCTTTTCCACTCTGCAGTCGTCTTTGCAGACAAGAATGCGGCAACCCAAATAATTCCGTTGCATGGTAAGCTTTAATTGCGTTTTTTATATCATCCTTGGTCCACAAAGTAAGTGTTTCTTTTATATTTTCTCATGTGCAACAAAAACCGAAAACAAAATAATACAAAACTAAAACATATAATCATTACAATGAATCGAAATAAAAGTATTGACCCTTTTCACCCGGACTGTATTGACCTGGTTTGCCGAAAATGCAGAATACTTTTCCCTACATTGGTAGTCCTGCGCAAGCATGTTTTCCCGCCGGTAACACCGTAACCTTTTCTCCTGTATATAAACCTATTGTGCAACGGATTCTTAACAGATTACTAGACGAATTATGACAGATATATTAATTTGAATCCAAAGCTATTTTACAAAGTAGAATATTTTCAGAACTTACCACAAACAGCACAAATATTTACACAACAACGAAAACACCTAACAATGTTTTCCACTTTCCAAGTCACACACAGATTTCCAACAGTCATCGCTGCGTGGCAGCACTTGTCTCACATGGCATGAAAACAACGTATCAAGGCAGTCAGGTATATGTATATTTCTAAATTTCCGAAAAGGATGTCACTCATTACCATACCTACCCCTCTTGTCAAAAGTACGATCACGTGAGGCGTCAGAAGAAATATGTGACTGTATTGAGGACTCCTTGGTAGAGAGGAAGCAACGTGTTATGTCCGATGGAGAGTCATCGACAGACGCAGAAGAAACTTCGGGTGTACCCAGGGAAGTGTGTTGGGTCCCTTGCTGTTCAAGTTGTATTTTAGTGATTTTGCAGACAATAACAATAGTAGCCTCAGACTCTTCGCAGCTGAAGCAGTTATGTACAACGAAGAACAGTCTGAACGAGGCTGTACAAATATTTAGTCAGACCTTGTTAAGATTTCAAACTGGTGCAATGACTTATAGCTTGCTTTAAATTTCAAAAAATTTAAATTCGTGCACTTCATACAACGAAAAAACCTAGTATCCTATGAATACATTAGTGGGTCACAGTTTGAATCTGTAGACTCATACAAGTACTTGGATGTAACACTTAGTAGGGACATGAAGTGGAACGATCACATAGGCTGAGTCGTGGATAAAGCAAGAAGCAGACTTTGGTTTACTGGTGGAATACAAGGAAAATGCAATCAATCTACAAAGGGGACAGCTTACAAATCTCTGTGCAACCCATCGTAGAATATTGTTCAAGTACCAGATAGGAGTAGCAGGAGATACTGAACGTCTATAGAGAAGGGCAGCACAATTGGTCACAGGTTTTTTATGGCCCGCGGGAGAATGTAACTGAGCTGCTGAAAGAACTGAAATGGCAGATTCTTAAAGACAGATGGTAACTATCCCAAGAGAGACTGTTAATAAAGTTTGAAGAACCGACTTTAAACGACGATTGTAGAAATATACTACCACCCCCACGCATCGCTCCCATAAGGCTCGTGAAGATTAGTTGAGTTACAGTACGCACAGCGGCATTTAAACAACCATTTTTCCCACGCTCCATGAGTGGACCGGGAAAAAGCCCTAATAACTGATACAATCCGACGTACCCTCTTCCTTGCATTTCACAGTGATTCGCGGAGTATAGATGTAGATGTAGGTGTAGATGTAGAAGCCAGTGAAATGCACTGTACATGGTGATGGCGTGAATAAAATTGTCTCATCATGGAAAATGTACATTTCCAGATTCGTGATCATTATATCTTAACAGGACGTTATCTTCTTACAAATCATACTGTTTTTCCTCGTCGTTTAAAAGCACCAAGTACGTATTCAACCTTCTGAATCAGCTTCCTTAAATAAAAAGAAAAAAAGCAAGCTCACCATTATACCGGTGCGGGTTATCCAGTTCGCGGATTATACGTTCACAGTTCAATGATTTTTGAAACGATGAAAAGGGAAGTCTGAGGTACTCTGTTATAATTAGAACGAATTTTTCGTTCACAATACAAATTCCTGGTTGTGGAGACGTAGATGACGAAAAAAGGCGTTGTCAATGGACCGAAATATGTTCGGTAGAGGAAGAAAACGACGACGACGTGATTGAGGAACCGGTTATCACGCACACTGAGGCACTGAAATGTGGTTGACCTGTTATTAGAGTATCCACGATTAAATCTGTTCGAGTCTGCCGCTGTTTTCACTCTCCAGAAAATTAGAACCATTGTCAGGAAAATAGTGAATGAAAAAAAGGAAAATTGACCATTATTCCTTAAAAGTAATTTGAAACATATTGATACGAAATGCAGGGTGTTTTACGAGTAATTCTGTAAATAAGTTGTCATTTTGCTTCAAGTAACGCATAAAAAATGCTGTAGTCTTTCAAATGCGCCATGCAACACATTTGGCAAAAAAAAGAATGGTTCAAATAGCTCTGAGCACTACGCGACTTAACTTCTGAGGTCATCAGTCGCCTAGGACGTAGAACTAATTAAACCTAACTAACCTAATGACATCACACACATCCATGCCCGAGGCAGGATTCGAACCTGCGACCGTAGATGTCGCTCGGTTGCAGCTGCAGCGCCTAGAACCGCACGACCACTCCGGCCGGCCGCATTTTGCAAATACAGTAATTAGAAATTTCCGGTAAAAAAACGAGCCACTTCCGACATGGATTTTTGGTTTAAAGTGGATGTTTTAGACAGTATACTTTCGTGCTGTAAGCAGCTGCCCCCCGTCCCGCCTCCCCGTCTCCCCTGGCGGTTTTCATTACGTACAGAGTTGGAAAAAAATATGGAAACACTGCGGGAAATGTGCGTTTGAACGTATATGCTGATGCTAGCCAACCTGCAGGTTGTGTGCTGTTGTTTAATCATGAACGGCACCTGTGCAATGTCAGTGCGTTGGAAGTGTCAGTCGCGATCAGAACAGTGTTCTGTGTAGTTGTGAGTGCATTATATCGGAGCTAAGAGAGTTCGAACGTGGGCAAATTGTTGGTGTTCGTATAGTGAGTGCTTCCTTAACCAAGGCAGCAAAAGTGTTTCAAGGGGCACCGTATCGAAGATATACACCACGTACAGGGAAAGAGGAAAAATATCATCTGCTAAGTCGGGTGATGCTGAGGGAATTAGATTAGGAAATGAGACACTTAAAGTAGTAAAGGAGTTTTGCTATTTGGGGGGCAAAATAACTGATGATGGTCGAAGTAGAGAGGATATAAAATGTAGACTGGCAATGGCAAGGAAAGCATTTCTGAAGAAGAGAAATTTGTTAACATCGAGTATAGATTTAAGTGTCAGGAAGTCGTTTCTGAAAGTATTTGTATGGAGTGTAGGAAGAGAGTAGAAGCTTTCGAAATGTGGTGCTACAGAAGAATGCTGAAGATTAGATGGGTAGATCACATAACTAATGAGGAGGTACTGGATAGAATTGCGGAGAAGAGGAGTTTGTGGCACAACTTGACTAGAAGCAGGGATCGGTTGGTAGGACATGTTGTGAGGCATCAAGGGATCACCAATTTAGTACTTGAGGGCAGCGTGGAGGGTAAAAATCGTAGAGGGAGACCAAAAGATAAATACACTAAGCAGATTCAGAAGGATGTAGGCTGCTGAAGGTACTGGGAGATGAAGAAGCTTGCACAGGATAGAGTAGCATGGAGAGCTGCATCAAACCAGTCTCAGGACTGAAGACCACAAGTGACGACGAGCGCATAAGTGTGTGATGAGTGATCGTCGCGGAAGGTCACTTAAGAGGACTTTGACGAAAGGTAAGAGTGACGACAGTTCCACAATCGTCCGTAGCTCGTGGTCGTGCGGTAGCGTTCTCGCTTCCCGCGCCCGGGTTACCGCGTTCGATTCCCGGCGGAGTCAGGGATTTTCTCTGCCTCGTGATGACTGGGTGTTGTGTGATGTCCTTAGGTTAGTTAGGTTTAAGTAGTTCTAAGATCTAGGGGACTGATGACCATAGATGTTAAGTCCCATAGTGCTCAGACCCATTGAGCCATTTTTTGAGCTCCACAATCACCGTAGAATTGAATGTCACACTCGCGAACCCTGGCAGCACCAAAAAAGCACGTAGGGAGCTCCAGAAGCAGAGAATTGCAGGGCGAGATAGAATTCTGAAACCACCCATCAGTGACACAAATGCCCGTAACAGTAAACCGTGGAACTGAAGCTGTGTCAGCTAGACTTTGAAGCAATGGTACAAAGTCATTTGGTACGGAAAGTCTTGAACACTCTTTTCAACTTCTCGCCTAGTCTACTTCCAAGGAGCGAAATATGGCGGGGGCTCGGTAATGATTTTGCTAGCCATCTTGTGGTATTCGATGGCGCTCTTGGTGACTCCGCAAGGCCCCATTATTGCCAAAGATTGTCAGCGCATTTTGGCTGCTCACGTCCATTTCAATATACAAACATCAAAAAAGTTTTGCATCACCCCGGTTCCCAGAACTCCTGAAGATAGTTGTTGACTGTGCATATTGTATCACAGACACAGTCCCTTCGACTGTTCAGAGATGTCACTAAACCCGCCAAAAGTTGTAAACAACCATGCATGAGCAGCACCTATTAGACGGAGGGGGTCCGACAGCCGATCAGTTCCAGTCATTTCACCAGGAAGGAGGTACACAGCTCCTGTTGTCTGCAGTTCAACCATGCCTAGACGGTCAATACCGCGGTTCGATCGCGTCCATATTGTTACTTTGTACCAGGAAGGGCTCTCAACAAGGGAAGTGTCCAGGCGTCTCGGAGTGAATCAAACCGATGTTGTTCGCTCATGGAGGAGATACAGACAGACAGGAACTGTCGATGACATGCCACGCTCAGGCCGCCCAAGGGCTGCTGCTGCAGTGAATGACCGCTACCTACAGATTATGGCTCGGAGGAACCCTGACGGCAACGCCACCATGTTGAATAATGCTTTTGGTGCAGCCACAGGACGTCGTGTTACGACTCAAACTGTGTGCAAAAGGCTGCATGATGCGCAACTTCACTCCTAACGTCCATGGCGAGGTCCACCTTTGCAACGACGACACCATGCAGTGCGGTGCAGATGGGCCCATCAGCATGCGGAATGGACTGCTCAGGATTGGCATCACGTTCTCTTCACCGATGAGTGTCGCATATGTCTTCAACCAGACAATCGTCGGAGACGTGTCTGGAGGCAACCCGATAAGGCTGAACGCCTTACACACACTGTCCAGCGAGTGCAGCAAGGTGGAGGTTCCCTGCTGTTTTGGGGTGGTCGTATACCTGAATGCCATCCTCCGACCGATAGTTCGGCAGCATAATCGCGAGGCACTCGTCTTTATGGACGACAATTCGCGTCTCCATCGTGCGCATCTTCTAAATGACTACCTTCAGGATAACGTCATCGATCGACTAGAGTGGCCAACATGTTCTCCACACATGAACGGTATCGAACATGCCTCGGATAGATTGAAAAGGGCTGTTTATGGACGACGTGACTCACCAACCACTCTGAGGGATCTACGCCGAATCGCCGTTGAGGAGTGGGACAAACTGGACAAACAGTGCCTTGATGAACTTGTGGATATTATGCCACGACTAATACAGGCATGCATTAATGCAAGAGGACGTGCTACTTGGTATTAGAGGTACCGGTGTGTACAGCAACCTGGACCACCACCTCTGAAGTTCTCGCTGTGTGGTGGTATAACATGCAATGTGTGGTTTTCCTGAGCAATAAATAGGGCGGAAATGACGTTTATGTTGATCTCTATTCCAATTTTCTGTACAGGTTCCGGAACTCCCAGAAGCGAAGTGATGCAAAACTTTTTTTGATGTGTGTGTATAGTGATTGTTTCCCAATGTGATGCTGTGTTCCAGGACGACAGGGTACCTGTTCACGCAGCTCGCATCGTTCACAACCGATTTTGTGAGTACGAGGATAATGTATAGCATCTCCCCCGACCATCACAGTCACCAGATCTCAATATCATAGAGCCTCTGTGGTCTCTTTTGGAGAGAGAACTGCTTAATCGTTATCCACCTCCATCGCCCTTGCCTGAACTTGCCAATATTTTGCGTGAAGAAATCCATTGTTGTTGTTGTGGTCTTCAGTTCAGACTGGTTTGATGCAGCTCTCCATCCTACTCTATCCTGTGCAAGGTTCTTCATCTCCTAGTACCTACTGCAACCTACATCCTTCTGAATCTGTTTAGTGTATTCATCTCTTGGTCTCCCTCTACGATTTTTACCCTCCATGCTGCCCTCCAATACTAAATTGGTGATCCCTTGATGCCTCAGAATATGCCCTACCAACCGATCCTTTCTTCTAGTCAAGATGTGCGACAAATTTCTCTTCTCTCCATTTCTATTCAATACCTCCTCATTAGTTATGTGATCTACCCATCTAATCTACAGCATTCTTCCGCAGCACCACATTTCGAAAGCTTCTATTCTCTTTTTGTTTAAACTATTTATCGTCCATGTTTCACTTCCATACATGGCTACACTCCATACAAATACTTTCAGAAATGACTTCCTGACACTTAAATCAATACTGGATGTTAACAAATTTCTCTTCTTCAGAAACGCTTTCCTTGCCATAGCCAGCCTACATTTTATATCCTCTCTACTTCGACCATCATCAGTTATTTTGCTCCCCAAATAGCAATACTCATTTACTACTTTAAGTGTCTCATTTCCTAATCTAATTCCCGCAGCATCACCCGATTTAATTCGACTACATTCCATTATTCTCGTTTTGCTTTTGTTGATGTTCATCTTATATCCTCCTTTCAAGACACTGTCCATTCTGTTCAGCTGCTCTTCCAAGCCCTTTACTGTCCCTGACAGAATTACAAGTCATCGGCGAACCTCAAAGTTTTTATTTCTTCTTCATGGATTTTAATACCTACTCGGAATTTTTCTTTTGTTTCCTTTACTACTTGCTCAATTTACAGATAGAATAACATCTGGGAGAGGCTACAACCCTGTCTCACTCCCTCCCAACCACTGCTTCCCTTTCATGTCCCTCGACTCTTATAACTGCTATCTGTACAAGTTGTAAATAGCCTTTCGCTCCCTGTATTTTACCCCTGCCACCTTCAGAATTTGAAAGAGAGTATTCCAGTCAACACTTTCAAAAGCTTTCTCTAAGTCTACAAATGCTAGAAACATAGGTTTGCCTTTCCTTAATCCTTTTCCTAAGGTAAGTCGTAGGGTCAGTATTGCCTCACGTGTTCCAATATTTCTACGGAATCCAAACTGATCTTCCCCGAGGTCGGCTTCTACCAGTTTTTCCATTCGTCTGTAAAGAATTCGTGTTAGTATTTTGCAGCCGTGGCTTATGAAACTGATAGTTCGGTAATCCATACAGAATCCGTATTTATTCATTCCGAAACGACTGGAAGCAGTTTTGAATGTCAACGATTTTCCTGCGGTGTATTAGACTAGATGACGTGTGGTGTTTGTGTTGTTTTCATATTTTTGTCCACCCCTGCAAGCTTGATAGCAAAAAAAGTGGGCAACTGCTGAATGCAATCTACATAATTTAGCCGTGTCGCGGGTCCTCTAACGCCGAAACCCTGTGGGTACAATCGTCTGACTATACACAATGGTTACCACAAGACACCACTAGAGAATACTGCTCATTATGGCAGTCAGTCCGAATGTAAACTAATACCGTCATACAACAAATATTAGAAAACACGTTATAAGGGATGAGACAATTCTTAACGCTTGTAAATTAAACTTCATTACAATAAGTGAAACCGCAGAAGTCTTGTTGTTGTTGTTGTGGTCTTCAGTCCTGAGACTGGTTTGATGCAGCTCTCCATGCTACTCTATCCTGTGCAAGCTTTTTCATCTCCCAGTACCTACTGCAACCTACATCCTTCTGAATCTGCTTAGTGTATTCATCTCTTGGTCTCCCCCTACGATTTTTACCCTCCATGCTGCCCTCCAATACTAAATTGGTGATCCCCTGATGCCTCAGAACATGTCCTACCAACCGATCCCTTCTTCTGGTCAAGTTGTGCCACAAACTTCTCTTCTCCCCAATCCTATTCAATACTTCCTCATTAGTTATGTGATCTACCCATCTAATCTTCAGCATTCTTCTGTAGCACCACATTTCGAAAGCTTCTATTCTCTTCTTGTCCAAACTATTTATCGTCCATGTTTCACTTCCATACATGGCTACACTCCATACGAATGCTTTTAGAAATGACTTCCTGACACTTAAATCAATACTGGATGTTAACAAATTTCTCTTCTTCAGAAACGCTTTCCTTGCCATTGCCAGCCTACATTTTATATCCTCTCTACTTCGACCATCATCAGTTATGTTGCTCCCCAAATAGCAAAACTCCTTTACTACTTTAAGTGCCTCATTTCCTAATCTAATTCCCTCTGCATCACCCGACTTAATTAGACTACATTCCATTATCCTCGTTTTGCTTTTGTTGATGTTCATCTTATATCCTCCTTTCAAGACACTGTCCATTCCATTCAACTGCTCTTCCAAGTCCTTTGCTGTCTCTGACAGAATTACAATGTCATCGGCGAACCTCAAAGTTTTTATTTCTTCTCCATGGATTTTAATACCTACTCCGAATTTTTCTTTTATTTCCTTTACTGCTTGCTCAATATACAGATTGAATAACATCGGGGAGACGCTACAACCCTGACTCACTCCTTTCCCAACCACTGCTTCCCTTTCATGTCCCTCGATTCTTATAACTGCCATCTGGTTTCTGTACAAATTGTAAATAGCCTTTCGCTCCCTGTATTTTACCCCTGCCACCTTAAGAATTTGAAAGAGAGTATTCCAGTCAACATTGTCAAAAGCTTTCTCTAAGTCTACAAATGCTAGAAACGTAGGTTTGCCTTTCCTTAATCTTTCTTCTAAGATAAGTCGTAAGGTCAGTATTGCCTCACGTACGGAATCCAAACTGAGCAGAAGTCTTATCACTCTCATTATATGACATGGCGAGATTTTGTCCACAATCTGAATTCGAACCCATTGCTTGCGAAATGTCAGATATTAGATATGTTCACCAATAGCGTGATAATGGAACCTGAAACGACGATGCAAATTATTTTTGCCCGGGAGGGATTCGAACCCGGCACCTTTCGGTATTGTCTTGTAGCTACGAATAGACATGAAATATTTATTGTTGCCTCACCAGTAGCGAGATGTGCACATATTCTGTGCTGCCTGGAGCCCCAACCCCAAGCATATCGTCAATGTTGATCCTACACGAAGAGTGTAAACTATCAAATTCTCTTTCACTAGTACTTAGGATAGCGCCACTTGTAGAGACCTGGAGTTTTTAATATAGACCTGGAGGAGTTTGGCATCGTGAGGAAACAACGAAATGATGGGACAGTATCATCTCGAAGGGTTCAAATCCAGAGAAAAACTGGAAGCGGAGCTCGAATTCCAGTCCTGTGCCAATATTTTCAAACTCTAAGGTAACTTAAAATAACATTACTAGTACAGGAAATCTTACTAGAGACAGAGTTTCTGCAAGCAGCAACTTCCGCCTCTGGCAGCCAAGACTAGTCCAAGCCTGTTCCAGTCAGTAGCGAATAGACATGTTTAATATTGATTTGGAACCGTGGCACAGTCCTGCGTTCTTACTTGCTGTTACTGGAGGTGAAAGGGGCATGTTTGTGGCTGTTAAAAACTGGTATCCCCAGCGGGAATCGAAACCACACTTCAGCCATTGCAAGCTAGCCTCAGCTTAGCCAACCATGTCTTAGCATCATGTTTCAATCCTAATGGGGTATACAGTGCGAATGCACAGCCGTGATATCAAACCCATCCTTTTTTCTTTTTAAACCATATTCCTCCTGTCTGCTAAGAGCTTCAGTCTGACAAAAGGTCACAGACAGTTTCGTTCATTTTCTAACAAGCCACTAATAGAAAAATCTTGCGGAAACAAGTTTCTGAAAGGGTTTCTGGATGTCTGTCACGATAATACGAATTTCAGCGCCATCAGCCAGTGACTACTTCATACAGATCGGCGTCCGCCCAAGTGATTGGGACACATCAGGCTGTAACGTCTCTTAGCAAAAGACATATTATGTAATAAAGAGAAAACATTGTGTGTCATGTTTTGTTCTTGTATGGAATTATGTACTGATTTTTTTTTTTTTATTTAGGTAATATCTGTGTCGGCGAGTATTGAAACCGCCACAGACGATACTTATTAAATATCAAACAAAGATGAGAATAGGTGACTAGTATAAATAGTAAAAAACGAACATTAATTTCTCTGTCGTCTTCTTGGAGTTACGTGAGTAGGATAGCCTACGTCGTTATATTGTACGCTAGCGTAGCATTCTTTTGTCAAGATTGAGAGGGACGCCATTAGACATAGCCTTGGAAAGGTGTGTAATTAATTGAATTGTTTAAACGTTTTGAATAGAGTTACTTAGTGAAACCTTGCATTATGATTTGTAATAAGCTTGCCTGGTATTTTATCCCATCCCTTTAAGACGTTTTCAGTTATTTAAACATTATTCGTGGTGCAGAGCTGCGCTACGAACGAACGAGCCGCTGGCGCGGCGCATTCAAATTGCATTAAATGAATTCTATCATACCGCAAAGAAGCGGGTAGGTAATAGTGAAGTAAAATTATTTCTTTCAGCTTTCGGAATTGCAGAGCAGCAGATTTTATGATGTGTTTTAGAAGTTGACGCGGGCTGCTGATAATATATTACTAACAGTGCAAAAAGATAATTTACCTTCATAACATAAAAGAAATCTTGCTGTGCGTAGTTCTGGTCTGGCAACCTTATAGTAAAAACATCTTTTTTCTCCGGTAATAGTCTCATGTTCTCGTGTTAGTCGTGGTACTTACTGGTGTTTTACTGTTAACAAAAATCCACTGCAAAATTTTGATGTTCAACAATCATTGCGTACTGTAACATCAGTATTGATAACAAAGTAATTTTCATTAACCTTTTCAATAACTATAAAGTAAGGAAGATATGTTGAACTTTATAGTGAGTTACAGTAACGAAAAAATGTTCCTTTAATAGAAAGCCAGATCCAGAAGAATAAGAACATAATATATTTTGTTTTGTTGAAAATTAATGATCCAAAGAAAGTCACAGCACAGCATCACTAAAAGGTATTTCGGGGCTCTTTTCGTAGTAACATATTTTATTTCATATATTAGTTGTTACGCGAGTAATAATAAAACAAAGCACATAATCCAGAATGAGATTTTCACTCTGCAGCGGAGTGTGCGCTGATATGAAACTTCCTGGCAGATTAAAACTGTGTGCCCGACCGAGACTCGAACTCGGGACCTTTGCCTTTCGCGGGCAAGTGCTCTACCATCTGAGCTACCGAAGCACGACTCACGCCCGGTACTCACAGCTTTACTTCTGCCAGTATCTCGTCTCCTACCTTCCAAACTTTACAGAAGCTCTCCTGCGAACCTTGCAGAACTAGCACTCCTGAAAGAAAGGATATAGCGGAGTAAAGCTGTGAGTACCGGGCGTGAGTCGTGCTTCGGTAGCTCAGATGGTAGAGCACTTGCCCGCGAAAGGCAAAGGTCCCGAGTTCGAGTCTCGGTCGGGCACACAGTTTTAATCTGCCAGGAAGTTTCATATCAGCGCACACTCCGCTGCAGAGTGAAAATCTCATTCTGGAAACATCCCCCAAGCTGTGGCTAAGCCATGTCTCCGCTATATCCTTTCTTTCAGGAGTGCTAGTTCTGCAAGGTTCGCAGGAGAGCTTCTGTAAAGTTTGGAAGGTAGGAGACGAGATACTGGCAGAAGTAAAGCTGTGAGTACCGGGCGTGAGTCGTGCTTCGGTAGCTCAGATGGTAGAGCACTTGCCCGCGAAAGGCAAAGGTCCCGAGTTCGAGTCTCGGTCGGGCACACAGTTTTAATCTGCCAGGAAGTTTCATATCAGCGCACACTCCGCTGCAGAGTGAAAATCTCATTCTGGAAACATCCCCCAGGCTGTGGCTAAGCCATGTCTCCGCTATATCCTTTCTCTCAGGAGTGCTAGTTCTGCAAGGTTCGCAGGAGAGCTTCTGTAAAGTTTGGAAGGTAGGAGACGAGATACTGGCAGAAGTAAAGCTGTGAGTACCGAGCGTGAGTCGTGCTTCGGTAGCTCAGATGGTAGAGCACTTGCCCGCGAAAGGCAAAGGTCCCGAGTTCGAGTCTCGGTCGGGCACACAGTTTTAATCTGCCAGGAAGTTTCATATCAGCGCACACTCCGCTGCAGAGTGAAAATCTCATTCTGGAAACATCCCCCAGGCTGTGGCTAAGCCATGTCTCCGCTATATCCTTTCTTTCAGGAGTGCTAGTTCTGCAAGGTTCGCAGGAGAGCTTCTGTAAAGTTTGGAAGGTAGGAGACGAGATACTGGCAGAAGTAAAGCTGTGAGTACCGGGCGTGAGTCGTGCTTCGGTAGCTCAGATGGTAGAGCACTTGCCCGCGAAAGGCAAAGGTCCCGAGTTCGAGTCTCGGTCGGGCACACAGTTTTAATCTGCCAGGAAGTTTCATATCAGCGCACACTCCGCTGCAGAGTGAAAATCTCATTCTGGAAACATCCCCCAGGCTGTGGCTAAGCCATGTCTCCGCTATATCCTTTCTTTCAGGAGTGCTAGTTCTGCAAGGTTCGCAGGAGAGCTTCTGTAAAGTTTGGAAGGTAGGAGACGAGATACTGGCAGAAGTAAAGCTGTGAGTACAGGGCGTGAGTCGTGCTTCGGTAGCTCAGATGGTAGAGCACTTGCCCGCGAAAGGCAAAGGTCCCGAGTTCGAGTCTCGGTCGGGCACACAGTTTTAATCTGCCAGGAAGTTTCATATCAGCGCACACTCCGCTGCAGAGTGAAAATCTCATTCTGGAAACATCCCCCAGGCTGTGGCTAAGCCATGTCTCCGCTATATCCTTTCTTTCAGGAGTGCTAGTTCTGCAAGGTTCGCAGGAGAGCTTCTGTAAAGTTTGGAAGGTAGGAGACGAGATACTGGCAGAAGTAAAGCTGTGAGTACCGGGCGTGAGTCGTGCTTCGGTAGCTCAGATGGTAGAGCACTTGCCCGCGAAAGGCAAAGGTCCCGAGTTCGAGTCTCGGTCGGGCACACAGTTTTAATCTGCCAGGAAGTTTCATATCAGCGCACACTCCGCTGCAGAGTGAAAATCTCATTCTGGAAACATCCCCCAGGCTGTGGCTAAGCCATGTCTTCGCTATATCCTTTCTTTCAGGAGTGCTAGTTCTGCAAGGTTCGCAGGAGAGCTTCTGTAAAGTTTGGAAGGTAGGAGACGAGATACTGGCAGAAGTAAAGCTGTGAGTACAGGGCGTGAGTCGTGCTTCGGTAGCTCAGATGGTAGAGCACTTGCCCGCGAAAGGCAAAGGTCCCGAGTTCGAGTCTCGGTCGGGCACACAGTTTTAATCTGCCAGGAAGTTTCAAAGCACATAATAATAATAGAGCAAGCGAAACTGGCGCCCAACGTGGGGCCGAATTTGCAGTGGCCACGAAAATAATAACTGTTTTATGTGTTTTCTTTCATTGTCTATTGTTATATACATGTATGTATTTAGTGATAAATGTATGTATGTGTCTCATGATTAATGCCATGTATTAATGAGTGTACAAACATTCTTTCATGAAAAACGCACCACAGCAAGCGAGTCAGAGGAAAAGATCCTGATAGTACTGAGAAACTGTAACGACTACATAATCCGGGGGCAGCCGAACCCCGAAATCAGATCAACCAAAGATAAGACTACAGTGTAGTTGTCCTGTTTGTAGAAACTTAACTCCAGTGAAGTGATCTCATATCGCTAGTGGTGTGCGTAGTTTGACGTTAGTTTTATGACAGGGCAAAGTTGAGTGTAGATAGTAATTTTTAGTGTGCAGTGTATTGTAGATAAATTAACATATTTTGTGTGCAAGTGGCAAAACTCAGATCCTGTGTTCGAGTAGGTAATTTGTGAATATGGTTAAATTGCGTAGTCAACGTCCGAGCAATATGGATACTGAGGAACAGCCATTAGTTAGTGCAGGAAATGTAGAAACAGGTGCATTAAGCAGTACAAGTACTCTCTTTGAGGATATACCATGCGAAAATGTGGGGGCAGGGGCACAGGAAGTGGTGCCACCGCCCACCAGTGCTCAAGGAGATGTAGATAAAGAAATTGCACCACCCCCAGAAAAGCAGGAACCAGAGAGTGGTAATCTGCCTGGTGGGTATTCACTTCAGGCGGTATTAGAGCGCGTGCTGGATTACCAATCAAAATTTGCGCAACAACAAGCTGAAAAGGACGAAAAAATTGAGTTCTCGCACAGCAAGCTGAGCGAGATCGCCAGCTAGAGGAAAACTTTCTTGCCCAGCAAGCCGATCGGGATCGCCAGCAAGCTGAGCGGGATCAGCAACTTGTGCAATCGTTAGAAATTATGAAAAAAGAGATCGCCTGCATGAAACAGAATTATGAGTCAATACCTAAGGCCGTGCAAGAGTTGACTGTACAGGTCAACAACCTGCAAGTAGCAAACACTAACATTGTAGACGTGATAGGTGTCTTGGCCAACCGATTAGAAAAGCTAGAAATAGATTCCACACAGCTTGTAGAGCAGAAGTGGAACGAACAAGCGACTAAAATTGAAACCGAATTCAACTCATGGCTAGAAGCGAAGGAGAGCGAGATCGACAAAAATATTAATTCTAAGGTACAAGCTGCCATGGCATATAGAGATTCCGAATCGTTCAGTACCGCAGTAAATAGTGAAGTACAGAACGACGTGCAAACCATCAAACAAATACTCAGTGAGGATATTCCGCAGTGGCAAGTGAATATTACCAAACGGATATCCGAATTGGAAAAGGGTTTAGCACAGAGCAGCAAACATCTTGAACGTGAAACTATGTCGCCAACAGCCAATGTTTTTAGCAACGCACAAACTTATACGCGACGCAACAATGGTGAGTCTTTAGGCGATAATGCGAAGAGCTGTAGCTTCGGTTCGGAGCACACAGCCTATGTCCCAGGAGCAAACCAGTATAGTCCAAAAATATTGGTGGAAGAAAGTTTGATCAAAAATAGGTAGTTTCAAACGTTTACTACTGAACGGAAGTCAGTACACCCAGTAGTATTCATAAAAAGCTTTAAAAATATCTTGCCTAGTGTGTGGATCGAAGTACAGAAAATACAATACGTAATGTCATACATTCAGGGTGATGCAGCGTTGTGGGCTACGGAAGTAGCAGACAGCTGCATGACGTATGAACAGTTCGAAAGGGCGTTTTTGTCGATATACTGGTCGCCTTGTATACAAGAGCGGCTAAGAAAAGAAGTATACAATCCCGAACCGTACTCACCCCGTCTTCGGAATCTGAGACGGTATTTCGAGAAGTATATAAACAAGACGCGCTACTGGGATGAGCCTGTCTCACCAAGAGACATAATAAGACTCCTAAAATCACATTTACCCATTCATATCAAAGAGAAACTAATACACGTACCAGAGAACGACATGGAACATTTCCTGTCTGTCTAGATTCAATAGACTTAATCCAGGAAGACGCAAAAGCAGCATGTGATCTCTCACGGAACAATGGATCAGGGTGTAAACATGACAGAAATAATAGTGCACAAAACCACAACCATGGAAATGGTGGGGGCGGTAACAAGCGGCAAGAGCACTCGCAAAATGGTAATAATGGTAGAAGTCAGAACGGGTATGGGCAGCCGTCCTATAATAAAAAGCGTCGATTTGACGACCGGTACGATTCCGGACTGCCAGGGACCAACCGCTGGAAAAATGAGCGAGGTCAGTGGCATAGCAATTACAGCGACAGTAATCTCAATTGGAATCAGAATCAGCGACCAAGCCCAGAACGGCAAGGTAATGACCGTACGATAACAACGGACCACCACTGCAAAACGCGCCTATTGCGCAGTCGTGGCGGCCTACAAATCAAAACGTACACATAGTAGAGGTCGCGGACAATAGCCGTCCAAGTACCTCGCAAGCAAGCCATCCAACAAACTAGAATCGGCCACGATATGCTCTCCATCGCTGGCCGAGGGGTGGAGTGAGAGCAACACGAATGACAATAATAGGCCTGGAATACATATGCTGCGATACAACGACGGATCAGTATGGATAAAGATCTACTGACCGAACCGCATGAATGTAAAAAGATAGCAACGAAAATGTGCAAGCCATAATAGAAGCGAAAATCAATGATGCTGCAGTGAATATAATCATCGACACAGGTGCGTCAGTGAGTGTAATGAGTACAGAATTGTTTAAAGCGCTGGGGAAGGGACGTAGCATACCGACTTTCCCGGTTAATAATTGCAAGGTGTCTGGAGCTATAAGTGCACAGAGCCAATTAGTTAAGCACTAGGTGCAGGTGGAGATTTGTAAGGAGGGCGAAGCCATAGTGAGCTCGTTCCTCATTGTTAAAGGTGGCCTGCATTCTGGGAGTAGATTTTCTCCGTGAGAGGGACGCAGTGATCGACCTCTCCTCGGGAAAACTAAGCATAGTTAATAAATTTAGGAGGATTGAGTTGTCTATGATGAAATCGAAGGAGGTACTTGTGCCATGTTGCAACCGAATTAATATCAAATGTAGGAACCCCTGGGTACTACACCTAGATGATTATTCACATGTGACGGATCTCTATTATCCTAGTATGGAAGATAGAAATTTTGAAACAAATGTTGATGCATTTCAAATCAAAGTACAGGAATCTGAAAGTTTAAGCAACATACAAAAGCAACAGTTGACGCAGCTGCTATCGGAATATACCATGGTATTTACCGACCGACCAGGAATAATCAAGGGGTACCACTATCACATATAGGTGATGCCCCACAAAACGTACTGTCACGCATCTTACTCCATCCCTTGGTCGAGGAGGGAAGTAGTGGCTAAAGAGATTCGAAAGATGTTAGAATGTAATAGTAAAATTATTTATTCAGTGACCTGTCAAATGTAAATAGTAGCAGTAAGAAGATTTCAATTGTGTTTTAGAGTATAAGTATGTTAGCTTTAAGAAAGAATTTGTGTGTATTTAAAATCTTGAGAAAGCAAGACATAAATAAGCATAGCATGAAAGTACAGGGTGTTTCAAAAATGACCGGTATATTTGAAACGGCAATAAAAACTCAACGAGCAGCGATAGAAATACACCGTTTTTTGCAATATGCTTGGGACAACAGTACATTTTCAGGCAGACAAACTTTCGAAATTACAGTAGTTACAACTTTTCAACAACAGATGGCGCTGCGGTCTGGGAAACTCTGTAGTACGATATTTTCCACATATCCACCATGCGTAGCAATAATATGGCGTACTCTCTGAATGAAATTACCCGAAACCTTTGACAACGTGTCTGGCGGAATGGCTTCACATGCAGATGAGATGTACTGCTTCAGCTGTTCAGTTGTTTCTGGATTCTGGCGGTACACCTGGTCTTTCAAGTGTCCCCACAGAAAGAAGTCACAGGGTTTCATGTCTGGCGAATAGGGAGGCCAATCCACGCCGCCTCCTGTACGTTTCGGATAGCCCAAAGCAATCACACGATCATCGAAATATTCATTCAGGAAATTAAAGACGTCGGCCGTGCGATGTGGCCGGGCACCATCTTGCATAAACCACGAGGTGTTCGCAGTGTCGTCTAAGGCAGTTTGTACCGCCACAATTTCACGAAGAATGTCCAGATAGCGTGATGCAGTAATCGTTTCGGATCTGAAAAATGGGCCAATGACGATGGGACTGCAACATGGGGCTTTTCGGTTCCCCATATGCGCCAGTTCTGTTTATTGACGAAGCCGTCCAGGTAAAAATAAGCTTCGTCAGTAAACCAAATGCTGCCCACATGCATATCGCCGTCATCAATCCTGTGCACTATATCGTTAGCGAATGTCTCTCGTGCAGCAATGGTAGCGGCGCTGAGTGGTTGCCGCGTTTGAATTTTGTATGGATAGAGGTGTAAACTCTGGCGCATGAGATGATACGTGGACGTTGGCGTCATTTGGACCGCAGCTGCAACACGGCGAACGGAAACCCGAGGCCGCTGTTGGATCACCCGCTGCACTAGCTGCGCGTTGCCCTCTGTGGTTGCCGTACACGGTCGCCTTACCTTTCCAGCACGTTCATCCGTCACGTTCCCAGTCCGTTGAAATTTTTCAAACAGATCCTTTATTGTATCGCTTTTCGGTCCTTTGGTTACATTAAACCTCCGTTGAAAACTTCGTCTTGTTGCAACAACACTGTGTTCTAGGCAGTGGAATTCCAACACCAGAAAAATCCTCTGTTCTAAGGAATAAACCATGTTGTCTACAGCACACTTGCACGTTGTGAACAGCACACGCTTACAGCAGAAAGACGACATACAGAATGGCGCACCCACAGACTGCGTTGTCTTCTATATCTTTCACATCACTTGCAGCGCCATCTGTTGTTGAAAATTGTAACTACTGTAATTTCCAAAATTTGTCCGCTTGAAAATGTACTGTTGTCTCAAGCATATTGCAACAAACGGTGTATTTCTATCGTTGCTCGTTTAGTTTTTATTGCTGTTTCAAATATACCGGTCATTTTTTAAACACCCTGTAGAATCAGTAAACTGAGCAATAGCATGCAAATTGAAGACTTTGTTTACAGGCAGTTAATGTCATTAAAATACTATATACTCATCAAGCAATGAACAATCTTTTTGTTGACAAAGTAATGAATAATTTCTTGAATCATTTTTCATTTGTAGTAAGTAAGTAAGTACAATTAATGATGAGATTTCATATAGTAATGTAACAGGTGTAATTGTGTTAGAATTAAGGAACCCTGAGAGAGAGTCTCTTCTGGAAAAAAAAGGACTTTGTAGTACGAAACAGTTATATGATGTAACGTTACTACCAATAGTGATGTGAGAACGACACTGGAGCAGATTTCAATCAAAGACAAACCCGTTTCGTGTAACCTACGCTTTGTATGTGTCGATGCTTCAATTGAAGCCCGTGTACTTGGCACACATCCTTGAATGTTAATTACGCGGTACGTGAATCAAGTCAATCAATGCGGAAACTACACTGTAGTCCTGTAGGATAGATCATTAAAAAAATACTAGTACTAAATGAAGTATTTATTGAGCAATATGCCCAAGTCCAGCTGTCATGCACATGGTAAAATCTATTTGCTAGATGGGTGATAACCTGGCAAGCTACACCAAAAAAAGGAAAAGAAAACTATGTACCAAAAATCACACACCTTTAAATAATTACAAAAAATAGCCATATATGCCTAGTAACAATACTAAAAGTGTGTAATGACATGGTAAACACAATGGACTCAATGTAGATGAGAGTGATTATGCTAAGAACAATTGATATGCATTAAAAATAAACTGTGTGCATAAACAATCTAGGAAAGGACGGAATATTGTGTGTAGCAGGGACAGAAAATTACTATTGTTTCTGCACCAATATATACGTCGGAATAAGTCAAGTGTTGAGTGACTAACTGTCATAGTGCAGTGCTCAACGAACAATAAATTTACTGTGTGTAAAAACGGTAGTTAGTGATCCGTTCGGAGTCGATTCAAACAAACTTCGCTCAACGGAAACATCTACTGTGTGTGTACCGAAACATTTTCGCGTGTTGAGAGACGCTCTGGCAGCGTATCGTCCGTGAGAACAAGTGAAAGTGTGTAGTACAACGTGCGTGTGACGAACCCTGAATACCAGTGTCACAATGCGATTCACTTGTGAAGCCACAAGAAACCCGTTATCACGCCAAAACATCCTGTGCATACCAGCGAAACGACGGCTTACTGAACAATAAACGCTTTTAACCAAGTTGCATTTTCTTCCACAGCTAATAATCTGTATCCTCAAAGACAGTACACCGTTGTGGAATATTTGTTTCATGCGTTGTGACGGGGAGCCATGCGGAGAAGCAGAGACGGGTGCCGTGCCGCCAGCCAGCCGGTCGCGGGAAACAACTGCAACACGCCGACATTGGTGAATGGTTCGGCGCGGTTCGCGACTGCGTGGGCGCCACCCCAACATGCCGTCGCTGTTACGGCGAGCAGGACGTCGACACCAGCGGTCGTTGGCACGCCGCGTTCCAGACGACGCTACGGAACAATTGCTTCGCGCCGCCCTCTCCGTACGACATTGTCGACATTCAACCGAACATTACCAACTACGCTGTTAATGTAACTAATATGTAAATGATTTATTGGACATGAAATTACGTGACAAACATTTTTTCTTTAGTTTACTGTGTATAAACTCAAAATATTCATTTGTTCGATGATATATGTTATATGTTATATGTTATATGTTATGTCATATTAGTGAAGCAAACTGACACGAATGCCATACCATGGTAGATTGGTCGTGAGTAAGTGTAGAGACAATCCATTACACTACTGTAAAACTATTTAATGATTGACTTTCACAGTGACACGGAACACAAATATTACAACAAATGTGAAAGGGTGTAGAAGGTACATTTTCAACAAGGGGACTAAAAGTTTAACATTTTGTCATAGATAACCTTAGTTATCTGTGAACATTTGATAAATTCCAACCTTTTTTGATGAACAATCAGAGTGCGTTTTACGACAAACTAGGCAAGATGACCATGGCTCCGGCGCAGTTTTCCCAGGTTTTCTGACCGCACATAGCCCGAATGGGGGAGCCAGAAAACTGTAATGACCCTGGGACTAGGTTTACGGTCACCTCGCAAAGTGTGAGAAAACCATAAAGAGTGTAATTAAAACTACAGTGCAAAAGAGCAAAGAAGTGAATAGTGAATATTCCAAATAAGGTGACAAACAATCACAAAACGGACGTTAGTGGCAGCATATTGCCGAACATTCTTAACGTTAGCCAATTGCTGCTAGGGGGCATTGTAACGTCTCTTAGCAAAAGATATGTTATGTAATAAAGAGAAAACATTGTGTGTCATGTTTTGTTTTTGTATGGAATTATGTACTGATTTTTTTTATTTAGATAATATCTGTGTCGGCGAGTACTGAAACCGCCACAGACGATACTTATTAAATATCAAACAAAGATGAGAATAAGTGACTAGTATAAATAGTAAAAAACGAACGTTAATTTCTCTGTCGTCTTCTTGGAGTTACGTGAGTAGGATAGCCTACGTCGTTATATTGTACGCTAGCGTAGCATTCTTTCGTCAAGATTGTGAGAGGGACGCCATTAGACATAGCCTTGGAAAGGTGTGTAATTAATTGAATTGTTTAAATGTTTTGAATAGAGTTACTTAGTGAAACCTTGCATTATGATTTGTAATAAGCTTGCCTGGTATTTTATCCCATCCCTTTAAAACGTTTTCAGTTATTTAAACATTATTCGTGGTGCAGAGCTGCGCTACGAACGAACGAGCCGCTGGCGCGGCGCATTCAAATTGCATTAAATGAAATCTATCACACCGCAAAGAAGCGGGTAGGTAATAGTGAAGTAAAATTATTTCTTTCAGCTTTCGGAATTGCAGAGCAGAGCAGCAGATTTTATGATGTGTTTTAGAGGTTGACGCGGGCTGCTGATAATATATTACTAACAGTGCAAAAAGATAATTTACCTTCATAACATAAAAGAAATCTTGCTGTGCGTAGTTCTGGTCTGGCAACCTTATAGTAAAAACATCTTTTTTCTCCGGTAATAGTCTCATGTTCTCGTGTTAGTCGTGGTACTTACTGGTGTTCTACTGTTAACAAAAATCCACTTCAAAATTTTGATGTTCAACAATCATTGCGTACTGTAACATCAGTATTGATAACAAAGTAATTTTCATTAACCTTTTCAATAACTATAAAGTAAGGAAGATATGTTGAACTTTATAGTGAGTTACAGTAACGAAAAAATGTTCCTTTAATAGAAAGCCAGATCCAGAAGAATAAGAACATAATATATTTTGTTTTGTTGAAAATTAATGATCCAGAGAAAGTCACAGCACAGCATCACTAAAAGGTATTTCTGGGCTCTTTTCGTAGTAACATATTTTATTTCATATATTAGTTGTTACGTGAGTGATAATAAAACAAAGCACATAATAATAATAGAGCAAGCGAAAAGGCATGGGACCTATGATCTCCAGCGGACTTTTCTGCGCTTGAATTAGCAATTATAACACTATGTAACGTTGCATGTGATATAATACTATGTTTCAGCATCCTTCGTGGCGATTTTGTATGGCGTGTTGCTATAAGCATATTCAACTACGGTCTTATTTTGTTCAATTTTGTAATATAGATCACGCCATGACAATTTGAATATTTCTCATTTTTGATGTTACGAGAAGCGTCGTTTAGACATTAAAAAACGGAGTCTAAAATGGAGCAAAGTCTAACATTTGTAACATTGCATTCTATCTTTGTTTCATAAAAGGGTGAAGGCGGTAGTGGCAATTCGAACCGCCTGTGCCCTGTATGGAGTGAATGCTGTCGAGAAAGTCAAGCTGTATCGTTTCAAATAGGATCGTTCTGAGATAAATTAATCACCACAATCAGGAAGACAAACAGGCATTGATCAAGGACTTTTTTTTCAATTTACTACCATGGCCAGCGACAGTGTATCCTACAACTGGCAAATAACGACCAGTTGATCGTCATGAGACAATTGTCGTCACTAGTCATTTTGAGGTTAAAAGAAAGGAAGGACGGTTTTGATACAACATCTCGTCGAAAACGAGATTAGACGCAAAGCAGAATCTCGAACTGGGAAGGATGGGGAAGGAAGTCATCTGTGCCATTTCAAAGGATTGATCCTGGCATTTGCCATAACAGACTTGAGGTGGTCACCGTAAACCTAAATCGGTGCGGCCTGATGGTGATTTGGAGTAGCGTATGGTAACTTCATAAGGACAAAATAGTGGGTAACCTATAACAAACATTTTCTCAAACGATGGCCTGTATACGTCCACATCTGGCGGCACAAAGGTGTTTTGTGTTACAAATTGCTTCCCTGGGATGTGTCCTTCGCAGTTGACATTTGTTGCTAACAAATGAGATGCCTTGCAGTCGCGGAGTAACGTGCGACCTGGAAGACAGCACCAACGAGCTTGGTTAGCAAACATACCTACCGCACATCTTCTAATCTGGCACGCTCTCGTGTTTACCTTTCTTGCCCTTATCGATCAGCCGTCAAGAAAGTTAGTCTTTGTTTTCTTTTGTTTGTTTTGTTTGGCAATTGCTGCACGACAGAAATTACGTCCTGCTGAGGAACTTCATTTACACTTCCGTGATACACAATTACTCTGTAATTCACATTTAAGTATTTCGTAAAGCGTTAACAGAATTGCTTCAATTTCTCAACAGCCCCACTCGTTTATGATGCTTGATAAAAACGAACACCAAAATCCTTATGTGTAAGTTCTAATTTCTCTTATGTTATTATGGTTGTAATATCATCCTTTGTACAGTGGTGGCAACAAAAACTGTTTACATTTGGATCAGAAAGATGGTGGCTGAAATGTCGTGGAAATGGCGTGGAGTAGTGAAAAGGCGTTTGTTTTAATATTTCGTTCCCAATTCGTCGCCCTTCCCCCTCTCCACTCCAACATCAAGGAATAAAAGAAAAACACCCGTGACACTCTCTCCCCAAATTCGCTATAGTGCAAAATCAGCTGGTTTCTTTCAGTGTTGTCGATGTCCTCCGTCAGTCGCGCCAGGTAACGATCGCACTGTGCTCACTAATATTCCAGGAGAGGTCGAACAGCCTTAGTGCTGCCAGTCACCTTAATAGACTTCTTGAGCCTTCTAAAGATTGTGTCAGTAACCCAACATTTGTTTCATCTACGCCTTGAGATTTTGTAAATATTGGCATTGGACTGGAATTCGAGCTCCGATTCAAATAAAATTATTCAAATGGTTCTGAGCACTATGGGACTTAACTTCTGAAGTCATCAGTCCCCTAGAATTCAGAACTACTTAAACCTAACTAACTTAAGGACATCACACACATCCATGCCCGAGGCAGGATTCGAACCTACGACCGTAGCAGCAGCGCGGTTCCGGACTGAAGCGCCTAGAACCGCTCGGCTACTCCTGCCGGCCGAGCTCCGATTCCAATTTGTATCTGGATTTGAACCCTTCGAGATGATACTGTCCCTTCGTTTCGTAGTTTCCTCACGATGCCAATCTCCTCCAACTATCTACAAATGGTGTGATCCAAACTACTAGAGAAAGAGAATTTGATAGTTTACATCTCTTTATGTAGAGTCAACAACGACAATACGGGCAGGACTGGAGACTTAAGCAACAGAGAACTATTCATCGCATCGCCTTTAGTCAACTATGTGCACATCTCGCTACTGGTGAAGAAACAATAAATATTTCATATCTATTCGAAGCTATAAGACAGTGCCGAAAGGTGCCGGATTCGAATCCCTGCCGGGAATAAGTCATTTGTATCGATGTTTCAGGTTCCAGTATCACACTATAGGTGAACATACGTAATTTCTGACGTCTCATTGTGCTTAGTTAACAATTCATATAGGTACTGGGTTCTACTCCCCGTCCATCACCACAATTTTACTTCATGGCGTTTCACACTTGCGCGCTGCATTTTATTTAATATCTTTCGTGATTACTTCTCAAGACCAATATAAGCGTCATGGGGTTGCCAGTGCAGTGCTAAACATATCAACATTTATTTCCATGGTTCAGACATTTGGCGTTGTAAAATGATACTGGTGAATACTTCGATATTTTACGTCTCCTTATGCCTAGTTGAGTGTCGATCAGATTCGCAAGCCTTGTTTGGTTGACAGTGGGCTCAAATTCGGATCACGAACAACCCGTCGTGTCATTTAATGAGTGTTGTGTATGGTCAGAGGACTGTTCTACAGAGGGCTTAGAGGACCTGCAACATAGCTACATCATGGTTGCGAACAGTAAGGTGCGGCCTCCACAATTTAGAGGTGGGCCGCTTTTTGTGCTGTCGACTGTACACCTATACTAACGGCGGTAAAAAGGCGCAATTTCAGGGAGCAGTTGCGCAACGAAAACGAAAGTTGGTAAGAGTGTTTCTACATCTGAAAGATAATGTCTATTCAAATTTCGTACCAATGACATAGTAGCAGCGCTAGTAGCGCAACTATTAGGATACAAATCAGGTTTGCTTAATACATACTGTAATGGTCGTGAGCGTTAGTTACTTTTCAGATTGGGCTTGGTGAGTTGATACTAGTCAAGAATACCTTCTAATGTGATAAAGACGCCATTATCAACACCTCACTGACGCTGAGCATGTCATGCAATAGGACTATGAGAAGCTGGATGTTCTTCCTGCAGTATCGTTGAAAAACTTGGCAGGAATGTAGCTACTGTACTTGATTGCTGGCAGCGGTGGTCACGAGAACGTACGGTCGCAAAAAGACTGGGCTCCGGACGGCGACACGGCGCTACCTACAGGAAAGACCATCACGTTCGTGTATGCTTCTGGCAGGAGCAATTTGACACCACAGTGACACAATGAAACAGTTACAAATTAATTACTTCAAGGACAGCTCAGAGCCATTTGTGGCTTCAGTGGTGTCGAACAAGAACTCATTGGAGAGCGGGGTGGAGGTCTGTTGTGTTTTCTGATGAAAACTGGTTCTCACTTGGTACCAGTGATGGCCGTGCGTTGGTTAGAAGGAGGCCAGTTGAGAGCCTGTGTCTGTTTGCTAGACAGACTAGGCTCACTCCTGGAGTTATGGTTTGAGGTTCCATTCCATATAACAGCAGGAGCACTCTCATGGTTATCCCATGCACCCTAACTGTAGATTTGTGTGTCAGTCTTGTGACTAGACCTGTTTGCATGTTTGAATTCAACAGACTGGCAGCCACACCCGTTAGTAAGATACCGGCAATAACTTACCTCGCGCATGCATTAACTTGTAATCTTGCAATGTTAATCATTTAAATATGTTATCTAGACGAATGCATTCTCAAAATTTCATTACTCAACAGTAATTATATTTTTACAAATGGTTCAAATGGTTCAAATGGCTCTGAGCACTATGGGACTTAACATCTGTGGTCATCAGTCCCCTAGAACTTAGAACTACTTAAACCTAACTAACCTAAGGACATCACACACATCCATGGCCGAGGCAGGATTCTAACCTGCGACCGTAGCAGTCCCGCGGTTCCGGACTGAGCGCCTAGAACCGCTAGAACACCGCGGCCGGCTTTTTACAAATGTATTCCCGAAATTTCGTTAGTCTACATTAATTAATTTTTGCTGTTTTTGTTTCTGTCATTGTATATTCATGATCTGGAAACAACTATGAATGACATGGAAGAGGGTACTTCTCACTGTAGTCATTATTAGGGCTTCCTCCAGTTGAATTCATGGAGGCACCCCAGGAAGAATGATTGCTTAAACATCACTTAAGCATCACATGCTTTAATTAGTCTAATATTGCCCTTGCGATCGTTACGGAAATCCTGTGTAGGTGGTTGCAGCATATTCCTAGATCCATCATTTAATTTTGTTTCTTAAAACTTGCAAGTAAAATTCTCATGATAGTTTGCATCTGTATTCTAGTGACTGCCGGTTCAATTTCTTAAGTTTTTCCGTGACACTCTCCATGGCTCAAATAAACTTGTGACCGTTCATGCTGCTCTTCTCTGTGCACGCTCAGTAATCCCTGCTAGTTCTGTATGGTAAGGGTCCCACACACTTGAGCGGTATTGTAGCATGAGTCATACCAGTGATTTGCAAGCAATTTCTTTTGCAGACTGAATGCATTTCCCTATTATTCTAGCAACGATCCGAACTCTGGCAACTGCTTTTCCTACGACTAAGTCTTTACAGTCGACATCACAGTACCCCTACAAACCTATTCCAGTTGTCTCTCTGATGTTGTAGTCACAGCATTCTACCGGTTTTTTAGTTTTGTGAAGTGCATAATTTAATATTCTGAATATTTAAAGTAAGTTGCCAATCTGCACATCACTTATACATTTTATCAGCATCCGAGTGAACATATTTGAACCTTTCCTTCAGATAATACACTACTGGCCGTTAAAATTGCTACACCAAGAAGAAATGCAGATGATAAACGGGTATTCATTGGACAAATATATTATACTACAATTGACATGTGATTACATTTTCACGCAATTTGGGTCCATAGATCCTGAGAAATCAGTACCCAGAAGAACCATCTCTGGCCTTAATAACGGCCTTGACACGCCTGGGCATTGAGTCAAACAGAGCTTGGATGGCGTGCACAGGTACAGCTGCCCATGCAGCTTCAACACGATACCAAAGTTCATCAAGAGTAGTGACTGGCGTATTGTGACGAGCCAGTTGCTCGTCCACCATTGACCAGACGTTTTCATTTGGTGAGAGATCTGGAGAATGTGCTCGCCAGGGCAGCAGTCGAACATTTTCTGTATCCAGAAAGGCCCGTACAGGACCTGCAACATGCGGTCGTGCATTATTCTGCTGAAATGTAGGGTTTCGCAGGGATCGAATGAAGGATAGAGTCCCGGGTCGAACACATCTGAAATGTTCCGTCCACTGTTCAAAGTGCCGTCAATGCGAACAAGAGGTGACCGAGACGTGTAACCAATGGCACCCTATACCATCACGCCGGATGATACGCCAGTATGGCGATGACGAATACACGCTTCCAATGTGCGTTCACCGCCATGTCGCCAAACACAGATGCGACCACCATGATGCTGTAAACATAACATGGATTCCTCCGAAAAAAATGGCGTTTTGCCATTCGTGCACACAGGTTCGTCGTTGAGTACACCATCGCAGGCGCTCCTGTCTGTGATGCAGCGTCAAGGGTAACCGCAGCCATGGTCTCCGAGCTGATAGTCCATGCTGCTGCAAACGTCGTCGAACTGTTCGTGCAGATGGTTGTTGTCTTGCAAACGTCCCCATCTGCTGACTCAGAGATCGAGACTTGACTGCACGATCCGTTACAGCCATGCGGATAAGATGCCTGTCATCTCGACTGATAGTGATACGAGGCCGTTGGGATCCAGCACGGTGTTCCGTATTACCCTCCTGAACCTACCGATTCCATATTCTGCTAACAGTCATTGGATCTCGACCAACGCGAGCAGTAATGTCGCGATAGGATAAACCGCAATCGTGACAGGCTACAATCCGACCTTTATGAAAGTCGGAAACGTGATGGTACGCATTTCTCCTCCTCACAACGTTTCACCAGGCAACGCCGGTCAACTGCTGTTTGTGTATGAGAAATCGGATGGAAATTTTCCTCATGTCAGCACTTTGTGGGTGTCGCCACCGGCGCCAACCTTGTGTGAATGTTCCGAAAAGCTAATCATATGCGTATCACAGCATCTTCTTCCTGTCGGTTAAATTTCGCGTCTGTTGCACATCATCTTCGTGGTGTAGCAATTTTAATGGTTAGTAGTGTACATTACAGATAACTGCATCTTGAACGAAAACTCTGAAGTTACTATTAAAATTGTCTGCAAGATCATTAATATGCGACATGAACGGAAAGGGTCCCTACATAGTGCCCTGAGACACACCTAAAGTTACTTCTATATTTGTTGATGACTCATGGTTCAAGATAACAAGCAACGTCTTCTGTGAATACCTAGATATCTCCCTTCCCACCCACCTGCCTAGGTAACTGTCTTCCTGCCTACGTTACCTGGACGGCTCGTTAGCGGTCCAGCAGCTAGGCTCTCACCCGCCAACTTCAGCCGCCCTGAATCAGCATTCGCGGCGCGTCGCCAGCGCCCGCGCCCGCCGCTGTCCTATCTTTCGTTCGTCGCCACAAAACTTCTCTCCGCCTTTCGTCCTCTTTTCTTTTCCCTCCGCCCTTCCCCGTTCCTCCTTCCATCCCGCTCCCCCTTCAGTCTTCCGTCCTACAGACAGCGCGTTGGCGAAGTAGAATAAACTTGAGCTTATTCGCCGACGGAAGGTGGACGTGCAGCCAGCAATAAACAAGTAAATCCAATTTGTTCGGCTAAAAGGTACGCCCTTGCGTAAGCAGATTCGGGCCGACGCGTCCGCATCCGAAGCAGAAGTGAAGTTTCCCGCTTGTGCTTAAGCCGTGGAGTTGGTGGAAGTGACGAGGAGGTGCTCTTCTTATCACGTCATATCCAACCTCGACTCTGTAATTTCCTTGTCTTGAATTTCACAGTGATGGGTGGGCAGAACTGCGACTACCGTTCTACACTCACAATAGGTACCACTCGTGTCCCATTGATAAAAATTCGCTGCACCCCATTTTCATATATGTCTCGCTGGAAAATATTAATATTACAAAGAGTCAGCATTATTCAACAAAATTACATAAAAAAATACTGTGTCATAATTAGACTGGTTGGCTACTAAATTAACACTTCATCGTTAGAATACTACAAAGTAAAACTTTCGAAATTGTTAGGTAAATGAGTGTGCAGCTGGATTGAAATTTCGCGAGTTGGAACGGCGCAAATTAGTATATAGCCTGGAAACTGAGTTAGTTCAGCTTACTAGATATTCGATTTAAAACCATATTGATTCTTAATTGAGTGTGACAGTTTTTCCAAAATATGGAAAAGTTTTACAAATACCGCCACTAATCACAAAATTTGCTGGCCGCACCAGGATCGACATATCGATGATCAAATGGAAACAAGCTTTATTTTGACCGCCATCTTGTTTTTCCGCACTGTTGACTTCTTTGTGATGTGGTGCCTCAAGTCACATTTAGAAGTGTGTGAACAATAGCTAACAAGTTCACAAGGGCCATAGAAATGGAGGTCCCTGAACGCATCATAAGAAGACAGCCATGTCTCAAGAACAAAGTGAGTGGCATTTAAAAAATTTTTCATGTCGACAGCAGATCAACATACAAGGTAACATTGCATCTTATAAGGTTATCCTACTTTTTCTCCACATGATCACCACAGCACATGCCAAGAATATATATATATATATATATATATATATATATATATATATATGTATATATAATAGAGGGAAACATTCCACATGGGAAAAATATATCTAAAAACAAAGATGATGTAACTTACCAAACGAAAGCGTTGGTATGTTGATAGACACACAAACACCCACACAAAATTCAAGCTTTCGCAATCAACGGTTGCTTCATCAGGAAAGAGGGAAGGAGAGGGAAAGACGAAAGGATGTGGGTTTTAAGGGAGAGGGTAAGGAGTCATAACAATCCCAGGAGCGGAAAGACTTACCTTAGGGGGAAAAAACGACAGGTATACACTCCCACGCACATACATAACCATTCGCACATATATAGACACAAGCAGACATGTGTAAAGGCAAAGAGTTTGGGCAGAGATGTCAGTCGAGGCGGAAGTACAGAGGCAAAGAAGTTGTTGAATGACAGGTGAGGTATGAGCGGCGGCAACTTGAAATTAGCGAAGGCAGAGGCCTGGTGGGTAACGGGAAGAGAGGATATATTGAAGGGCAAGTTACCATCTCCGGAGATCAGAACTGTCGTACACTTCCCCAAATAATGGAACTGCCTGTATCATGTATTTTGTCCCACTGTGACACATCATTACGACTTTAATTCCATATTGTCGGGCTTGTTGGAAATGTACATCTTGAATACGATCCGACAGCGGAATCCAACTAGTTGCTCGTCAGTTGTGACGCTGGCACCAGATTTATAGCGTTGCTGACGATTCTCTAGCAACGTCTCACTGGAGCTAGCTTATCACTTGGAAACTGTGGAGGTTCTGAAATCAAATAGCAGACAGTTTATAATGAAATCGAATAGAGTCCGGGAAGCTGTAGCCAAAAACTGGGCGCCATATCTGTCCTCGTTGAAAAGAATGCGCACTGGAAGCTGATTCGTCTTCAGGGCAGCGTTGAGTATAAGCAGCACCAGAATAGCTTTCAGCTCACTTTTGCTGACGTCCGACGTCCAGTTCATGGGTTTATACGTAGTGCGCTGCTCAGCTCTTTCAGCATTCGTGGAAAGTAACATTTCGTTGACAATGTCATCTGAGAAAAATAACTCAAAACATTTTAAAATGTCACATGTGTATCCACTGAAAGCAGTCAGTCCTTGACGAATATGGACTATGTTTCCAGAATGAGGTGTTTCACTCTACAGCGTAGTGTGCGCTTATATGAAACTTCCTTGCAGATGAAAACTGTGTGCTGGACCGAGACTCGAACTCGGATCCTTTGCCTTTCGTGGGCAAGTGCTCTACCATCTGAGCTACCCAAGCACGACTCAGGACCCGTCCTCACAGCTTCAATTCTTCCAGTACCGTGTCTTCTATCTTCCAAACTTCACAGAAGCCCTCCTGCACACCTTGCAGATCTAGCACTCCTGGAAGAAAGGATATTGCGGAGACATGGCTTAGCCACAGCCTGGGAGATGTTTCCAGAATGAGATTTTCACTCTGCAGATCACTCAGATGGTGCAGCACTTGCCGGCGAAAGGCAAAGGTCTCGAGTTCGAGTCTCGGTCCGGCACACAGTTTTAATCTGTCAGGAAGTTTCATGGACTATGTTCATCGCTGGTGTTTTACCAGTGGTTTACGTAGACTTTTCGTTTTCCAGGACATTTCTGTCTCAGACACTAGTTCGCCTTTAAACGGCACCAAGATGTATTGGAAGTTGTCTCCAGAGAACGACGTTGTCGCTTACGTCTGGGAAGCTGCTGAGGAACTTTTCTTCCGTGAAATATTCTCGTTATTTGTGTTTTCAATATTCTTCAGGCCAGTATTTTTCGGACGGATAGTTGACTGCTTTGTCTTCTTCTTGTTTTTCTCAACTGACACATCCTTTTCACTTGGGGCATCAGTTGAGATGAGTGTTTCTTTATCCCAATCTGATGCAGAAGCGATAATGTCATCGGGAACGATGTCTTCTTCTTTGACGTTGTTATCTACGTCAGGACCATCATATGATGATATGTCCAGATCTGATTCCACTGCCTGCATAGCTCTGTTTTGAGTAATTCGTCAGAACACAAAAATAAAATGGAAGTTATGGAATAAGTACCACACAGTCCACTTGAAACCAAAACGTTCTTTTCAAAAATCATCCAACCAGATACCTATAGCAAAATGGTCGCTCATTACTAAACGTTCGTCGAATCGACGAGTCCACTTTATTCGTGGATACTACGCGTTAGTCGTTCAAAAAATCAACATTTACGTGTACACCTATACCGTCGTCGATTCGACGGGGTAACTTTGGGACTAAATATGGTTTACCTGGTCGGAGAGCGGCGTTAGCCATTTCCGCCGGCGAAGTCACAGAGCCCACTAGATTCAGGCACTGCTGCGAGCGCGACGCGCCTCTCCCGTCCGCAACAAGAGGGGGCTATTAACGGGGAATGTATTCGTCGAATCTACCCTAAATACTACCAGTAGTATGCCATGGTTAATCAAATTGCATCAGTGTGACCTAACTTAATATGACAAATCTCCATTATCCTTGTTCTACTTGTGTTGATGTTCATCTTATAATCACTTCTCAGGACAATGTCCCTTCTGTTCAACTGATCTTCAAAGACCTTTGCCGTCTTTATTAGTCAATGACATTATAATTCAGACAAAGTCCCTAGAGCTGGCCATCTTGTTTTCTGTATTCCGCCCACCTGGCGCTCAGAGGAGACAGATGTTTGGTCTTTGAACCCACTTTGGATCAGGGCACAACAGACCTTCAAATTAAGTGCCACAATGTTACATGAAAGTAGCGAGGATGATTGCAGGTACTAGTAGATGGGAACAATGGCAGGAGGGTATCTACAATGAGGAAATCAAAGAAAAATTCGGAATGAACTCTATAGATGTAGCAGTCAGGGCGAACAGGCTTAGATGGTGGGGTCATGTTACACGCATGGGAGAAGCAAGGTTACCCATGAGACTCATGGGTTCAGCAGTAGAGGGTAGGAGAAGTCGGGGTAGACCAAGGAGAAGGTACCTGGATTCGGTTAAGAATGATTTTGAACTAATAGGTTTAACATCAGAGGAGGCACCAATGTTAGCACTGAATAGGGGATCATGGAGGAATTTTATAAGGGGGACTATGCTCCAGACTGAACGCTGAAAGGCACAGTCAGTCTTAAATGATTATGATCATGATGAATGTTAATTCCATATCTAAATGGTTTGCACTATTTTCCATAACAGTGAAAAACACATGTGAGTCACTTTATCGACACCATTGATGTATCAGGATAAGGTAAACTTAACACCTAAAACATGACAGCAAATATTCAAATTGACACATTGCTTTTAGCATGGTTCTATTACAGCAGAAAACACATGTGTGTCACTTTTCCGGCAATATTAGTGTAATTTAGAAGTTAATGTACACTTGACGCCTAAAACATTACAGTACACCATCAAGTTGTCAAACTCTCATTTGAATTTCTAAATGTCTGTTTTTCAGTACAAAACGTTTGTCATCTTCTGCTGATAATGCGAACTTGTGCTGTCGCACAGTGGAAGCTATGTTACACTTCGATGAAAAACATCCTAAACAGTAGTTTTAACATCCGAAGATATATATATATATATATATATATATATATATATATATATATATATATATATATATATATATGAGGGTTGCTATGTTTTCAATTATCCCACTTCCAATTACTGTTCAATAGTCACAGTCCATGTTATTTATGGTAAATGTTGATATCTTGTATTCTCCAGTCGTACACACTGATCAGCCAGTATATTATAAACAGCGGCGACGCGTCGTGGCATGGAAGCAATGAGGTCTTGGTAGGTCATTGGAGGGAGTTGGCACCACACTCAAGCCTGCTGCCACGTTCAATCACATCACAAACATGTCCAATCGAGTACAGACCTGGAGAGATGTGGAGCCAGCACAACAACTGGAACTCGCCACTGTGTTCCTCGAAACACTCCATCACACTCCTGGCCTTGTGACATGGCGCATTATCTTGTTGAAAAATGCCACTGCCATTGGGCAACATGATCGCCATGAAGTGATGTACGTTGTCTGCGACCAGTGTACGATGCTCCTTGGCCGTTATGGTGCCTTGCACCAGCTCCACTGGACCCATAGGTTCCCAGGGGAGTGATCCCCAAAGCATAATGGAGCCGCCGCGAGCTTGTCTTCATCCTGCAGTATAGATGTCAAGGAGCTGTTCCTCTGGAAGACGACGGATTCGTGCCATCCCACTGGCTTGATGAAGAGGGTATCGAGATTCATCAGACCATGCAACGCTCTGCCACTGCTCCAACGTCCTGTGCCTATGGTCATAAGCCCATTTCAGTCGTAGTTGCAATGTTGTGATGTTAATATTGGCACATGCATGGGTCGTCGACTGCAGATGCCCACATCGTTACGAGTGTTCGGTGCACTGTGTGTTGAGGCACCCTTGTACTCTGCCCAGCATTAAAGTTAGGTCTGCCACAGTTCGCCGCCTGTCCTGTTTTTCCAGTCTGCCCAGCCTTTGACGTCCGACATCTGTAATGAGGGGTGGCCGCACAACCCCGCGACATTTGGACGTGGTTTCACCTTGGTTTCGCCACGTCTTGAATACAGCACTCCTCCAACACTCGACAAGTGGTGCAGTTTCCGGAATACCTCCACCAAGCCTCTGGACCATCACAATCTGCCCTAAGTCAGTCTCAGGTAATTCGTGAGCCTTCCCCATTCTACTCACGGAAAGCAGACTCATTGATACTACAAGCAGCATGTGTGTGTCTGACTAGCAGTCTTTCCTCGCCAGGTGACGCTGTTACCGCCTGGACAGGTTTATGTCGATAGTAGATCGTTGGTCATAATGTTCTGGCTGATTAGTGTACATAGTGTCTTTAACATAATTTTTATGTCTTGGTTGCATATCTGCACAGGCTTGTTTTTTCCCAAATAGCAGTTTATATTCTTCCTTCGTGATAACTGTTTTTGCCAGATACTCCAGTCTGTGAAGTTTTGACTTTGACCTCTTCCATTTCCGGTTTGCTTTTGCATGCTTGTACCGCATTAACTGCACTTAGAAAGTAATGTCTGTAATGCCGAATGGTGTTTCTCTTTAATGCATTTCTTCTTTTTTCTTAAGAACTGCAAAAATGGTTCAAATGGCTCTGAGCACTATGGGACTTAACTGCTCAGGTCATCAGTCCCCTAGATCTTAGAACTACTTAAACCTAACCTAAGGACATCACACACATCCATGCCCGAGGCAGGATTCGAACCTGCGACCGCAGCGGTCGCGCGGTTCCAGACTGTAGCGCCTAGAGCCGCTCTGCCCCTCCGGCCGACTTACGAACTGCAGAATAACATTATTTGTTGCAATCAATCCTATTTGGTTACATCTATGTTTCATGGTATAGAGGAGAACAATGCCCTGTATTGAAAAAAAAATGTCCTTTCCACATAATATTTATATTGTCCTTGTTGGGATCGGTGTTGGCAATGTCCATGTGGGTTATATGTAAAACATAACACAACAACTGTTCTATAAGCTATCTGACAGTTTACATTAGACAGATGCGATTCATGCAGAGTAGAATGGAGCACATTTAAATATTGTTTTGTGGTGTCAATACATTTAGACAGACTTCCAATGGCCATATGCATAATCCATTCTGCAGTTATAAACCATAGCTTCCAGCGTGGTAACAGCATATTCTTTAGACAAGGAAGACATAAAGTTTCTCATATATGCATACCAGGGACATTTCATAAAATCGATGACATGGGTACCATATTTTTGTTCACCTTCGGGCTTGTGATCTGACATACAAATTTGTTGTATATTTTTATTTTACAACTGGTAGCTCAAACTGCCTTAGATGGCGTTAACATTGCGCACTGGGATGGGCTCAGATGGGGTGTACTGGACCGGCCTGCATCATGCTGTCACAGGCTGTCATCGAGGGTGTTCACACTGTGCACCAGGCTGTTATGGAACAAAGGAGGAAATCAATTTCTCTGATTTTCCGGTTGTAAGAATTTGGAAATTTGTGGTAAGTTCCTATGGGACCGTGCCTCAGACCGCGCGGCTACCCAGCGCGGACTGGTTGTAAGAACTGTTTATGTTATATAAGACTATGTCAAAAGGTTTTATGAACTTAGTTTTTCCTTAAAAAATTTTCTGTCTTTATGGAAATCTGTTACTACTTGAAGCAACATATCTGAAGTGTATCTTAGACCAGGACATAAGAGAATGACATTTCTCCACAGCTTCCATCAACTGTTTTTTTGGGTGTTTACGTTTTCAGCAGAGGTGCTCGCTCCGTGCCTTCCAAAACACCGCCAAGAAGAGACGTCAAAGTATAAACGCCACCTTCAGAGTAGGTAGAGACTTCGACAGTATCATTCCTTGCTGATGTCCTGTGCTCATGTTTCTCGCATCGTCTCAGCACGAATCAAAATCGAAGCACACGCAGTGGATACTCTTTACTTGCTAACTACCTAAACAATGATTTTACACGACCGTCTTTAAACTGATTGCAAGGAAGGGGTGGGACAAACTGTTGAACCACACAATGCCTTTGGAAACGTGATCATTATTATCACGTAGTGAAGGTATTGATTTGTCTTGCTACTGCTGTACTTTACATATGGCTAAAATCTCGTTGGATTTTCTGACAGAGCGCGACACAGTGTTTCGTTGTGGTAAGTATTAAAAGCATCTCACTTTGAAGTTCGCCTTAAATTCCGAGCTTCAGTAAGACGGCACCAGTCTGAGAGACTTTGCGGTCTTTTAAATTTTTTGTCTTTTTTCGTTGCGTGACGCAAAAGGTCTGTAATATCGGTAATATTTATAGCATGTAGCGTTTTTGTGCATTAAGGCATACGGATAAAAAGAAGATGGAAGATATGTCTAAATATTATTTTGCCTGAAATATCATGAATTTTTTTGTCTATTTTTCGATTTAACAATAAGTATATTTGTATAAACAAATAATGAATGTTTTTCAGCTTAATGATGCATGAAGTGAAAAAATGAAATACTGCACTACTATAGCAGCAGTAGAAATAAATTTAAACCCATTTGTTTAAAATGGAGTAAAAATAAGGTCAGTTTGCTCTCATTAAGTGGCAGTGCACAGAAATGTACCCCGCACTAAACCCATCAAGGCACTTGGAAGGTAACTGAACCAGAACAGGTGTGTCTATTAAGGAAACATGTTTGTTATCGTGTGGCCTTTCAGCCAAGAGTTGAGAAAAAGCAACTAGTTTAAAAATACAATAATATGTGCATATGGAACTTAAAAGTGCAGTAAAGATTATGCTAGAATTGAACTAATGATTTGCCTGTAATATGGAAGGAAGCTAACGTTTTGCGGTTGCTTGTTGGTGTGGCATGATAAGGAGCTGAGTCATTTGCTGTAAAAGAAACAAAGCCCACTCATGTTTTATAATGAAATTAATGAAATATGTGATGCACCAATGATAGGAAGTAATGAGAATGAGGTAATGTAGCAAATGAAGTGCCAAAGAATAATGATGTATTAGTAGTCATGAAATGACAAAATATTATGAGGAATAAGCAGCGATGGTTACAGATCCTGTCTTTGACAGTACTTTATTTTGTGTATAATGAATTATTTAGGATTAAAGGACTCACCAAAAAGCAGAAGCGCTGCGTCATCGACAGATACGTAAACACGTATTGGACGGGGGTACTGGGACAGGGGATGGTGCACGTGTGCATACACACACTATTGGGTGGGTGGTGAGGGGACAGCGAGTTACCTTAGGTTTAGGCCAGGGAGGTTACGGGAGCGAAGGATGTGCTGTAAGGACAGCTCTCGTCTGCTCAGCTGCGAAAAGCTGGTGGTGGTGGGGAGGATCCAGATGGCAGGCGTTGTGAAGCAGCCATTGAAATCTCACATGTTGTACTCTGCCGCATGTTGTGCCACTGGATGTGCTACCTTGTTTTTGACAACAGTTTGGCGGTGGCCATCCTTTCTGGTTGACAACTGGTTTCATACCAATGCAAAACGCTGTGCAGTGGTTGAGGCAGAACTGGTATATAACATGGCTACTTTTACAGGTGGCCTGGGCTCTAATGAGGTAGGATAGAGAGTGACATACTTAAAATATGCATGTATATACTAATTTAATACTTAAGTTTCCTTTCCATATCAAGTATCTGTAGATACAAAATGTGTTTCAAGAACCTGCCTACCAGTAATGAGTGTTGAGAAATGATTGCTGGACACTTCCAGAACTATGGACGAGGCTGCCTGGAAAAGTATAAAAACACAGTGAGAAGTACACAATGAGTCTGAAACAAAGAAGGATGTTCTTTCTACAAGAATAACCTTTTGAAGTGTAAAACCAAAACTATTAACTCTTCGAAAAACTTAAAACTTTTTTTTATTCACTGAAAAATGGGCCAATTTTGAAACTCTGTCTTATTATGTGATTTTGTATTTCGAAAATTTATATTTGTAGTAGTGTAAAAAGATGACCAGTGAAAGTTCCCTCAGTATATGTGTTTCAGATATTTAAATAGTCGAAATGACTGAAATTTGCTTAATTTTTCTAGAGCTAGTAAAAATTATTTGTAACTATTTATCTGCCATTGAATTCTCAAGTCAGCTATTTCTCAATACCTGTATGTATTATTCAGTGTGTGTTTGGGGGAGGGGGGGGGGAGGGTGTTTACGTAGCAAGCTGGAACGACACAACCTGTTATGTTATGACTGCACTCGTGCCAATAAATAAATTTTTCCTTTTACTCATTTTTCACTTTTCATTCAAGCATTTACATAGTGCATCGTAGTACGAATCTTAACCTATCAAAACATTATAAATTTATTATTCAAAGTATTGCTTTCAAAGTGTTGTTACAACCCCCCCCCCCCCCCCCCGAGCTTAGTGGTTTAGTGGTTGTAATATGTCACAACTACCGAGAGGTATGGTGGGGGAGGGGCGGGGAGGGGGGGGGGGAGGGAGAGATGACACACCGAAGCCTGTAGAGAAATACAAGCAAGTGTGTCACTAACTTTATTACGTCGAAGGTAGAAAGCGGGCCCTTTGCTGAACTCGGCGATGGCGTCGCTCACGGTGCCGATGCCGAAATCTGCAGCGTCGGCGACCGGTCGGCCAACCTTGCGGACGTGGCGCTCCTATTCACGCCACGAACAAGTGGCCTTAGCGTGAATAACTAGAAGTACCACGTGGATCATTTTTGACCCAGGAGGGTTTTTCGAGGGCCCTACCCCCTCCATAATCATGCCAGGACCAAATGCTCCCGAGACTCTTCATCGCCTATGGGGTTGTACAACCCACCAAAATCTCATCCCTCTACCCCACGTAGAACTATAAAAAATTTACCTGTTATACAAGCAGTACCATGTGGACCATTTTTGACCCATACACATTTTAACGCAATTCGATATCAGTAACACCAATTTTCAGACACTAAATAGTTTCTGGGCGTGCCTTGACATTATTCAATAGATGTTAGAGTATATTACAACACTTTGTTCCAAAAAGAACGCTAAATATGCAGAATTCGGAGGTCAGGCGATACTTTATATCAGCGCGGCTTTCCGTTTTATAGGGACTGGCGACATGTAGACCTATGGAGTAACACTGGGAAGCTACAAAGTTACATATTATAGTATAGTGGGAAAGCTGCTCCCCGCCCCTCCTACACTGCCGTCTGGGGCACTGCTAAAAGTTCTCTTACCCGGCAGTAGCTGTCAGGCTCTGCGCCCCTACGGAACATTACGACTGACAACTTCACTTCTGTGAAAGTGGCAGATGAGCTGAAACAAAAAGGAACAAGTTTAGCTGGCACTCAAAGACGTCCGTCCTGCGACGTGAAGTGGAAACGACGCATTGTATGCAACATACTTGCAAGTCAGACGACAATCTTCTCACAGCACACCAAGGGAAAAAGAAAAAAAATATCCTTATTCTGAGTAACATGCATTCTGGATGTCAGATGACTGAGAATACTGAGAAGAAACTTACAGAAACGGTGGGGTTTTATAATGAAACTGCCAAGCAGAAACTCTTGTTGAATGTCTGAACTGTGAGACCGTCACTGCTTAGGCAGCTCTGTCAAGTCTGTGTCCCTATATATTTCCAAATATTTATAATTATAGACTGAAGTTTTTTGTTCTTATGTTTTAGTTCCTCGATTACAATAAGCAAGAAAACACGCAAAGCATTTTAGTCACCTGCTGTGTTTTAGAATCTTTCACAAATGCTCGGTACTTAATTTGTCTGTAAAAGTAAAAATACTATTAGTACTCACATAAACAATATGTTTTGATTGTGTTTCAACCTTTTTATGAAGGAATGCATTGTAATACTGTTTTGCATACTTGTTTTAATGATGATTGATGAAAGACTGGAATTTCTTCTGTAAAACTCAAAATAAAACAAGTTTGTTACTCAAAATTTATATTTGAGAGTGTACTATTCAGTTTAGAGGCAAAATTATCCTTTGGTTACACTTTAGAGTCTTCCTGAACATACTGACAACATAGCGGCAATCAAGACACCACTCAAATATGAATAAAACGGTGGTTTCCTATTGTGGGTCAAAAATGATCCACACGGCACTACCAGGGATACGGCGAAGTCCAGCACTTCTAGTGTTAACTGGGCCCGTGGCCTGTAACTCGGCTAACTGCTCCCTCAAGCGCAACACTGATGATTTAGACGACACACGTGAACGAAGGAGGGTGGGCGGCGAAAAACACTGAATCACAAACACGATGGCACACACACTAAACCGATGGCGATGATCTCTGGCGCGCGAATGTCCACTTAACGTACGCGAGTCCGGGGACCTGCCAAGAGGGGAAGAAGGTGGTGGGGCAGGGAGAAGGGAGAGCAGAGATGCCAATGGCAGAGGAGATGGGAGGAGGAATGAAGGTATAGGGGGTACGGGAAGTCTGGGGGAGAAGGGTGGAGGAAGGGAGGAGGGAGGGAAAGGAGAGAGAAGGGAGAGAGGGTGCCCTGAGGAAAAAACACAGGAAGTGGGAGGGGAGGATCAAAGTTGATAGGAGTGGAGATGGACGGGAGGAGGGCATCATCAGGGAGGGGGAGCTGGCGGAAGCCACCTTGGGAGAGGGTAAGGAGAGTGGAGAAATGGAGAGCAGGTGGGACGTGGAAATACAGGCGCGGCAGCAGACGGGGGAGGGAGAGGATGTGAGAGACAAGCGGGTGAGGGGGATCTAGTTTATGGGGGTGTAGAGGATCCATATCCGTTCAAGGAAAAGGAGGAGGTGGGGGAACGGAATAAGGTCGTACAGGATCAGCTTGGGGGAAGGGAGACGGATGTGATAGGTGAGGCGAAGAGCATGGCGTTCGAGGATTTGAGGGGATTTGTAAAAGGTAGGAGGGCGGAGATCCAGGCAGGGTTGGCGTAGCAGAGGATAGGGCAAATGAGGGATTTATAGGTGTGGAGGATGGTGGAGGGGTCCAGACCCCATGTACAGCCAGAAAGGAGCTTGAGGAGATGGAGTCAGGAGCGTGCCTTGGCTTGGATTGTCCAGAGATGGGGGTCCAGGAGAGGCGACGGTCAAGGGTGACGCCAAGGTACTTAAGGGTTGGGGTGAGGGCCATAGGACAGTCATAGATGGTGACATAGAAGTCGATTCCCCAAATCCACGCCTGTACTTATTCGTGGCGCAGCATACCTCCTCCCATTCGAGAACATTCGTCCCGAATCTTCTAACTTCGCGCTCCCACTCAACTACCTTACCTCTAATAATTTATACTTTGAGGACAATCTCCCAAATTCACCATACAGGACTTCCACTCACAGGTAACTACTTCCATATATCCTTTATCGTACCCTTATACGCTAATTGAGACTTTAAACTTATTGCTTCCCCGACCAATGCTGGTCAACCATTCTACTGGTAATTGGTGTGTTGGCATGTCCACAGCCTGTGCCCTCTTTCGTCTTATCCAGAAATTCAGTACGCAAAAGCCTGCTAGAAACACGCCAAAATTGGTCGCCGATATTCTCACCACTAATACTTTGTGCTCCTGGAAATGGTGTACATGCTAGCATATTTGTTCTCTCGAAATTCCCCCTTTATGGGACTCTATTAATCTGTTCAAGGACTGAAAAAGCTCTAGATTGAGTGTGTCATTAAAAAAAGTTAAATTTTGAACGGTTAATACCCTCAGAGATCCTTCTGGCTAATACAACGTATTCTGCGACAATGTATAACAGTTGAGCCTTTAAGTTGAAGACGAAAATTCGTCCCGATTACCTCACAATTCGTGCCATTAGTGACCATTTCGCCTTCCCGAAGCTCGAGTTTTTACAACCCTAGAGGTCTTCCTCCTCCGCAGCAAGTCAACCATACATTTTCCGGCTCCGGCTTGAATACGAAGTATAACCAATGAGTACCCACCCTCTGGAAGTACGTTCAAGCTGCCAGAAGCTCCTTCCCACAACTTGTCCCATTTACCTCCCCCAGAAACAAACTCACTTCACATGTCCGCGTATCAGTCCATACTAGGCCACACGGACAGATCACAAATTACTCCATCATCCCTCCCTCTTTTCGAGAACGCAAAATCCACAAAAAAACAATGTCAGTATTAATCACTTGACAAACTAACAACCCCGAAAAAAACTGTAAATATCCCTATGGCAATAAAAATTCATAATCCCTGATGTGATGATGTCCCTTACTCCGAGGAGCGTAAGGAACGATACGGGAGACCCGCACCGCCGACTAGGCAAGGTCGTAGCGGAAGTGGTTTGCCACTGCCTTCCTCCGACCGTAATGGGGATAAATGATGATGAAAACAACATAACACCACCCTGTCATCTCGAGGCAGGGAAAATCCCTGACCCCGCCGGGAATAGAACCCGGGACCTCGTGCGCAGGAAGCGAGAACGCTACCGCAAGACCACGCGGGGAAAAAAAAAAAATTACAATACAATTATACAACCAACATACGCGACCTTAACCTATACGGTACATCATGCACCTTACGTTGCTCACCATTTTCAGGTTCCTTCTTTTTACCCTTCTGTAAGTTTGACCTCCTGGTTGGCTGCCAATAACTGTGGTATCCCCTCTACCATTCCTATAAACGGTCTTAGGTGACTGACGTGTATAACAGAAATTTTAGTGGGGAACAATATCTTCACGTTGACAGGTGAGGCCATTTCCACACCCTGGTATGGTCCCTGGTATTTTGCTAAAAATTCCTTCATTTTCCCCTTTGACGTATAGAGACTAGTGACCATTACCCCTTGCCCCACGGGGTATTGCGGCAATTTGCTGATGCGTCTGTTTGGTTGCTCCTGGCGTTCTAGAGCCTTCGTGTTTGCCTTTTTCACCTTCCTCCAAGCTTCCCTAATTCTTCTGGCAAACTTCCTCACCGACTCATCTTCCGGTCCTAATTTATGAATCAAAACGTCAAAAGGAGATGGTATTTTCCTGTCGTACAGCAACTCAAATGGTGACAAGCCCGTTGCAGTATGAACCTTCAGATTATATGCACACAGACATATGGTAAACAGGTGTCTCAATTGTCGTATCTGGAACCTGTGTAGCAGTTCAACACCTTTGCAATTGTCTTGGGCACGAGTTCCGTTCTCCAATTAGTCTGCGGATGGAACGGACTCGTCCGTAACATCGCTTCACGCGATACGCGGGATAGCTGCTTCATAAAATCCCAGACAAAATTCGTACATTGTTCCGTAATACTTTAATATCCAGTTGTTTACTGGCGCCTGCGCTACAGTACTAGCCCGTTGGTCTGGCATCGGTACCAGCGCCAAAAATCGAGAAAAATAATCGATGGTCGTGAGAACAGACCTATTTCCTGCAGGTGTTTTATTAAATGGCCCGAGGATATAGAACCTCAACATAGAAAATGGACTGGACACACCTCCGATAACCTTTGCAAAGGCTCTTTCTGATACGTAATGTCAGCCCTGTGCGCTCATGGCACACATGCCTTAACATACTGCTCCATGTCACATTCCCTGTTACTCCACCAAAACTGCTCTGCTACACGTCTGTCCGTCGCACGTCGCCCACCATGACCTGACAACATGAGGTCTGAGCTTGCTGTAAAACTTCCCTCCAAAAACCAAATGGAACCACCTCACGTGGTTTGCACCTCGTCGTTCTACACAATAAGCCCTCGTGCAAAAGGAAATGTGGCTGTGACTTGAATGCCTGGCACTCCTTATCCCTTGCCTGAGCCTGCTGCCACTCTTCAACGCTCTACCCTAGCGTACTTAACCTTGCTATCCCATGGCTTAATGAATCTGCATTTATGTGTGACCTCCTTGGCTTATGGATTACCTCGTACTCGAATTCACTAAGTTTAAGTGCCCACAGAATTAATGTACTAGATGGATCTTTCAAATCAAGCAACCATTTCAATGAGGCATGCTCTCTCACGACCTTAAACTTCCTACCACACAGATAACACCGAAAATATATAATACGATATATGACCGCCAACATCTCTTTCTCCGTTGTTGAGTAGTTACGACCCGCCTTGTTTAACTGCCTTGAAGCGTAAGCTACCGGATGTTCCTGACTATCTACCATCTACCCCAAAACACAACCGACTGCCTCATTTGAAGCATCACACGAAAGAATAAACTTTTCTTGAAACCCAGAAAAACCAATACTCGTTCTGAAACTAATATTTCTTTCAATTTTTCGAATACTTCCTGACATTCCTGCGACAAATGTAATTTCATCCCCTTCTCCAGTAGCTTGTTCAAGGGTCCGGCTATTTTCTCAAGTCTTTCACGAACCGTCTATAACAATTACAGAGGCCAATGAACGACTGTACGCGCTTAGTTGTTTGTGGTGCCGGATAATTTTCAACTGCGAAGATCGGCCTGTACACCACGCTCACTAATCACGTGTCCCAGATAGTTAACTTGAATTTGTGCAAAATGGCACTTGTCCACACTTAATGTTAAAAGCGTCGATCATAGTCTACTACAGGCATCCTCCAAACGTCTCACATCTTCTGGTAAATCCATTGGATAGACAATTATGCCATAGAGATAGCCTAGACAACTTTTTGGCATTAATCCTCTCGGTATCCCATCTAAAAACCGCTGAAAAGTTACCGGTGAGTCGAAAAACGCTGTTTCCGGCCTGCATTCAGGCCCCACCTCCACTGATGGTATCCACTCATGTGGTCCATAGTTATAAAGAATCAACACTGACCCAGTTTATCCAAAGTTTCCGTGATGTTTGGAATTGGACAAGCATCTAAAATCGTTCGCGCATATAGGTATCTGTAGTCACAGCAAAATCTATATTTACGTGTTCCGTTCGCCGACGTTTTTGGCGCGTTGACAGTATTGGTACTCCAGGGACTATCACCCGGTTTTACGATCCCATCCCGTAGTAGCTGTTCAATACATTCTTCTACCAATGGTTGCAGCTGCTTTGCTATACGGTAGGGCTTCCTATAAATTGGTGAACTATCCCCTATCGGTATGTGATGTTGCATCAGCGGGGTTGCTGGTAACCTTCCGTTCACACAAAATAAATCACTAAACTTCAACAACAAGTTCTCCATAGCTTATCGGTCACTGTCCTTAAAATGATCTACTTCCTCTTGTAACATTTCCTTGTCGACGGTTTGCTTGTGGCTTTCCTCTAGGCTCAACCTATCCAGCTTCTCATCTTCCAAGACTTCCGGAGTGGCTCTTATTGCACTCTTTGATAGGGTCACCTCCCCTCCGCCGACGTTATCCACACAAACCGGAATCATCTGTTCCTCATTAATGTCACTCACTTGCGCTTAACTCCTGCGGATAAAACAATGGAACTATCCAACTCTTCATTGCTTAAGAGCAGTTCAACCACATATAATGTTTCCGTCGGCAAATCGGTATCCACTGAAACCCACACTACCTTTCCCGCACCTGCTGGTATTTTATCCTGCTGATCAATCTTTTATTAAAATGTACGCAGTTAAGTTGGTCTCACCCCCATTATAGGTGAACCTTACGCCAATGTCTCAGTTGCAAATGTTTCCCCCCAGTTGAAACGAAGTCCCACTGAATTCCATTTTGCTGTGTAAAAGATCAATCTTAGCGTGATGTTTGTCGAGAAAGTCTAGCCCGATAATCACTGAATAACCTTCGCCCAAGCACGGCAACACTTCCATGCGTTCGCTAAACTTAGTTTTCCCGACTGGAAACTCCAGTACTGCCGTACCCAATGATTCCACCCTATTGTCGCGAACCCCACGTAACCCTTGGTGGCCCCAGTCTCTTCTTTCCCACGAGGTCCAGACTTATAACGGACACATTCGCACCCATGTCCAACAAAACTCTGTTTTCTGCCACTCACTAAGCTCACCACGCTACATTCCGTCTGTGAGCTGACTTGTGTCGTGTTATGGTCTATCGGGACTACCTTCCGACGGTTGAAGCAATCCCGTCTGCGTTTAACGGCTGCTTGTCTTGCCGTTGCTTTCCACCCTTCCTATCTCTACACTCAAGTGCCCGAAGGCCCACTATGCCACACGCACAGCACTCTGGTTGCTTACGCTGCTTCCTTACATATCCCTCCCGACCACATATATAATACCTGCCTTCAGGAGCGAACACGCGATAGTCCACTCTCTGCTTTGTGGTCACATTCGCCTCCTCTATATTAAGTGTTGCGATCCTAAGAGCTGCCTCTAAGTCCTCTGGGTTCTCCGTCCGGACCCTCCGTGACATTCCAGCGTGTGTAACAAGCAAAAAATTTCCACCGCTCTGTTCTGTGCCTCCTGTAACAGTAACCTATTAGCTTCTGCACTGTGTTTCTGTATATACGTCTTTGCGTTCAGCTTACGGATTCTATCCGAGAACGCTTCCACATACTCGTTGCACTGCATCGGCAAGGTACCTCATTTCCCACGAAAAAATTGCACACTGTTCAGCTTCTGGTTCCTCTGGTACAATCCCAAGGCCCGCTCCTGTAACGTGTGTTCTTTCCTCAGTGTCTCGTGGTAGACCACATATGCTTTGGCGTCCCCCGCCAAACACATATTAGCAATATACAGGGTTACTTCACCTGACCACCCATGTGAAGTGAACTCCTGCTTTAACAATTTCGCAAATTCAATAGGAAATTTAACTCTGAATTGTACAACAAGCATGAATGGCTGTGCGGTTATGACACGAAAAATGCCTTATTTTGTTTTCCTTGTTTATTAATTGTAGATCTTTCATGGTCTAAACACGGAGTCTGTGACATTCAACACCCCCATGACAAAATTAGAGAACACGAACTTTCTTCAGTCCATGTAAGTAACGTTTAGAATATGGCAAGTCTGGGCAATGTAAATATAGCTACCCAATTAGACAGTGGGTACAGAAGGCCCGTGGCATTACACAACCAAAATGTTTCCCATAATAGGTACATATTGAATCTAATTATTAACTGTATTCGTCTCTGTGGTGCTTTGGAATTTGCCCTTAGAGAACATGATGAGACTGAATCATCTTCTAATCCTGGTGTTTTTCGTTCCTCGATTAATTTTATTGCAGAATTAGACTCTATATTAAAATCGCATGTAGAGAAAGCTACAGTTTTCAAAGGAACCTCCAAAACCATCCAGAATGAACTCCTCCAGTGCATGCTTCAAGCCTGCCAAGAGGAAATTAGAAAGGAAATTAAGGGTGCTGAGTTTTGGCCGTAATAGCTGACGAAAGCAGTGACGTAGCTTGTGTTTTCCAGATGGTTACAGTATACAGGGTGTTACAGAAAGTTACGGCCAAACTCTCAGGAAACATTCCTCACACATAAAGAAATAAAATATGTTATGTGGACATGTGTCCGGAAACGCTTACTTTCCATGTTAGAGCTCATTTTATTACTTCTCTTCAAATCACATTAATCATGGAATGGAAACACACAGCAACAGAACGTACCAGCGTGACTTCACTTTGTTACAGGAAATGTTCAAAATGTCCTCCGTTAGCGAGGATACATGCATCCACCCTATGTCGCATGCAATCCCTGATGCGCTGATGCAGCCCTGGAGAATGGCGTATTGTATCACAGCCGTCCACAATACGAGCACCAAGAGTCTCTACATTTGGTACCGGGGCTGCGTAGACAAGAGCTTTCAAATGCCCCCATAAATGAAAGTCAAGAGGGTTGAGGTCAGGAGAGCGTGGAGGCCATGGAATTGCTCCGCCTCTACCAATCCATCGGTCACCGAATCTGTTGTTGAGAAGCGTACGAACACTTCGACTGAAATGTGCAGGAGCTCCATCGTGCATGAACCACAGGTTGTGTCGAACTTGTAAAGGCACATGTTCTAGCAGCACAGGTAGAGTATCCCGTATGAAATCATGATAACGTGCTCCACTGAGCGTAGGTGGAAGAACATGGGGCCCAATCAAGACATCACCAACAATGCCTGTCCAAACGTTCACAGAAAATCTGTGTTGATGACGTGATTGCACAACTGCGTGCGGATTCTCGTCAGCCCACACGTGTTGATTGTGAAAATTTACAATCTGATCACGTTGGAACGAAGCCTCATCCGTAAAGAGAACATTTGCACTGAAATGAGGATTGACACATTGTTGGATGAACCATTCGCAGAAGTGTACCCGTGGAGGCCAATCAGCTGCTGATAGTGCCTGCACACGCTATACATGATACGGAAACAACTGGTTCTCCCGTAGCACTCTCCATACAGTGACGTGGTCAACGTTACCTTGTACAGCAGCAACTTCTCTGACGCTGACATTAGGGTTATCGTCAACTGCACGAAGAATTGCCTCGTCCATTGCGGGTGTCTTCGTCGTTCTAGGTCTTCCCCAGTCGCGAGTCATAGGCTGGAATGTTCCGTGCTCCCTAAGGCGCCGATCAATTGCTTCGAACGTCTTCCTGTCGGGACACCTTCGTTCTGGAAATCTGTCTCGATACAAACATACCGCGCCACGGCTATTGCCCCCGTGCTAATCCATACATCAAATGGGCATCTACCAACTCCGCATTTGTAAACATTGCACTGACTGCAAAACCTCGTTCGTGATGAACACTAACCTGTTGATGCTACGTACTGATGTGCTTGATGCTAGTACTGTAGAGCAATGAGTCGCATGTCAACACAAGCAGCACAGAAGTCAACATTACCTTCCCTCAACTGGGCCAACTGGCGGTGAATCGAGGAAGTACAGTACATACTGCCGAAACTAAAATGAGCTCTAACATGGAAATTAAGCGTTTCTGGACACATGTCCACATAACATATTTTCTTTATTTGTGTGTGAGGAATGTTTCCTGAAAGTTTGGCCGTACCTTTTTGTAACACCCTGTATAGGTACATCATTAACAGAAAACCAGTTGAAAGATGTTGGGACTTCATAGCACCAGAAAAGCATGATGCCCAGTCTTTGGCAACGTCCATCATCGAACAGATAAATAATCATTTGGGGAATTGTCCACACGCCGCGCGGGATTTACCGAGCGGTCTAAGGCGCTGCTGTCATGGACTGTGAGGCTGGTCCCGCCGGAGGTTCGAGTCCTCCCTCGAGCAGGGGTGTGTGTGTTTGTCCTTACGATAATTTAGGTTAAGTAGGGTGTAAGCTTAGGGACTGATGACCTTAGCAGTTAAGGCCCATAAGATTTCACACACATTTGAACATTTTTTTTAATTGTCCACATAAGCTAATAGCGCAAACATATGATGGTGCAGCAGTCATGAGTGGTTCGTCACGTGGCGTGCAGGCTCTTGTTAAGGAAAAGTTTCCCAATGCTTCATACATTCATTGTTATACCCACCAGTTGAATCTTTGAATCTCATTATGCTTAAAGCCGCTTCCATTAATAAAAATGCGCGAATATTCTTCACTAAACTTCAGGGACTTTGCAGCTTCTTTTCAGCATCTCCTCAAAGAACAGCAGTTCTCGACGAAATACATAGTACGAAAACGACTGCCACATTCAGTGCCTACTCGTTGGAATTTTCAGTCAAGGAGCGTCAATAACGTTTTTGAATATAGGGAAGATATTCTCACGTGCATGAATAACACAGGGTGTTTCAGAAATGACCGGTATATTTGAAACGGCAATAAAAACTAAACGAGCAGCGATAGAAATACACCGTTTGTTGCAATATGCTTGGGACAACAGTACATTTTCAGGCGGACAAACTTTCGAAATTACAGTAGTTACAATTTTCAACAACAGATGGCGCTGCAAGTGATGTGAAAGATATAGAAGACAACGCAGTCTGTGGGTGCGCCATTCTGTATGTCGTCTTTCTGCTGTAAGCGTGTGCTGTTCACAACGTGCAAGTGTGCTGTAGACAACGTGGTTTATTCCTTAGAACAGAGGATTTTTCTGGTGTTGGAATTCCACCGCCTAGAACACAGTGTTGTTGCAACAAGACAAAGTTTTCAACGGAGGTTTAATGCAACCAAAGGACCGAAAAGCGATACAATAAAGGATCTGTTTGAAAAATTTCAACGGACTGGGAACGTGACGGATGAACGTGCTGGAAAGGTAGGGCAACCGTGTACGGCAACCACAGAGGGCAACGCGCAGCTAGTGCAGCAGGTGATCCAACAGCGGCCTCAGGTTTCCGTTCGCCGTGTTGCAGCTGCGGTCCAAATGATGCCAACGTCCACGTATCATCTCATGCGCCAGAGTTTACACCTCTATCCATGCAAAATTCAAACGCAGCAACCCCTCAGCGCCGCTACCATTGCTGCACTAGAGACATTCGCTAACGATATAGTGCACAGGATTGATGACGGCGATATGCATGTGGGCAGCATTTGGTTTACTGACGAAGCTTATTTTTACCTGGACGGCTTCGTCAATAAACAGAACTGGCGCATATGGGGAACCGAAAAGCCCCATCTTGCAGTCCCATCGTCCCTGCATCCTCAAAAAGTACTGGTCTGGGCCGACATTTCTTCCGAAGGAATCATTGGCCCATTTTTCAGATCCGAAACGATTACTGCATCACGCTATCTGGACATTCTTCGTGAATTTGTGGCGGTACAAACTGCCTTAGACGACACTGCGAACACCTCGTGGTTTATGCAAGATGGTGCCCGGCCACATCGCACGGCCGACGTCTTTAATTTCCTGAATGAATATTTCGATGATCGTGTGATTGCTTTGGGCTATCCGAAACATACAGGAAGCGGCGTGGATTGGCCTCCCTATTCGCCAGACATGAACCCCTGTGACTTCTTTCTGTGGGGACACTTGAAAGACCAGGTGTACCGCCAGAATCCAGAAACAATTGAACAGCTGAAGCAGTACATCTCATCTGCATGTGAAGCCATTCCGCCAGACACGTTGTCAAAGGTTTCGGGTAATTTCATTCAGAGACTACGCCATATTATTGCTACGCATGGTGGATATGTGGAAAATATCGTACTATAGAGTTTCCCAGACCGCAGTGCCATCTGTTGTTGAAAAGTTGTAACTACTGTAATTTCGAAAGTTTGTCTGCCTGAAAATGTATTGTTGTCCCAAGCATATTGCAACAAACGGTGTATTTCTATCGCTGCTCGTTTAGTTTTTATTGCCGTTTCAAATATACCGGTCATTTTTGAAACACCCTGTATGAGCCAGGGGGGAAAATCTGTGTAATGAGAACACGATCCTGCAAGCCAGTGGCTTAGAAACGATTTTGAGAGACGAAAAGTTCATTTTTTGACTTCCATTTTTTCATAAAATCATGATCCATGTGGATATTTTGCATAACCAGCTACAAAAAAGGGATATTGACCCAACTTACGCACAAAATCAGCTGACAGCTTTTGAGGGTGAAATTGCGATCATTAGGGAAGGAGTGAGTGAAAATTCAACAGGTTTACACGAGTACCATAAAAGAGGGAGAACTGAAGATAGCACAGCGGTGTGTAATCTACTGCGGGAGGCAAAAGAAGTATGCGATGTCATAAATTACGAGGCAAAAGAAAAATTCAAGTTCACTGGACACCTACTTGCAGCCTCTCTCTTTCTACCAGAGAAATTCGCTACTTACTCTTCCAGTTTGCCAGAAAATTCTTTCAGAGCTACTACTGAATGCTACTCTTTTTTCGAAGCATAGAAACTTCGAACAGAACTCTCTGTTCAAAAGCATGCGTGGAGCTTTAAGCTTTCTGGATTACATAACAGACAATCTTTGTGATACACTGAGCGAATCTGTGAAGCTCCTAAAAGCGATCATTACAATTCCAATGACCACATCAGAAGCAGAACGTTGTTTTTCTTCGTTGAAACGCATCAAAACCTTCTTGCGGAATACTATGGATCAAGAAAGACTATCAGCACTCGCGATGCTCTTTATTGAACGAGACCTCGTTTTAGGAATTGCAGACTTCAATCGAAGAGTGATTGAAAGATTTGAAAATATGAAGGAAAGAAGAACAGAGTTCCTGTACAAGTGATCACCACCACATCCAAATTCAGAGATAAAATCGAGCGGCGTTAGCATCAGTCTTGCTGAAAAAGATTAGTAAGGCATGCCTACCACTTTTTGAGTACATAGAGCCGCAGTTTTATTTTAATTCCTTTTATTCTGCAAAAGTAATACTTCTTTCTGTGTACACCTTTTGGTTTTATTATGAGTAGATGCAGGAGTCACACAAGCGAGCGGTCTGTTTATATCAGGCGTTACAAAAACATGAACAGTGTACTGATTTTCTCACTTTTGTTGATGTTTTCCTTCGTGAGCAAAGTGCACCACTATCTTCTTTGGTCTCGAGCCGCCACTGGTGTGTTGTATGTATCTAGCAGGTGAAAGGCGGCTGGAAGACATATTTGCTGATTCTCTAGATATGAGAAACATATAAGTTGACTTTGTAAATTATAAAGATGATATGGAATCTGTTGTATCAACCAATGTCGGTTTTGGCGACTGGAATTATCACTTTCCTCTATTTTTTCTCGAATTTTCATGTAAAGATTTCACAGACGATATAAGTTTCTCGTTCTCCATGGTTTACAGCGCGGTCTACCTTGCTAAAGTTCTGAATTTCTAGAGAAATAATTTCCAATATATCTTCAGAATTATCCTGTGCAAGCAATACTGCTATGCAAGCAATATTGCTATGTGCTTGGTACCAAGAAGTATCGCGTATGATATTCTGGTAAACCACATGAAAATACATATGTTCCTGTAATCCCAGAGTCTGGAGATGGGTGTACAAATCAAGTAAGCAAGCACGTCGGGCTCAGAAACAGTACCGTCTTTCTGCTGAGAGAACTGACCCAGCCTTTGAGCAATAGTTCAGAGTGACCTTGGTCAGCTGAGGGTGCTCTGGTCATATGTCAGGCCAGTGTGTGTGACGGGGCAAAATGACTTGTGACCGTCGGCTGAGGTGGACGACTGCCCAACCTCACGGGAAATATCTAGTGTTGTGAGGAGTATATATGGTGCATATGCATATACTACGTCTTTGTGGTATATAAACGAGTGTCTGGTGGTCGATAGTTACATGCAGGATGTAGAAGTGGTGATTTTGTATGGCGCAGGAAACGAATTGTGTGTTTACTACATCTATATGGTATGTGGTGATATTGCCGGTTGGAGATCGGTTTCACACCAAAATTCTCAAGCTTTCCTCGACAGTAGCAGAGCAGAGTAATTGAGGAAGTGTCTTTCTGTATCTGATGACCTGTAGATCATTTCTGCACGGTTTAACAGTCAGTAGAGTAAGGCAATCTGTACAAAATAGTTTTGCCGCTGAAAGTCTCGTCTGCAGAAAACAATGGTGGACAATGCTCCCACATCGGCAGCAGCAGCAGCTTGACAGGTAAATTCAGTAAGAGGTAATCACAGCGCTCCATTAATTAACAAGACATCCTTTGTGCAGGGGCATAGGAGCCTCTAAAGTCTGGTTTGAAAACGATGGGAACAAGGTATCTACAGAAAGTTCTGAGAGTAATGTGATGTCTTCAGAACATAACCTCTGGTGGGATGCTGTCCCCCATCCGCCATTGTGGCATTAGGACATCTCCAGATCAGCAGCTGTAGCACACCGAAAATTCCAGCCATTTTTCTCTTCTGTAACAGTGCTTCGAATTCTGTTTGTGGAATTGTTCTGATTTTGCCATTGTGCTTAACAGTGCTCTTTCCAAATAACAACAATGCTTTAATGATTAATGGTGTTTTCACAAGCATGCGCAGACATGATTAAGTCTTTTGATGGTCAGAACATGAGGTAATGTTTACCTTTTCTGAGACGTATGTTGAAAACAGTATGTTACGAGTTCTGGGAATGGTAACGCATGATGGATGGGGTACTCGTTAGGACCATCAGAAAGAATGCATTTGGTGTTATTCTGGGATATTTTCGTAAAAAGGTCTTGTTAGGACATGAATTTCCAAGCAGACAAGCTGAGACATCACGAAAGCGTCGGTTAACTATTTCTGCGACACTTTACAATTTCCAGGAAGGGTTGATATGTAATGGACGGGCTGTCCCATTAGGATCGCTAAGAAGAATGCAACCTATGTTTTTCTGGGATATTTTCGTAAACAGTTTCTGAAAGTATTGTAAAATACTTCCATAGCGTGTCCAGAGGTAGACCTGGCTGTTATTTACATAGACATGAGATGTCAGTATAACACCAACAACCTTTTAGCTGTGCCTGCGAGGGTGGGTTGCTAGGCAAACATCTCGCTCAGCAATTGGCCGGCGCTGGATCCGCAGGTACAAAGGCAATGTGGCAGCACACCAGCCACATGCTCAACCAGATGCGTCTCATATGTGGGACAGGCTAGACTGGTGTGCATGCCCAACAGATCTGGTCATCGTTCCACCTTGGATCTCTGTAGGGAACACATCGCTGATATATCATGGTCGAATTTCTTAACGATAGTTCAAAAGTGTTTTTACATGCAACAAGTGTTTGTGCACTGCATTATTTCGGCTGTTTAAGCATTGCTGAGTTGGGTTGTTTGGGGGAGGAGACCAGACAGCAAAGTCATCGGTCTCATCAGATTAGGGAAGGATGGGGAAGGAAGTCAGCCATGTCCCTTCAAAGGAACCATTCTGGCATTTGCCTGGAGCGATTTAGGGAATCACAGAAAACCTAAATCAGGATGACCAGATGCAGGATTGAATTGTAGCCTCCTGAATGCGAGTCCTGTGTTTAAGCGTTGTGAGCGTGTTTGCAGATCGTTTTACATGCATTATTTTGACAATTTACGAGTTGTCTGCGTATCTGTACATCAGTGTACTACATACTACATTATTTTGGTAATTTACGAGCAGTTTGCAGCTCTGCAGGCAATTTATAGTGACCCCAAACACGCCTGGGCGAGTGTTTCGCATCAGTGTAATAAGTAAACTACATAAAATCCATCCCTAAATAAATTGTTCCAAGCCCGCCCAGTTAGCCGAGTGGTCTAATGCACGGCTTTCTGGAGTGGGAAAGAGCACCTCGTCCCCACCACAAATCCGCCTGGTGGACTTGTGTCGAGGTCCGGTGAACCAGCAAGTCTGTGGATGGTTTCTAGGCGGTTTTCCATCTGCCTCGGTGAATGCGAGCTGGTTTCCTTATTCCGCCTCAGCTACACTATGTCAGCAATTGCTGCGCAAACAAGTTCTCCACGTATGCATACAGCACCACGCAAACATGGGGGCTACACTTGTCTGGTGTGAGACGTTCCCTGGGGGTCATCCACCGGGGTCTGAACCGCACAATAACCCTGGGTACGGTGTGGGGCGGCAGAGGGGTGGAGTGGAACTGCAGTAGTCGTCGCAGGGGTTGTGGACCACTGCGGCTGCGGTGGGGATGGAGCCTCTCGATCGTTTCTAGGTCCCTGGTTAACATACAACATACAAATTGTTCAAACTTCCTGCTTAAAATAAATAAAGTACACTCCTTCCTCTCCAGCAGCTGGACACACACTGAGTCCCTTTCCCATCAGTTTTCCCATGACCTCCATCTCAGGTTACATCATGGGAGGGGAGAATGGGAGGGACGACAGTGTCCTCTGGTGGCAGTACTGTGTACTATGTCAATTGGACTCCAGACCTCATTGTGAACATACTGAATGGATCTGCTGCCTATGACAACTCAAATAGTTTATATGAACAATGCACGCAAAACAAAGACTTACATCCATCCTACCCAGCACCGAATGAGTCCTTTTCCCGCCAATTCCAAGGAAGAGGTGGTGGTCGGATGACTTCGGTTAGTGGAGGTAGCCCAACTGACCAGTTTACTCAAGTTTTCTCGCCATTTTCTTAAGTTAGTGGAAGTAGCTCAATTGACCTATTTTCCCGCCATGTCACTGCGACATTGCCACATCTGTCGCCGCCATCTTGGGTCCACTATCTTGAATAAATTTGCAAACAATGCAGAGTGGGGTGATGCTCTCTTTGCCCTACTACTAATGTTTGTATTGAGCATGAGTGTAGTGTCATGTCTGTGTTGTACGATGATGTGACGACGATGATGATGATGATGATGATGATAATGATGATGATGATGATAATAATAAAAGAAGGGAGAGGATGAAATCTGGTGTCGGCGTACAGCCTACTCCTCGTGATTAGCACTAAGGGGGTGCCTTTTGCACCCTACGAAAGGATGCCTTCCACCTGCTATCTCTCATCGGCGCTATACTTTCAGTGTATTACTCTTAAAAGGGGTTCTGTTAAATGAATTGAAGGAAAAGCATGTAGGATGAAAACACCATCATCACATACTTGACACTGAACAGAAAGGTAAATATGAAATTGTATATAATGATGTATGTCATGAAATGAGTGTATGTCGAACCCAAGATTGGGTCTTCACTTCGAGCAGGCTCTGCATCTGGAAAAGGAAGCAGGGAGGCTAGGAACCATACTGGAAAATGCCTTTCTGTCCCTTATAATGTACGTATACCTTGCATTCATAACACAAGCACCACGACGATGACGGCGACTACCACCACTGCTACTACTACTGGCAATAATAATCTACGTCGACAGACATCTCCACAGGTCACCGTATGGTGCATGGTGGAGGGTTCCCTGTACCACTAAGAGTCATTTCCTTTTATTTTGCACTAGCAAATAGAGTGAGGGAAAAATGCTTATCTATATGCCTCCATATGAACCCTAACCTCTCTATCTTCCATAGTCCTTAAACAAAATAATAATACATTACTGGCCATTAAAATTGCTACACCAAGAAGAAATACAGATGATAAATGGGTATTCATTGGACAAATATATTATACTAGAACTGACATGTGATTACATTTTCACGCAATTTGGGTGCATAGATCCTGAGAAATCAGTACCCAGAACAACCACCTCTGGCCGTAATAACGGCCTTGATACACCTGGGCATTGAGTCGAACAGAGCTTGTATGACGTGTACAGGTACAGCTGCCCATGCAGCTTCAACACGATACCACAGTTCTATAGGTGCCCCGGTCACATACGGTGGACTGGATGGCCGAGCGGTTACCTCTCCAGTTGTCAGGATGCTAGGAAATGACTGAGGACGCGTCAGAAACGCCAAAGAAACATTATTAATTCATAACACCTTTATTCCTGCAGAGTACAATGTGGCTTGGTGATATCAATGACCTTCCCCGAGTCCCAGCTGACTCATAGCGATGACACCAGATCCGGGCCACACAGTCTTGCTAGCGCAGCGCCACGTGCTGTGACGTAGTGGAGGAATGTCCTTACTTCAGCCGCGCATGGCTGATGGCGCTTGGCAGCCCGGCCGGCTCGGCGGTGGAAAGCAGGCCGTTGCACGTAGAGGCTCTGGGTTGGAGTCCCGGTGCTGTCAGCACGAGAGGTGTTCTCATAGTGCGGAGTGTACTCTATCCAACCCCGTCTTCTTCCCTGCTCGTCCTGGTGGCTCGTCCGCGGTGGTCGGGCGGAATGGGCTGCAGTCCCCCAGCGCCGTCGGCTCACCCGGTTGTGACGGCTGATGCACAGGGCCTTGGCCCCGCACGATCTCGACAATGGCTCACTGATGTGGCCAGGATTGGCGGCGAGCGAGTCTGTCGCGATGTCTACTAATCCTGGGTTGATGATTGACAGCGGCAGCAGAGAGGACGAGAGCTGGTACTGTCCTCTCTCGTCTGCTGCTGGATGGGCCGCCCTAACTGCAACATCTCCGTAATAAATACCAACATGTCGATCACCGAGCTTGGCACTATGCAGCGACCCAGTACACATCTAAGTGCAAGTCCAACTGCGAGTGCGAGTGCCTTGTTGCTATCAAAGCTGGCGTATTTAAAGGAAGCACGAGCGACATCCTGCTCATTTGTAATGAACGCATTTATACTGCTGATTCATCTGTCGTGCTCGCCCCTTAGGTGTTCTTGCAACAGAGTTACGTGTTGTTGCGGCAGACTTACGCGAAGTTGTGAAATGCAGTACAGCTGATGCTATACCTCTATCTTGCACTCTACAAAAGTCTCCGTCTAACACAAACCCGCGTGCTAAGCAATTCTCTCCCACCTGTTGTGTGTAACCAGGCCATTGCCCCTGCATGACGACACATTCCAATATATGTGCAACCCTCTTAGCTCTTGGCTAACCTACTGCCTCTGGCTCTCAGCATAGGCAACGAAACTTCGACAATATTCCACGTTTCCAACTCTTTACTATTCTGCGACACTACATTTCATCAAGGGTAGTGACTGGATTATTGTGACGGGCCAGTTGCTCGGCCACCATTGACCAGAGGTTTTCAATTGGTGAAAAAACTGGAGGATATGCTGGCCAGGGCAGCAGTCGAACATTTTCTATATCCAGAAATACTCGTACAGGACCTGCAACATGCGGAGGTGCATTATACTGTTGAAATGTAAGGTTTCGCAGGGATCGAATGAAGGGTAGAGCCACGGGTCGTAACACATCTGAAATGTAACGTCCACTGTTCAAAGTGCCGTCAATGCGAACAAGAGGTGACAAACGTGTAACCAATGGCAAAAAAATGGCTCTGAGCACTATGGGACTCAACTGCTGTGGTCATAAGTCCCCTAGAACTTAGAACTACTTAAACCTAACTAACCTAAGGACATCACACACATCCATGCCCGAGGCAGGATTCGAACCTGCGACCGTAGTAGTCGCGCGGTTCCGGACTGAACGCCTAGAACCGCGAGACCACCGCGGCCGGCTAAACACGTGGTTGACACATTTAAAAATTTCATTTGTGATCATTAACAATGGGGCAGTTTTAATGTTTTTAAACAATAAAATATTTTTTTCTTTTTTTCCCCCGTGGCACTTGTCCCTGGGCTCATAAAGTAGGCTGCAAATTTCTTTTGCTTGTGTTGGGTCTGCTGACTTGTCACATAAACCATGCATAGTCAAACTGTCTTCAAAACCTGTACCCACCTAGATCAAGTACAAAACTGTGCAACAGACAGCATGTTGCTATATCGTCTTCAGAAATTGTTATCAAGAATGCAAAAAAGTACATTCAACGTACTTTCTAGCCCTACAGAGATGGTAGTTGAAACCTATTGTCTATAACTGATAAGAAATTGACTATGTACACATTTAGTAAGGATAACAACATGCTGAAACCTTCATCACCAACAATTATAAAAGTACAATTACTCAGAGCATTCATACAAATGTGGTAATTTAAGTTATTGATTAACTTCTCATAAAGGAATGAATTCTTTAACACAGTTGAATCCTACAATCTTCCATTTGAACAAGCATCAATAAAAATAAGTTTGTAATTAATCACAAATGGCAAGCAATAATATGGAATAAAACTGTAGTTGTCATAAAACGAGACACTGTCAATCAGTTTACCGACATGTGTATGTTAACCAGTGTTGTCTTTTCAAAGACTATTGCAGATTTCACAAGAGGACTTTATCAAGGAGGAGCACATAATATTGTCACATAGGCCGACACATTTGTCAAATTAGACCTGACATAGTCTATACACCAATTCTGTATAGAAGGCGAAGCTCTGTCATTGTTTTTCCAGCTTTAAGATAACTGAAAATAACAAATGCCAACTACATGCAAACAGTGTTTCCTTTGCTTTTCCAAACCTATCATTACACAAACACACAATAAATTTGATGCTTACAAATACTGGATAACTTTTTCACTTTCTTTTCAGCAAACCACATTCCACGGAAAGTGCCACAAAAACAAGAGAACTGCAAAACTGCGGCATGAGCAGGCTGGTTCTGCAGCTTGTGAGCAAAAATCATACATTTCCTATGACAATTTTGATTTTCTTGATACAACACATATGTCCTTCCAGCACAGGTAGTTATTGTGTGCGTGCGCATGCATTTTCTTGCTTTTTATAAGTGCGTGTTGATCACTCAATGCTTCTGTTTTTTGGTGTGAGGTCTCCTTTACCGGTAAAGTATTGGAGAAGAGACTGAGAATGGCGCCTAGCAATGACACATCACAAGTCAAAGGGATTGAAAAGCATGCAGGTCCTGGGGGGGATGATACTGGAATTTATAAAGCTAAATTTTACAGCCGCCAAATGTTCAATGGAAAGAAGATGAAAATACACTTTTATCTCAAGCGCATGAACTTTACTATATTTCCCGAACTCATGAAACTGGACACACAAATGGAAATTTTTAATGTTTTAATAACTGTGAGGAATCAGTTTTTGGCATAGTTTGCAGCTCTAGATTGTACACTTCACAATGTTCAGATACACATTTTGAGCCTGAAGCATATTACACACATAGTAATACGCAAAAAGGAAATTTCCTTCCAACGACCAATTCAGCTACCCTTCTAGAGCGCACAGAGAGATTTACATGGAAAGCAAACATAACAAACTGAAATCCAGCACATGTACTTCAAATATATCTTCAGAGATCAATTTAGAAACATTTTAGTGGTAATTGAATGTTTTCTATTAATATGTAGTGCGGTGATTTGTATCAAAATGTTTTTCTTACCTTTGTGTAAGAGTGAGCAACTCATTTGCTGAAACACCAGGTAACTTATTAGTCCTTGTTCTCCATATTGTACGCTAAATCATGAAGAAAAAAATTGTTATACAATTTCTGTACCATTTAAAAATACAGAAAAAATGTCCCCTCATCTTGCTGATGGTCACAATACAATGCATGAAATAAATGAGTAAATATTCATCCTTCAACAAATTGATGCTTCTAGAATATCCTATTTAGACTCATCTTTTTTCCCTGTACGGTAAGTACAAGGAAGATATCCTCTCCATCAGACTTCTTGGTGTAACAGAAATGGCAGTACAGCAGTATCATGGCAACATGACAATGAAGGAGCCAATTCTGAAAAGGAGAATGCTGTGTGCCAAGTCAGTATGTTGCAGGGAATTCCTTTGGAGTGTTTTCTTGTGAATCCTAGCCTTAATACAAAAAGATCTGCAAAGTTTACCCATCCACACAGAAGGTGCACCAGTAATATTGATACCTATTCTCCATCTTATGAACTCCAGAGACGTTTGGGATAGCCATAAAACATTAGAAAATAATCTGTTAATCAGTAACTTGTGCCATTACTATTCCTTTGCCCAGTAAACACTGCTGACAAAAACTTTCACCCCCCTCAATCTGAATCAACTATGTCCTTATCAAACAACATTACTGTGTTTTAATGACCTGTGTTACAGTAATAGTCAGGATCTGTTTACACCCCAAGTACAAACATAGTTATAATCTTGTACAGTGCCTCCTCCTCCGTAATCAAGTACCCAGATATATCCTGAACAAATGGTTTAATAACAAATGGAAAGATTGTGTTGGACCTGCTGGATGGACTGCATACTTTGCTGACTTGAAACTATTAGATTTTTATTTGCGAAGCCATATAACCATTTGAATCACCACAGTTTCCTCATTTCATTAAGTTTTTCAGTACCAGTGTCTTCTGCAGTGATGCAAGACAGAGACATCTATTGGTACACTGAGGTACTTCCATGAACATACTGCATTGTAGCATTTACTTACAGCATCCAAAGCAATAGTTGGTGCAGAAATTGTGCTACGTGATTGTAGGATATTGTGATATGCTTTTCAGTAAGTATATCTATTAAATTTTAGGCCCATTTTTGCTTGTTTTTTAGAACTAATTTGTTTTAGACATTGTGAGTTTATGAAGGTTTGAGGTTTGGAATTATAATTGTTTTCATATATATCTCATGAAATGATAGCTGTTTGAAAACTGTATGTCCCAGTGGTTCCAAAGTGAATCCATAAGTTTAAAATAATCGACTGTTTACTTTTTACCAATTTCTTATTGTTTTTGTTATCTACTATGATGATAAAGGTCAATTTTGTGAACAATTTTAACATAAATTTTGTTTTGTATTGTTGGGACAAAGGGTTGAAGACTTTTTAAATTTTTGATTGAAACTCACTACAATATTTTGTGAAACTTGTTGGTTGTTAGGTAAATCACACACAAATTTCGTGCGCTTTTACAGTTTCATTCACCACACGACTTCAAACCAGAAACTAAAGTTGAAAAAACACTAAATACAACCTATGCTCACATGGCCATCCTGTTTATTTTGGTGTCTCCTGTCCATCGGTCCTGTGAGTTGCACAAATGTAGTTCCTATTTCATAAAATTACAATTACACACTGAGGATTTTTAGTTTGAGATGGTATCATTCTGAATAGGGTATTCTGTTATAAAACATTACATTTCCATTCTGTAAGAACACACATTTATTTACACCCCCCCCCCCCCCCCACACACACACACACTCACACAAATAAAAAATTCCCATATCAATTGACTGAAAGAATAGTGATAATATAATGTAACAAAGATAATTATTAAATTTGTAACCAACTAATGAGGTAATAAACTTAAAAAAAAGAAAAGAAAAACATTTTTTTAATAATGAAACAAGATGACCATATGAGGAAGACAATACATCCAGGGTACAAAGTGACACTAGAATATTGTGTTTCATTTGTAACTTAGTAAGTGAAGAAGCAGTTATGGTTAGTCCAACGAAATTGTCGGAGACTGAACTCATACTCAAAACAAAGAAAGATAGGTTAGAAAACTGTGTCACCTTCAAAGGAAATGTTCTAAAAGTGTTTTAAAGAAACTACAGAAAATGTAAATTTGAATTGTTGGATGGTGAATCCAATACCCCTACTCCTGAATTCCATACAGTGTCTGTAAGCAATGCACCACCAGTTTGTGTATCTCAGAGCATCGGGCATTGTTAACATATTCGTTAGTTAGCTACAAATGTAACAATTACTGCAGTCAATTACAACTGCTCCTTCAACCAGCATACTTAGGAGAATATACGTTCTCCCTTCATATTAATGTGACCATCTGTCAAAACCTGAATAATGCAGACTGCTGAGACACATGCAAGAGGAGAACCAGTGAGGTTCTGAAAGGTACCAACAGGGATTTGGAGCCATGCTGACTCCAGTGCTGTGGCCATCAGCAATAGGTTTCTCGGTTGAGGATCCATGGCACATACAGCTTGATCAAAGTGGTCTGACAGATTCTCAATTGGGTTTAAAGCTGGGGAGTTTGGTGGCCAGGGGAGTACAGTAAACTCATTCTGGTGCTCTTCTAATCACGCACATACATTGTAAGCTGTGCGACACATTGTGTTACCCTGCTACTAGATACGATTGTGCCACTGTGCTTCCAGAATAACAATATTACCTACACAATGTCACGGAAAATATTCTCCAGACCATAATGCTGCTTCCTCTGGATTTGACCCTTGTAACGATGTTGCAGGTTGTTTGCTTTAAGTTGTTTCATGTTGTACACACCACAGCCATGTCTGATGAAGCATAAAATGTGATTCATCTGTGAAGGCCACCTGCTGCCACACATTGGTCATCCAGTTGCAGTATTGGCGTGCAAATTCCAGCCTTCTTCACAGATGAATAGCAGTCAGTGTCATGTACCAGATGCCTGCTGCAGAGGCCCACACGCAGCAACGATCATTGGTAGCCCCTTGATTCATCTGGGTGATAAGTTGCTCAACAGTTGCATTTCTATTTGCCAACGCACCTCTCCAGAGCTGTTGTTCACCCGTGTCACCTATTTCCCGTGGTGCACCAGTTGCCTCAGTGCCGGTTTTGGATAGCGCCATTTTACTATGCATGGTATACTTAAACCACGACCGCATGTTAAGATTTTACAAACTTAGCTGTTTTGAAAACGCTTCCAGCCTTGGTCCGAAAGCCAATGATTATGCCCTTTTGGACATCACATGAATTACTCCAATTACTCCATTTCCACACAACAACAATGACTGCACTGCTTTCTGTTTCCCACCTGACACACTTTGTATACCTTCCATTGCTAGTAACGCCACCTGCCATCTGAATGGTTACTGCACGTTGCCTTCAAACATAGGCGTTGATCACATTAATGAGACTGGATCGTGGTACATGTTCATCCCTGTAGTATGAAAATAGTATGGAAAAAGTCTTTTCTCTGGATGCAAGTTCCTGTTAAAAATGACAGCTACTCAATTTTTACAACCCTTTGAAGTGAGTAAAAGCAATTTGGAAATACTTAGTACATCTGATATGGATTTATACATTAAATCCCAACCTGTTAACTAAAAACGTACAGAGGAAAACAACCATACTCTCACATGGAATACAATTAACCTGCAGTCTAGCACTTCAAAATCAGCTACACTTGAAAACCCTTCATGTATTTTTTAGTGTTCATGTGTATAACTGAATTCTGATTTCATAATGCTTACGAGCTCTAGCTCAATTTCATTGCTAAGATGTATCTATCAAAAAGTTAATTCTTATACCAATTTTTGAGAACTTTGGCACCAGATTCAATAATTTAATAACACTAAAAATGTACACAAGAGCTCCACCAAGATAAACTTAATACTTTATAACATAGGAGTATTTCAGTTAGGGGAAAAACGGTTTTTTTACAAAACATGTAAGAAGTATTTTTTATTATATACATACAGTATGGGCTTCTTTAAAAAATATGTGTAGGTACCTACACTCCACCTTCACTAAGTCAGGAGTTCACAACAAGAGGCGTATTATTCAACTGCTATTTAAATTATGCCCATTTCTGTGTAAATGACCTGTATATTGAAAAGTCTGGTGAGCATCTATAATAATCGAAAGGTCATGACGATGAGGTTTCAATAACTGTAATCAAAGGCGTATCATGTGCTGAGAATACTACTTAACTAAAACACGAACTCAAATAAATACAAATAGTTTCCAGCAAATAAAGATGCAAACTTTGGCCTTCAAAACATTATAACAAGTAATATCCACTGAAATGTAAAAAGTGTGCTACAATATATATGAGAAGGATACTGTATAGAATTACTGGTAATGTCAATTAATTTTAGAGTAGCATCTATCTGCAATATTCATAAGTAAATTATTCGTTATGTGAACTTACACTTGTAAACAATGCAAACAGAAGTTATATTTTTACAGGATTATCAATGCACTGTGGAACAAGAACAAGTGGAAAAACTTAACAGTAACTTGAAAAAGAGTAAATGAGACCATGAAACTAAAATTGATATTACCAAGCAACACTAAGCCAAAGAAAAAAAATTCAAGTTTTATTTAGTGTGTGGTAATTTACTGAGTGTATGGGCACAGAAGCAAACAGCTGGGGGCAGAGGGTGAGACAGAATGGGGTTAATTCTTTGACACTGTCACAAAGACGTTCATAGGAATCAGAGGAGGACAGCATTGTGTACTTAATGGTATCTCAGGCTAGTGCCTCAAGAACAAGGGAGCATTATGAGGTTCATCTAAAGCAGATCAAAAATAAATCACTGCCCCTTTTCCCATCAGTTATCATATCTACTAACCTTTTCAGACGTTTCTTTCAATGTACACAAGAAGTAAATTTTGGAAAAACCTGCAGTAAGACATAAAGAGAGATTTTGTTACAAAATTCACAATCTTTAGCTCTTTACAAAATTCTGGATACAAATAACATTTATGAAAAAAGTAAAATCAAGTGATGTTTTCAACTAATAATCCATTTCTCAAAGCATTACAATGCACTGTAATTAACGGAAGTGTAGCAACTGATGAGCTAATAAGCTCTAATTATATGATCATGTGTGCATCCGTACAGTTCCATAATTTGCATTCATAAATATTATAAAAATATTTAGCCTACTACAGTCACCATTTCTCGAAAGGACGTAACACTCTTAGTTCAATATAACAAAATTCTGCAATAAAAGAAAATTTACATTCAAGAGTTGCTACAAGAGAAATCTCATACATATATATACAAAAATGTACAACTAAATAACGATAGTAATAAAATAATAACTGCAGTAAATAATAATATTAATAAGGACTTTAAAATTTTAAAAAGTGTCTGAACAAAAACCATATTCTGACTTTTTTAAACATATTTTCACGGTGGCCAGAAATACTGATTTATTTTGAAACATCTTTTTCTTTTTATTATTTATCTGACAAATAACTGAGTCTACTCCTTTGAAACTTCTGAAATTTATTTACAAGTCATAAAATACAATCAAACAATTTCACTTCAAAGAATGCCACAATATCAATGACTAAATCCCTTTTGTTAATAGGATTTCATTCCATAAAAACTGATTATGCAACACAATTTAAGATGCATTCTCAAGTACAAACAACAAGAAATGGGAAGAATTCTTTTCTTTAACAATGTCTGAATTATGATGGTGTATGCCCTACCTTGTGGGTCCATATATTAAAACACAAGAAAAGCACTGAAATAAACTAACAGTTCCTGATATTATCAGAAAGTACAATTGTTCTCAGGAAACTCTAAAAAGCCAAAACACGGTTAAAGCTGGCATACTGACTTTTAAGGTGTACAGTACTGTTTTATCACTGCACATGTGGCACTTGCTTCCACTCTGGCACGAAGTCTTTCACAAAATCTGACATGAGAGGGTGCCCAATGTCTTATCACACCCTACAGTTTCCTCAATTTGAAGTTAACTGTATCACAGTCAAAGATGTAATTACAAACACAATCATGACACAGGAAGCTACAGCTTCATTATAAATCCTGAGAAGTTCAAATACCACAAACTGTCACAAACAGTCGGAGTATGAAAAACTCATCACTCTTCTGAGTATCTGTTACACAATGTCTTATGTTACTTGAAGCGCACTTACTAGTCTCAACAACAATCGTTCTTGTCGTCCAACAACGTCTGAACATTTTATCACAGTCAGGAGGTCACTGCTGATTGTAGCATAGAAATGTGTAAGTGTGCACAGCCAGAAGCAGTTGTCGACTGTAATGCTGATCATGGTGATAACTCACTTTTTACAGAACTACGTGTAAATGAAAATGAATAACTCTTATTAGATGTAGAGAAACTTTGAAAATTTTTTCATCACAAATAATTTAATTTTGGGTATGCAAATTGAAAACAATAAACATTTTACACCGGTCTTCAAGGAATATTTGAGCTCATCACGACAGCTTTTCCAGATACGTTATCACAGGCAAACATGCTTCATCTAGCTTCAATGCATCTTGTCATCCTTGATCCACACATCTTCGAAGATGTGAAGACAAATGCTGAAAATAGTAGTACTGGTAAGGATCATGTAGTACAATTACTAAAAAGATCCACTTAATATAAGCAAAATAAAATGGCTAATCATCAAATTAAAAAAAAATTATCATCACAAAAGTAATAGATTTTTATACACAAAATCATCACAAAAACAGCAAATTTAAACATTACTGCAAATTGGATTTGGATGGGGGCATGGAGACAGACTATAAACAATATTATAGATATCATAATTCTAATGGATGAGCCTTGGACAATTCTTTCAGTTGTACAAAAATTTACTTGTGGCCACAAGCACTGTTAGGATGTTTTTTGAAACTGTGTAGTCACAACTATACTCACCACAGTGCCATGTAATCATTTACTTTATCCTAAAGACCCTATTCAAGGTGGAATGTTTTGCCTGCACAGCAGCCAACTTTATTAAACATTTTCAATGCAGATCTGAACTACTGTGTCATCTTATGGATTAAAAAAAGAAGCCTACTTACAGAATATTATGAAACCTTATAAAAACAGCATTAGAAGTTTGTTTTACCCACACCAAATGTGATGATATTAGCCCCCCCCCCCCCCCCACACCACACACAAACACAACACACAGAGAGAGAGAGAGAGAGAGAGAGAGAGAGAGAGAGAGAGAGAGAGCACCTCTTCTCAAGTTTGGCAGCCATAGTGTGCAACAACGAAAATTTCATTGGAGAATGAGTCCACTGAAATACTTGTATGGTAAAAAAGAAGTGTTCTAAAAGAATGAAAATTCATGTGTGTATCCTTTAGGTTAAAGACTGTGCTGATTAATTATCATTAAATGTGGTAGTTTATATGCCAACTAGATGTGAAGAGACTGATAAAAATGTATTATGAAATAAAAGAAATTATTCAGATAGTAAAGAGAGATGAAAAACTGTGATGGAAGACTAGAATTCAATAGCAAGAAAAAGAAGAGAAGGAAAAATATTAGGAGAAAATGGACACAAAGAAAGAAATGGAAAGAGAAGCCACCTGACACAGTTTTGAACACAGCATAATTTAATCATTGCTAAAACTCCTTTTAAGAGTCATGAAAGGAGGTTGCATGTGTGGAAGAAACTTGGAGACACTGGAGGGATACAGATACATTACACAGTATTTTACTGGTTATGAACTGAACATATTGCAAAATGGTAGGAAATTAAGGAGATGGGATGTGGATGAATTGAAAGAACCAGTAAGTTGTTGACTATTTCAGTAGAAGCGTGATGCATAAATTGACAAACAGGGGAAAGGCATACAATAGGTGGTGAATGGGTAGCTTTGAGAGATGAAATAGTGAACATAACAGGAGATCAGTTGGAGGAGGACTGGTTTAAACTGTTACAAAACATAAGAGGTACTGAATTTAATTAATGAGAGAAAAAAAAAATAAAGCAGATGTACTAGGCGAAACGGAATATACACACCTAAAAATGAGTCTGGCAAGAATTGAAAAATCCTCAAGTAGGTATGGGCACAGGATTAACACAAGGCTGTAGAATGATCCATGATTATGGAAACGATAGATTCCACCTATAGGACAGCTGGAGGATACATGGACCAAGATTGGAAGCCAATGCAAAGAAAAGAAGGGAAATGGGAAAGCAGAGAAATATAAAGAGTGGATAAGCAATGGAAATGACCCCGAGACAACAGTATGCAAAAGCAAGAGGAAATAGATGAAGATGAGATGGGAAATATGGTAATGCAAGAAAAATTCAATGAAGCACTGAAAAACTGACGTCAAGACATAGCACCTGGACTAGATGGCAGCTGTTTAGAATTATTGAGATCCTTAAAAACTTCCTGTCGGATTAAAACTGTGTGCTGAACCGAGACTCGAGCTGGGGACCTTTGCCATTTGCAGGCAAGTGTTCTACCTTCTGAGTTACCCAAGCATGACTCGCGTCCCATTCTCACAGCCTTACTTCTGCCAGTAGCTCGTCTCCTATCTTCCAAAGCAAAGATGCTGTGACTTGACAAACGGGAAAGTGCTGGTAGATAGACACAATAAAACACAGACGAAAGGATGTGGGTTTTAAGGGAGAGGGTAAGGAGTCATTCCAATCCCGGGAGAGGAAGGACTTACCTTAGGGGGGGAAAAGGGACATGTATACACTCGCGCGCAGACACACACACATATCCATCCGCACATATACAGACACAAGCAGACATGTGTAAAGGCAAAGGGTTTGGGCAGAGATGTCAGTCGAGGTGGAAGTACAGAGGCAAAGATGTTGTTAAGTACATGTGATATACGAGGGGCGGCAACTTGAAATTAGCAGAGGTTGAGGCCAGGTGGGTAACAGGAAGAGAGGATATATTGAAGGGCAAGTTCCCATCTCCTGAGTTCTCATAGGTTGGTGTCAGTGGGAAGTATCCAGATAACCCAGACGGTGTAACACTGTTCCAAGGTGTGCTGGCCATGCACCAAGGCATGTTTAGCCACAGGGTGATCCTCATTACCAACAAACACTCTCTGCCTGTGTCCGTTCATGCGAATGGACAGTTTGTTGCTGGTCATGCCCACATAGAAGGCTTCACAGTGTAGGCAGGTCAGTTGGTAAATCACGTGGGTGCTTTCACATGTGGCTCTGCCTTTGATCGTGTACACCTTCCGGGTTACAGGACTGTAGTAGGTGGTGGTGGGAGGGTGCATGGGACAGGTTTTACACTGGGGGCGGTTACAAGGGTAGGAGCCAGAGGGTAAGGAAGGTGGTTTGGGGATTTCATAGGGATGAACCAAGAGGTTACGAAGGTTAGGTGGATGGGGGAAAGACACTCTTGGTGGAGTGGGGAGGATTTCATGAAGGATGGAAGGTTAGGTGGACGGGGGAAAGACACTCTTGGTGGAGTGGGGAGGATTTCATGAAGGATGGATCTCATTTCAGGGCAGGATTTGAGGAAGTCGTACCCCTGCTGGAGAGTCACATTCAGAGTCTGATCCAGTCCCAGAAAGTATCCTGTCACAAGCGGGGCACTTTTGGGGTTCTTCTGTGGGAGGTTCTGGGTTTGAGGGGATGAGGAAGTGGCTCTGGTTATTTGCTTCTGTACCAGGTCGGGAGGGACTGCTCTTCGAAGTCCTTTGCTGTCTCCGACAGAATTATAATGTCATCAGCGAACCTCAAAGTTTTTATTTCTTCTCCATGGATTTTAATACCTACTCCGAACTTTTCTTTTGTTTCCCTTACTGCTTGCTCAATACACAGATTGAATAACATTGGGGATAGGCTACAACCCTGTCTCACTCCCTTCCCAACCACTGCTTCCCTTTCATACCCCCCGACTCTTATAACTGCCATCTGATTTCTGTACAAATTGTAAATAGCCTTTCGCTCTCTGTATTTTACCCCTGCCACCATCAGAATTTGAACGAGAGTATTCCAGTCAACATTGTCAAAAGCTTTCTCTAAGTCTACAAATGCTAGAAATGTAGGTTTGCCTTTCCTTAATCTTTCTTCTAAGATTGGTTGTAAGGTTAGTATTGCCTCACGTGTTCCAACATTTCTACGGAATCCGAACTGATCTTCCCTGAGGTCATAAATATGAGAGATGTGTGCAAATTTGGTTTGCCAAGTTCTGCACAACAATATTTATTATAGAGCATGTCAGTGGGACAGTTACTTTCATAACTTACAGGGGCAAGCACAAAAAGTTTCAAATTAAGTCTACAGGATGTTGAAAACAGTTGAGGTGGTGAGCTATAGACAGGACAGGACAGTAAGGGGTCTGCAGTTTATTACTTATCTGTATTCAAGAATTATTTTGTGACCTTGTTTGTGAGAGTTGTGCGAGTATGAAGGTGTGTGGTTTTCTGCACCTGAAGGGGGACATTATTAGATAGCTTAGTCTACTTTTAAATGTTTCTGTCTCTCGCTCAATGTCTCCCCTAAATGGTATCAATCTATCCAAATTCACACGTTGATGTTTATTAGGAACCATTAATCATACAAAGCTTTACTTTTGAGAGCATTGATGATATTTCATATTTCAAATGTGAAAGAAATTTTAATGTCATGAAATTTATTCTGTACTGCTTTTTCATTGTATTGGTTTGTGACCAACTCCTCCTTCACAGGAACCATTCACATCAATTTTTTCCATTTAGTATACTGAAAAGTAATTATAAAATAATATGCTACACAAAACAGTCTTTTCTAAACTGAGAACATTGCTAGAGCCTTCCGACAAATTTTTCGAGTTACGCATATGCATGCATGCATCCACGCTCTCAACCCCTTCATGAAGAACCTGCAACCAACACTTGTTCAGTGGCAACAAATGATTTTGGCCTCTCTTAAATGATTCCATAGCAACTTTTAAGTTTTACTAACCTGTTTAAAGGCATCTTGTTAACAGGTATCTTGCTCAAGCAACATATGTGTAAATTTTCCTGAAATAAATGTAAAGTACATGCATTAGTGGAGGTAGTGAAGTATAACATTTACCAAAGAATGAAATAGTATACTCATAAGTTCCACAAAACTGTGGAACGAAGATGCAAAGATCATTGAAGATAGAAAGATCACTGAGTACAAATTCACATCAGGCAAATTTTTGTCCAGTGAGAATTGCTATAGCTTATTTTTTAAAATGCAGTTAAAGTATAGAAGCTAACAGTAAGTAGTACCTGTAAAAACAGTATAAAAAAGTAATATTTTCAATGTAATAATGAATGGCATTTAATAACACTGCACAGAGAGCAGTGTATCATTAATAACTTTTATCTGGATTTGTTTTTGCTTGTGTGATGATGAAAGTCTGAAATTTTATTTACATCTTGGAACTAATAACTCTAGCTTTCAGGGGTCAAAGGGAGACTGGTAATGGTAACAAAGAGCTAACAATAGTGAGCTGTAAGTAATATATGTGTTGTACTTTTTATGACATACAATAAACACTTAAGTGTAACTGTACACTTTATTGATATTGTTTTACTGAAAAGACAGATTCTTCTTCTTCAGTAGCTCTACAGCCCTTGGTGAGCCTTGGCTTCTTCAACAATCTTCCTCCACATTTCTCGGTTATTTGCTGCTCTTTTCCATCCCCGGACTCCCATATTGCTGATATCCATTATTACCTCATCGATCCATCTTCTTCTAGGTCTCCCTTTTCGCCTAACTGAATGGATCATACCTTTCATCATTTTCTTTGGATTTCTATCCTCTGCCATTCTCTCCAAGTGTCCTAGCCATCGTATTCGCTGTGATTTCACAAATTTTACTATGTCCCTGCCTTGTATTAACTCTTGTAATTCGGCATTGTAGCGTATTCTCCAGCCTTCTTCCTCCCTTACTGGCCCATAGATTTTGCGTAGTATTTTCCGCTCAATGCTTCTTAGAGCATTTTTATCGTGTTCTGTCAACGTCCATGCCTCTGAGCCATATGTGATAACTGGGCGGACTAGGGAATTATATATTAGCAGTTTAGTTTTTCTTGTAACAAGGCTATTTTTGAAAAGCTGCATATTTGCAAAGTAAGCTCTGTTTCCTGCTTGTATCCTTTCCCTTATAGCCTTTCCAATACTGTTATCATTTGTTATTAGGGCTCCCAAGTGGTTAAAAGAGGACACTCCATTGAACCATTTCCCATTGATGTTTAGGTTTTTAAGGGTTCTTCTAGACTCAGATTGTGACATTACCATATATTTTGTTTTGTTTTCATTTACTATGAGGCCAATTTTTAAGACTTCTGTTTCCATTGCCCGGTATGTTTCTAAGAGTGTACTGGTATTTCTTCCTACTGTAGCAATGTCATCAGCGTATGCACATATCTGGCTAGTTTTCATAAATATGGTGCCTCTTTTGTTGATTTTATTTACTGCACTATGCAGGGCTATGTTGAATAGGACAGTGGAGAGACTATCCCCTTGCTTCACACCTTTATTAAAGTCAAAGCTTTCACTTGTTCTGCTAAGGACCTTTACTTTTGCTCTTGTCTCTGTCATTGTCATTCTGATTAGTCTTATTAATTTAGCACATATACCAACTTCTTTCAGTACTCTGTGTAGTTCTTGCCGATTTATGCTGTCAAAGGCTTGTTTGAAATCGAATAAGAAATGCAGATCTATATCATATTCATATTCATAGAACTTTTCCATCATTTGCCTTATCACAAATATTTGATCAGTTGTTCCTCTGCCTGGTCGAAAGCCACACTGATATTCCCCTAGTATGCCTTCTGCACACTTCCGTATCCTTTCGTTTAATATACTTGTGAAGATCTTATAAGCTGTACTTAGGAGTGTTACACCTCTATAGTTTTCACATGCTGTTCTGTCCCCTTTCTTATAAATGGGGACTATTATTCCAATTTTCCAATTATCTGGCATAGTTTCTGTTTCCCATATATCTGATATTAATGTGTGCAGTTCCTTTATTACAGCCTCACCACCAGTTTTTATTAATTCAGCAATTATGCTGTCTTCCCCAGGGGCTCGATTGTTTTTTGACTTGTGCACAGCCTGGGAGACCTCTTGTGGTGTTGGCTTTCTTGCCTCATTGGTTTCATTGTCTACTTCCAGCTCCACTCTTCCCTCCTGTGCAGCTGTCTCTTCGTCTTCTAGGCTGGTGCTTAGTGTATCTTTGAAATACTCTGCCCATCTTCCCACTATCTGTTCTTCCTCCCTTATCATTTTCCCATCTTTACTGGAACAGGCCATTGTTTTTGGTTGGAATCTATTCTTCATTTTGCCTATGGCATGATAGAACTTTCTTACTTCACTCTGTTCCTTTAGTTCTTCTAGTTCTTGAAATTTCTTCTTATTCCACTCCCTTTTCTTTCTCTTGCACAGCCTGTTAGCTCTTCTCCTTAATCCTCTACATTGTTCCACATTATTTCTGGTTGAAAAGACAGATTGCATGTGTTGAAAACAATGCATTGCTGCTGTGAATATTCAGTAATTTAATGTACTTGATGAACACACACATGAACTCTGCATGCTGTTGAAAACTGAGACAGTTAACAGCAAACCCATGTCAAAAAATTCAGCTTGAGAGGAGAGTGAAGAAATATATTGTGATCTTTATATCAAACAAACATAAAATATTAAATGAAAAAAGAATGGAAAATAAATTTCAAGCCATACATTAAATAAAAATTGACATACGATGTCGCTGTGTCAACAAAGTGACATACAAAGTTGCAGTTCAACACCAACAGTGAATTCTATGTATCATCAATACTGCCATTTAATACCGGATCATTTAAGTTTTGAGTATTAGTGCACACAGTTTTAAAGAAGCGGCAGTTGTATGTCAAGGACCAACAATACGCTCTGACTGACTTATACTATACATTATTTTCACATAGGCTAATGCCCAGTGACTAATCATACGTGGAACTTCATGTTATATCTTCTGTTGGCAGGTAAAGTGCCAAGTATAGTGGGTAATAGTAATATGATGCTTCAAAGTTTTGCTGGTAAACATCGTAATCTCTAGATTTATGAATTCATAAATTTGCTTAACATTTCTACATCTTTCCTGTCTTCTCCAGCTGTGTCAAACTCAAGATTTCAGTTTTCCACTGTTTGGACTCTGTACTAAACTGGGAACCAGACAAGACACACATGGTCTATTACGACAACAACTGTTTCCCCCAGTGTTCCACTGCAGTTACACTCTCACGTAATTCTAAAATTAGGCCGATAACATTACCACTGACATCTAAGCAAATTGGCCACTGGATTGCAAATTTTATGTAAACTAAAGTTACCATCTCACTGTTGATTCAGTCACTTGTCACATTAAATCTCCATTAGCTCCTTTATGAACCCTGCATACAAGTTCAGCAGTTCCAATATTATTTTGGTATGTCTCTCAACATTTTGAAATATAGAAGTAAGATGTAAAGAAAATGATTACAACTGACTTAAGCAGCTATCCAAAAAAAGAAAGAGGCAGCTTTCTTCACTTGTGAGTATACCATTGAACTTTGTTTATTTATCATACAACATGTGTGTCGCATTGCATACTAACTTTTGCAAAACACATCATTTAGTTATCTTGACTCGTTTTAGATAAGATGATTTTTATGACCACGAGTTGAGATGTGCAAAGAGATGAATAGGTATGTTGTGCACGGGCGTCCTTCAGCTATGAAACTTGAGAATGAAGTGAGATAGTCTCCTGCTCTCAACTTTAAATACAATTTCAATATCTTATCTACATTTCATTTACTGTTAAGTAGGCGCTAAAATCAACCAGTATGTTTCAACGCTGCAAAATCTTTAAAATTTTATGCCGTGTTTTACTTAATTCAGTGAAACATAGAGGTACGATGGATAACGAAAAGAAATTCCATTCTTTATGGAGTGAAAATAACAGACTGTAAGATGCACAAAAATCAAATTTTTTCATCTAATAGTTTTCAAAAAATCAGATGATAAGTATTTCGTATTGACCAGAACGTTGTCTGTCAGTACATGCAACAGTATTTGGTGAGCAAATCTGTAGCAGTGGAAAAGTTAATGAACAAGGATAGAAGCTTAAACTAAAAGCATGTGATCCAGCACTCAGTTCGCACAGTTTTCATCAGGTAATGTACAAATCAACAAAAGGAATGCTTAAGGAGGGGTTTTTCAGCTGAATGTGATTGCTAGTGTCAGCAAAAAAACACTGTAATAAAAGATTAGGTGCAGTTTTCCCAGTTTGCTTAGTGTTTAGAAAGTGAGCACGTGAGTTCCAAGTTCAATAACCAAATGACCGTTTGAAGAGCTATCCCACACACACACACACACACACACACACACACACACACACACACACACACACACGCTTCAATTTCATGTTTTCTGTCTTCATCAACTTTATTACGTGTTTCTCATCTCTCTGGCTCAGACTCTCCCTTTGCTGCAACTGTCTGAATCTTTACCCTAAAATAAGCAGTTTACAGAATTAGTTTGCTTTCACACACACACACACACACACACACACACACACACACACACACACTTTTCCCAAACTGAGTATTTGAAAACAGATTCAATTTTGCACCCACGAAACCTTTCCAAGGGGATAAATTGCAAGCAGTAGTTAAACAGCTGTCTGCCAGTGGCATAAGCCGAAAACATGAAGTGCCTATACCCATGGAAAGATCAATTTCTGGCAAAATGAGCACAGAGCAGCAATGAACAAGTCATTATGTCTTACATCAACATGACAACTGAAAAACTGCTTGGAAAATTTAGCGGCCTTAGTAAAGCTTTTAAAAGTTTTCATTTTTCACTTACAGATGCTAATTTTTTACCTCCTCCTTGAACAAAATTACCACCTGTAAGCATAAAATGACAACTTGAAGTAACACACAGTTATTTATTAACTTATACATAGTGCATTACACATTTACCTATCCTCTGGTGTTCTTGCTAAGTACTCCCTCTCAATTAATCCTTCTATCCTCTTCTTGATTATAACAGGTGATGGAAGAAATCGACTTTTCAACTGTTCCGTTACCTCTGTTACAAGGACGTTGTGCTGAAATCAATCCAATTAATTGTAAATGGCACATGTTACTACCAAATGTTAAAGCAGAAGTGACAACTAACTAAAAATGACTCATAGAACTTTTATCAGAAGTGCATATGAGCAGATCCTAGGACTGGAAGAAATGTGAATGACCCTCCTTAACATATCGTGATCAAAATATGTGGCTGCAAATCTGTGAAACTGCTTCAATCATCTATAATTACCTTGTATTAAATGTCAATTGAAGTCCAGCTGCAGCCTGAAACTGCAGTTGGTCACGAACATACAGGAGAATGAATATACTGGCAAACAGCAATACTTTTAGTTTTTACATTCAATATTAAAATTTAAAAAATAATTACATTACTTTAAAAGAAATTTTAAGTGGTTGCATCTATCACTGCTATAGTGATAAGTTTTACTTAAATAAAGTATGAACAAACATGTAGGCAAAAACATAACTGGCAACTATTGTCTTTTACGGTTACTGAATCCACTGCAGCATTGCTAGTTACCAAGTACTGTCTCAGGTGTGTACCAGTACCACATCTGGCAATAGGTTGGGACTGCAAGGTCAGTTCATTCATATAATCCAAAATTACACAGCTATAATGAAATCAGGAATGTCCCACAAAAGAATGTAGTACATAATAAGCTGAAGGAAAGACACTGCACTTACAGTCATTCTCTTGCGCGCTTTCATAATTCGTACAATAGCTGCTTCAATTTCATGTTTTCTGTCTTCATCAACTTTATTACGTGTTTCTCGTCTCTCTGGCTCAGACTCTCCCTTTGCTGCAACTGTCTGAATCTTTACCCTAAAATAAGCAGTTTACAGAATTAGTTTGCTTTCACATTCAGCTACAACGAATGTAATATCTATTTTAAACCAAACTTGTACATAAACACAGTCTGTGAGGCGTAGAGTTAGAAATAGCAAACATATCATAAACAGGGAAGAGGAAGTGACTGAAGATGAGATGGGGATGTACACCACAAGAAGAATTCAACAAAGCACTAGACGATCTAAACTGAAACAAGGCACATGGAATAGACAACAACCGTTCCACATATATGCCGGATATTTGAGATTGATGGGGGAATGCACTCGTATTTGAAGGAGGCAGGCACTAACACATGAGGGTATTACCAAAATAGCAAATTACTGAGTCATGGTTGCAAAATATTAACACAAAGTGTCAATTTAAAAAATGGAATGACGTAGAAGGTAACCAAAGGTGCATTTGGGTTTCCGAGAAACAGAGGAACATGAAAGACAATATTAATGACCTTCACAGAAGACAGATTAAAGAAAGAAACCTACATTTCCAGCATTTGCACATTCAGAAAAAGTGTTTGCCAATGCTGACTACCGAGCGGTTCTAGGCGCTACAGTCTGGAACTGCGCGACCGCTACGGTCGCAGGTTCGAATCCTGCCTCGGGCATGGATGTGTGTGATGTCCTTAGGATAGTTAGGTTTAAGTAGTTCTACGTTCTAGGGAACTAATGACCTCAGAAGTTAAGTCCCATAGTGCTAGAGCCATTTGAACCAATGCTGACTACAATACAGTCTTTGCATCTCTCAAGTTATTAGTGATACAATACAGAGAACAAAGTTCATCTCTCACATGTGTAACAGTTGAATAATGGAGAATCTGGGATGGAATAACAATATGGCGTTAATGCCAGACAGGTACATAGACAATGTGTTTCCTCTAAGAGGTGGATAGCAATCTATACATTTAATACTGTTATATAATAGTTGGTGACATGAAATGGAGGCAGTAATTCTGAACTTATAACCGTAGTTAATTTTCTGACTTTTTTGACCAATTTTATTCGATAATTACCATATGTAATCGAGCATAAAAGACCCAGAATATAAAAACCCCCATTTTTAAAGAGATTCCTTGGGAAAAAGTAATTTTTAACATATTCTGACTAATGAAAATTAGAAACTGTTTTACTGACACTGAGTATCTGCATAAAATGTTAGCATTACACCTATTTCAAACTTCGGCCACTTACTAATTGTCTACATTTTGATAACACAGAAGGACAATTTCTAAGAATGCCTATCAAATGCGCTGGCCCCTTGCAATGTATATCAAATGTGTGACTCTACTGTAATAAACATTGCTTTACCTACCTTCTACCATGATTTAATTTTTAAAAAATTGATTTACTCAGTGTACTCATACAAATCAATCAGCGTGCAGCTCTGTGTTGCTACTATGCAACTGATTTGTGCAAGCAGACTGAAAAAGTAATTCAGTATTTTAAAATTAAACCATGGGAGAAGGTAGGTATTATGTTTATTAACAACAGAGTCACACATTCAATATATGTCACTAGGGACCAGTGCATTTGATAGGCAGTCATTCTTGGAAATTACCACAAAAAGAAATAAAATAAACAAAAACAAAAAGAAATGGTTTACACTAATTTTATCTTCACTATCTTTGTTGCTTACTATGTCATCTTTGGTATCATTATTTTTAATCACTATCATCGTCCTAATAGTACAGTTGTGAAATGTATATCTTTGGCATCACAAATATTTTCACTGTTTCTTCCGTATATGTTGCGATATCTGAAGTTATGGTACGATGGAACTTGAGAATGCAGCCGATTTTTTTTGCTGAAAATATATTGGATATCACTTCTATACTGATGTGAGGATGTTACAAAGTGTCTTACTTCCAAACATATCGTCTGCCTGTTAATCTTTCATTGGCTGCGTAAAACCAGCAGCTGACATATCACCTTCCCTTCCCATCATACCTCACAGTGAGTGTCGACGACATTGTTACAAGAAACATAAGTATTCCACTGGCTCCTGTCTAGACGTTTACTGCCTCCTGCAGAATTGTATACCACTGTCATGTAACCGTCCAATTTTAAGGTCAATTCCAGTAGAATTCAGGCAAACTGAGTTTAAATGCGATAGACGTTAATAAAAAGCCAATTAAGTGGTATAGGTTCCCATGGTTCACAGTGTGACATAATTTGCAACCCACTCACCACTCCCCTCCCTTCACCCATCACCATTCTCAGCCAAGCCAATACTGCTGCTCCCCTCCAACCCTTCCACAATCCTGTGCCCCAGTAATCGTGAAAAACAATCTGCGATGACTTCGATGGTGCAGGTCATCTGTGCAACAACACCAACTACTTCATAACTAGAAGATTGCAATCAAGTTCAGTAAAATTCTCACACTTTCACTAGTCCCATGATCTAGTGACATCCATTGGTACTATCTCCACGATAAGCCTTGCTGCTGGGATTTATTCACGTGATAACAATTACAGACACTTTACTATGATTTACTTAGTTTTCCAGACATTTAATTCTGGATGAATTTGATTTATTGTTTCATCTGAATGTCGTCATCTGTTTTAAAGCTGATTATGGTAATGTTTCACCCGGTATTCCAATACATGAATACTGGCCGAATTTCCCATTTGTGACTCACCTGGTAAATCATTACAGTATCTCATAATCAAATAAAATACTGCCTTGTGTTCACTATTATTTAATGTTTTTTGAAGGACAGCACGTTCACTTTTCAATGTTAAGTTTACTTACAAAGAACCACAAATGTATGAATATGGTATTCATACATGTTTGAGAATATTTATTGCAAAACTGTTCAAATACGACACAAGCTTGCAAGATGTTAGTGTTAAACTCTGTATCATTCTCTGTTTCATAAAACTGTTAAATTTTACGCAGAGCAATACACTGCTGTGTTGGCTAGTTCATTGTGCCTCGCACATCCCTTGCACTAGTGCCACAAGAGTCAAATGTCACATGTTCAAGCACGGTCAATACCCTATTGACCAAGTGTTCGAGCAAGGTCAATACCTTATCTCCAGCCTGTTCAAGCACAAGTAACGTTTGCCCTACCTACCCTCCTAAATTTTTCAAAATAAATCTGCACTTGACCTCAATAACCCAAGTATCCTTTGTAAATGTAAGATGACCCCTACATCAATCTGTTAAATAACGTAAAAACATAGACCACAGCAACAATAGTCTAATACGCAAATATGAGATGATCCCGTAGTTTTCTAATGACGAATTTGGGAAAAAACGCTGGCTTATAATTGAGTAAACGCGATATAGGGTGGTGCATAAGTTTGTAGTGTTTTTCCGTAGATTTAATAAACAACAGATACATATAACAGAGACTTTAGTCATCACCAATGTTTTCTCCTTCACTATTTACAACAGTTTGTCAATGCTGGGGTAAATTTTTGGTTCCATAACTGTAGAAAAACATGTTCAGAGCACATTTTAATCTGGAAATGAAGTTCCTTGCGGGTGTTCAATAGAGAGCAGAAAAGGTGAAAATCTGAGGGTGCAAGATGAGGCGGATAATGTTGGTGCAGAATGACTTCATAGCTTGACTCCTGTATAATGTTTTTGTTAGTCTAGCAAAATGTGGGCAGGTGTTATCATGGAGTTGCATCACTTCACACAGACTTCCTGGAGTGGGTCTACAAGGTGTTAAAAACAGTCATTGACAAAAAAGGCCAGCAATTTGTAGTACACTACACCATCACTGTTCCACCAGGCACATAACATTATCTTTTGTGGATGCACACAGGCCTTTGTACAGGAGTTGCTGCTTCTTTTGGGCTCAACCATTCCTTTCTTTTCCTTATGTTAGCATGTTGTTGTTGTTGTTGTTGTTGTTGTTGTGGTCTTCAGTCCTGAGACTGGTTTGATGCAGCTCTCCATGCTACTCTATCCTGTGCAAGCTCCATCTCCCAGTACCTACTGCAACCTACATCCTTCTGAATCTGTTTAGTGTATTCATCTCTTTGTCTCCCTCCATGCTGCCCTCCAATACTAAATTGGTGATCCCTTGATGCCTCAGAATATGCCCCACCAACAGATCCCTTCTCCTAGTCAAGTTGTGCTACAAATATCTCTTCTAAAAATGGTTCAAATGGCTCTGAGCACTATGGGACTTAACATCTGAGGTCATCAGTCCCCTAGAACTTAGAACTACTTAAACCTAACTAACCTAAGGACATCACACACATCCATGCCCGAGGCAGAATTCGAACCTGCGACCGTAGCGAAATTTCTCTCCTCTCCAATTATATTCAATACCTCCTCATTAGTTATGTGATCTACCCGTCTAATCTTCAGCAGTCTTCTGTAGCACCACATTTTGAAAGCTTCTATTCTCTTCTTGTCTAAACTATTTATCGTCCACGTTTCACTTCCATACATGGCTACACTCCATCCAAATACTTTCAGAAACGACTTCCTGACACTTAAATATAAATGTTAGCATAAATACACCATTTCCAGTCACCAGTAGCGATATAGGATAGCATAGAGTGGTGTTGGCCACAAGCCAATTGCTGATGACCAGTTGCTATTTCTGTAATTTTGGCTTCGAGCATGCGGTACCTATACATTCGATTTTTGAATCTTTCCCACTGCATGCAAGTGTTGCACAATGGTGGAATGATCACAGTTCACACCATTTGCCAGTTCTCGAGTACAATGATGTGGATTCATGTGTTTACACGATCTTCATTAAACCCTGAAGGGGTCTTCCTGAATGTGGAGAGTCACTAATGTCAAAACACTTCTCTTTCAAACAACAAAACCATTTTCTTGCTGTGCTCTGTACAATGGTACCCCCATACACAGCGCAAATGTTTCTAGCTGTCTCCATTGCTGCCACCCTGCTGCTGAACTCATACACAAGAGTTATGTTGGAAATGTTTAGACTTCTCCACTTGGCATTCCATTTTCTAGTGTCCACAGCGCCCCTCACCTCCAAATGACAAAAAGACAATATGTAAACTCAAATAGCAACAGTGAACTACAAATAAAAAATGCAAATTGATAAATAAACTCATAGCATCTGGAATACCAATATACAAAACAAAAACGCTATGACTGATGGGTATCACATGATGTAAGCCAAAATCACAAAAATCAGCAGGTGGCCTTATGTGCATTTCTGCTTGCTTGTCATCATCAATTGGCTCATGAATAACACCGACCATTCCTATCCTGTATTGTTACTGGTGATGAGAAATAGTGTCTTAATGCTAACATATGGAAAAGAAAGCAGTAGTTGAGCTAAAACAAAGCAGCATCTTCCCATATGAAAACCTATGGGTATTCACAAAAGATAACGTTACGCATCTGGTTGAACAGCAGTGGTGTGATGTACTATGAATTGCTTCCTTGAGGTGTAACCAACAACTGATATGTCTTGCAGATGCAATTGAGGAATACTGATCATAAAGACTGTGTAAAGGGATGTTACTCCGCAATAATGCCCACCCGCTTTTTGCTAGACTGGCAAAAACCACTATATATGGAAGACGTGTTAGGAAGTCCTTTTGCATCCACATTATTCACCTGATCTTGCACCTTCAGATTTTCACTTGTCTGCTCTCTATCGAACAACTCTTCAAGGAACTTCCAATCCAGATGATAATGCGCTCCGAATATGGCACGAAGTGCTCTTTTCTTCAAAGCCACACGATTGCTACAGTTGCCCAATTGAAAATTTGCCACAGTATTCACAGACTACTATAAATAGAGAAGGAGAATGTATTATAGATGAGTCAAGTCTCTGTTATGTGAGTCTGTTGCTTTTCTTATAAACTTATAGAAAAATGGTACAAACTTACGCATCAACCCAATACATCCAACATTATAACAGTGTCCCCTGTAGACTATGTAGATAGAGCCGAATACACACATGCACGTCACCCACAGCTAGAGGGTTAAGAAGGGAGTTACAGTCTAACTCCCAAGTTATTCATTGTGTATACTGACCAAGCAATGTACGAAACCCAGGAGAAATTAGAATTAAAGAAATGAAAACTTTTGGGATTTTCCAATGACACAGTAATTAGGTCACACATGGCAAACAACTCTGATCAGCAAAAGGGAATGGGTAGTACCTTGAAAATAAGTTATAAAATGAATATAAAGAAATGAAAAATACAGGTGCTGAAACGTAGTGTGATTAAATCGGGCAACACAGAATATTAAATTAGGAAATAAGACACTAAGTATAGAATGTGAGTCTTGCTATTGATGAATGAGATACTAAATGTAGTAGGTGAGTTTTGCTATTTGGACAGTAAAATAACTGACAGTGACTGAAGTAGGAAGGACAAAAAATAGAGACTGACACCGACAAGAAAAGCTTTTCTGAAAAACTGAAAAATTTTAACACCAAATACAGATTCAAGTGTCAGCAATTCTTTTATCAAAGTATCTGTCTGGATTAAAAATTTATATGCAAGTGAAAACTGGACAATAAACCGCAAATAAGAAGTGTATACCGTATATATTGGAAGCTAAGCCACACTTTTTCCAGTTTGCAGCATCAAAAAACCACCTGCAACTGAGAATCAAGTGCAAAGCAAATGGAAGTTCTGAAAAATGGCACTAGGAGCCACCACAACTAAGTTTTGCTGTCAAATATAAGCAGTGAATTTTGTGAAGTGCTGGTGTTAGTGAACCATAATGATGTGCTTCCATTATAGTGCCAAATTCAAGAAGGAAGGTACATCATCTGCAGAAATAAGTTCTGATCATGTTGCAGGTCTGCGATAGGATGGTGACTGCAAAGAGACAAATTATTCCAGCACCAAGAAGGCCTTTAGTGGGTCAAAACATGGCCGGTATCATGCTCTTTAAGTAATTTTAAACAAGTTTGTTAACAAATAGCATCAGAAATGCATGCCGTGAATGCTGAAATTTTAAAAATTAAGGCACATGAAATTGCTTCACTGCAAAAAATCAAAAATTTTAAGGCTAGCTGCAACTGGATCAGTCTTTTCATGAAGCATTGGGGTTTTTCACTTCAGAGGCGAACTTAAATTGCACAGAGGTTGCCAAAAAATATGAAAAAAAACTTGTGGCACTTCAGCGGTTCATAATCAGATGGTGTGCTGAAAACTAATATCTTTTCGGCCCGATAGGACATGCAGACCAAACTCCTGCATATTTTGACATGCCGTCGAATTATACGGTTGATGCCAGAGAAAAGAAAGATATAAATATTCATTTATCAGAGTGAAAAACTGCGGCTGTCCATCATGATTACTTCCACAGCCGATGGATATGAATTGGCTCCATTTGTAGTTTTCAAGTGAAAGACGTAATTGAAATTCAAAGCATTTCCATAAACTGTGATTTGTATGAGCAAATGAAAGCGGGTGATTTTGGAGGACATGGTGCTGGAATGGATTAGGCTTGTCATAGTGCAATGCTTGATTTACACAATCTGCTGGTGTTAGATGTGTACACAGGCCATACAACACCTGCAGTAAGACAAAAACTGTTAGAAAGCAAATGGGACTTGACTGTAATTCCAGGCATGATGATGTCAATTCTGCGAATACTTGACATCCTTTTGAATAAGGAAAAGCTTAAGTGAGTTTAAACAGACTGGCTTTCAAATAATGACAGACAACGGACACCAACAGGACATGTAAAACATGCAATTTTATCGCAAATGAGCCAATGGCTTGATGACCCATAGAACTGTGTTCCAAATCATACTGTGCAACAGACATTTAAAAAATGTTTGATATCAAATGCAATAGATGGTATGGAGGACGATGCTCTGTACAAAGAACTAAGCAACAAGAGTCCTCCATTTCTGACCAGCCTGCCACGAATTCCTTTCCTGAGCCAACCTCATCATCTCCAAGTAGCACTTGCAACCTACGTCCTCAATTATTTGCTGGATGTATTCCAATCTCTGTCTTCCTCTACAGTTTTTGCCCTCTACAGCTCCCTCTAGTTGAAGTCATTCCCTGATGTCTTAACAGATGGCGTATCACTCTGTCCTTTCCCTTGTTGGTGTTTTCCACACTTTTCTTTCCTCTATCCAATTCTCCGCAGAACCTCTTCCTTCCTTACCTTACTGTCCATCTAATTTTCAACATTTGTCTGTAACACATCATCTCAAATACTTCAATTATCTTTTTTTCTGGTTTTCCCACAGTGCATGTTTCACTACTACACAATGCTGCGCTCCAAATGTACACTCTCAGAAATTTCTTCCTCAAATTAAGGCCGATGTTTGATACTAGTAAAACTTTCCTTAGCCAGGAATTCCCTTTTTGCCACCACTAATCTGCTTTTGATGTCCTCCTTTCGCTCTCCGTTGTTTGTTATTTTACTACCTAGGTAGTAGAATTTCTTAACTCCATCTATTTCGTGACCATCAATCCTGATGTTTTAAGTTTCTCCCTGTTCTCATTTCTGCTACTTCTCATTACTTTTGTCTATCTTTGATTTACTCTCAATCCATATTCTGTACTCATTAGATTGTTCATTCCATTCAGCGGATAATGTAATTCTTATTCACTTTCACTCAGGAAAGCAATGTCATCAGCAAATCGTATCATTGATATCCTTTCACCTTTAGTTTTAATTCTACTCCTGAATCTCTGTTTTATTTCCATCATTGCTTCTTGGATGTACAGATTGAACAGTAGGGGCATAAGACTACATCCCTGCCTTAAACCCTTTTTAGTCTGAGCAGTTCGTTCTTGGTCATCCACTCTTATTATTTATTCCCTCTTGGCTCTTGTACATAGTGTATATTACCCATCTCTCTCTATAGCTTACCCCTATTTATCTAATAATTTCAAACATCTTGCACCATTTTATATTGTCGAATGCTTTTCCCAGGTCAACAAATTCTATGAACGGCTCAATTTTTCTTTAAATCAAGTGATAGTGATTCATAATTACTTAACTGATCTTTTTCATTATTTCACAAAATTTGCATGATAAATATAATGAAATTTTGTTTTATATTTTCGCCTTTAATTTCATTCTTATTCTATAAGCATTGCTGGCCATACAACTGAAGTCTTCACTAAAAACCTACTATGAAAAAAGCCAATTGGCAAGACTGTGTGTACAATTTACGTCAATACTGCTTACATCACGTCTTCAATGTTTCCCTACGAGTGACGAGATATGGTTCCTATGAATTGTGATTCATGTACTGTCTTCATCTGAAGAACAATACAAATGTAAACATTATGCCATGTATTCTTTAGTGTTAGCTGCTACCTCATTTAAACCGTGCTTGTCTAACAAACTTGAGTGAGACAACAGCAAACGTGGAAGAATGTAAGTATTATGTAGTGTTTATATTCATATTATTCTTATGCTGAATAGTGATAACAGTCAAAAATGAAGCACAGCAACTGACTTTTAGTATTAATTTTTAAATCTTGTAAGACTATAAATTCTGCGCAGACAAGTTAATGTGGTTTTTAAATGTTTGAAAGAGTAAATTAATCTACAAAATAACCTTGCTTTAGCTCAACTGCTAAGCTTACAACTTCAAAACAACTACCACTGCTGTAACCTTCACCCACTCTATCTAATTTGTATCTCATATTAGAATGAACCAACTTCGTTTCCATATTGAAGTAATTTCAAGTCTCATTTTTCAAGTGTGGCTTTGATTTCCTTTAATTCTGGGTCTCATTTTTCGGGTGCAGCTTAGATTTGGGTAAGAACGGTAAAAGCTTTTAAAGTACAGTGTTACATACTAATTCTGAGATAGCAACGACAGATTGCTACTCACCGCACAGAGGCAGCACTGAGCAGCAGTTATTATTTAGCTACTGATTAAATTCCTTCATCAGATGAAGGAAAATGCGTGCGCACGCACGCACACACACACACACACACACACACACACACACACACACACACACACACACACACACACACGTGATTCTTGCTACGAAAAACTGTACCTGTGGAGTTTTGAAGTAAAGGAATCATTTACATAAAACAAATGATTTGGCTCAATGTCCTTGGTTTTTGGGTTTTTAATTAAAACTCGCTGCGTTGCCTTTCCCATAGCCAAGGATTGCAAGGCACGGATCAAATCTCTTTCAGGTATGTCTGTTTCACTTTGGATTTCCTGCAATGAAAAGAAGTTAATTCAGTGAAACTGAAGCTTATAGCATGGCCAACGCCAGCTCGAAGTATATGTTCAAATCTGCACTTAAGTGAAATAATTTTGTTCTGCCAATTACAGAGGAGTGACTTAGTAATAAGTAACAGTTCCATTAGACTCTTTCAATGAGAGTCAAATTTCATCTCACTGAAACAACACAATTATGAATATAAATTTTTTTTGTCTTGGGTGACAACTGAAGTGTTTATCAATTTGTTGAGAAATTTAAAAACATAAATGTAGACCATTCTATTGCAGTTCTGAAGCAATTTTTATTCCTTCAGAAAATCTTTATTGTTAAGACCTGGCTGGCATTACAGTACTACATAACAGACACTTTGCCATATCAGAACTCACTGTTATCATCCTTGGAGAAACAATAACCTTAGGCTACGAATACAAACATGTAAGGAATTGAGGCCACAAGAGTTATGAGCTAACCACAGCATCTTGGGCTGAAATGCATTTCAGCCTGTGATGTAGGAGCTGGTGGTCATGGGTGCATGAGGTTGGTTTGCTTGTGTATATGAATGCTGTGTGTTTCTCTTTTGCTGAAAGCTTTATGTGTCTTTAATTGTGCCTGTCTGCAACTTCACATGTCTTCATTACAGTAAAAGCACTGTGTCTTTTCCTACATTGTTAAAATATGCTGTCTCTTATTTTAAGGATTTCAAAGATAAAATTTACAATAAATCAAAATTTTCCAGAAAAACAATGTGTTTCTGTCATATACAAATCCATTTTAAGGGAGCTGAGTTGGTTTAGAACCATCTACATATTTCATTATAATGTGCACAAGATTTCTTGAAAGAGAACACACCAATCTAAGTTGTACTTTTGATGCAAGGCAAAAAGACATATTTTATCAAAATGAACCAAAGATAGCTGTAAGAGTGCAGAACTGAGCAGTAAAAGCCTCGCAGTTTAGTAAATTATAAAAACCATTACCACACAACCTGAAATGTAACCATGATACAGTGCATTAATTTCCAGAGGATGATGGTCGAGACATACGTAATACTTTCATGTACAGCAATCATGAAACACAGGTGCATTAACGAACATATTAACCAATAATGCAAAATACTTCTAATCAAATGACGAAAAAGAGATTTCAAATTTACAGACAATTTACAACTCAAAAAGGATTTTTTACAGACACATTAACTGTTCATAAAACTGCGATGCATTTGGCCTTATCTCTTCTAAATGCACAAAGAATAAGAATAAATGAAAGGGTACAGTTAACTGTTAAGAAGAGTATTAAAAAGAAACATTTATAAAAAAATTTTTGAATATGTACCCGAGACGTGAGCATGCTATTTGACTGTGGCAGTGAACTTAATTTACCACAGCAAGATGTTACAAAAAATGGATGCTCCAAAATTGCAGAATACAGATACACTTTTGACAGCACTTTCTGGTGGGGGTGGAGGACACTGCTTTTTCACAAATAAGTACTGTTAAGCTTGACAACATGAGAACTGAAATGTATTTAGCCATGGTAGTTGGCATCCACCATCTACATCAAACTGAAGTTTTAATAAACAACAATGCTGTTCCTATTCAGGAAGCAAGAATGGGAAGCTCATATCACGAGTATCTGTACAACAGACAAACCAGAATTAGATACCGAAAGCTCTGTTAGTGATGAAAGAAAGAGACACATGTAAGATTTAGTGACTAATTAGACCCGACAAAGATGAAGTCCACTGATATCACAATCGGAATTATTGTGAAAGAAGAGCAACTGACCCAGAAGATTGTAACCAGAGTAAAATAACTTGTTGGCAACCAAGCCATAGTGTGTGTGACTTGATCAAGGAATAATAGAAATAAACTCATTCAAATATGCTAAACAGGTTGAAATTGTGAAAAAGAAAAAAAGGAGAGTATCGCCTCCATAATGAATACGGAAAACTAAATCTAATGAGAGTGAATGATCTTTTAGACAGATACCTGTTTGTTTTGCAAACTAGATCACAAGAATGCATTTTTTCACTTTGATGTTCAAGGTGAAAGCCAAAAGTATACTTCATTAGCAACACTCAGGGCAATTTCAGTTCAATTAAGCTCCACTTTTTTCATCAAATTTGTCGGCTATCTTCCAGCACTTTATAAACACTGATGTAGTGTGTTTGCTTGAGAGACCACCATTTTTAGTTACTGGCACAATATCGTAACAGTGGTACCGAGTGAAGATGAGGCACATCATCAGTTTGGTTTAGTGTTAAAAACAGCAACGTAATACAGTTGGGAAATTAATTTTGCAAAATGTCAGTTCTTCGAGAGAATTTAAAGTTTGTTAGATACTTTATAGATTATGAACAAATCCTACATCCTCCAGAGAACACAAAAACTGTTCAAAACTTTCCACAGCTTAAATCTACTTGAGCAGTAGAAACTTTCCTAGAACTAACTTTATATTTTAGTAATTTTACCTCACATTACTCTACACTTGCCAAATCTCTGCGAGATTTACTGAGGAGTGATTGTGAATTTAAGTTTTACAAAATACGGAGGGAGCTTCCAGGTGCTCAAAATATCCTTTCATCGGATACAATTTTAAATATCCACAACCAAAAATTCAAAACTGAACTATACAATGATGAATGCAAAGAAGGCTTTGAATTGTGTTACACTGAGAACTCGATTATCTGGACCTCAGTTATACAGTTTGGTGATTACCTGAACTGTCTCAATTGTGAAGAAATATCTTTGTAGCCTAGTCTGTGTGTCCACAGACATGTCACACTGCCACTATCCACCTGTGCACTGCACAATCTCTGCCCCACACATTTCATTACTATCCGATTTACACAAGGCATGTTTCATCACTGCTTGAGTTAGACAGTTGCCAATCAGAATGCTGCTGCAATGTGCCGCGTCTCCAGTTAAAAATGTCAAAGCACAAGAGGGTTGTGTTATAAAGATAAAACAAACACCAAGTTTGATTCCGCTTTCCAAGCAGTAAAGGATACAGTAATCAATCACAAACAATGTTCATTGCAAATTCAGATTTCAGTCTAGTGTAGCCACCTTAAGTGTTTGTAATGTTTTAACTTACATTTACTGCACTTAAGATGGCCACACAGTGACAAAAATCAGGATTTCCATTAAACATTATTTGCGACTGATTGCTGTGCCATTTACTACTAAAAATACATATTATTGATTGATTAAAGAAATGAGAATCGGGTTGTATATTAGCTGATGGGTAGCATGGCATTGGTACTTTTACAAAAAGCAATGTTAAGGAGAATACCAATTCAATTTTACAGTACATCTTACACCTGCAAACTTTACAGTGAAGATGGGAGTAAACATTGAAAAGTGATGATGAAACTGAAAAACGAAGTTTTGGAAGAAGCTTTTTATGGTTGGTTTTTGCAAAAAGATCAACTGGGCAACTGATATCTAGTCCTTTGCTCTGTGAAAACGCATCACACACTTTAAACAAATAAATAAATAAAACTGGGTGGTGATGAATCATTTGTGGTAAGTACTGGATGGATGTAAAGATTTAAATCTCTTAATGGAATACGCCAACTGAAAATACAAGATGAAAAGAAGTCTACTAATGTACATGCGGTTAATTCTTTTAAAGATGGTTTTAAAAAGAATTCAACAAAAAGACTAAGATTTGGACTTCATGATGCTAATAATGAAGCTGCATGCTGATGAAGCTGGATTAAATCTGAAATCATTACTGTCAATATCTGTGGTTTCCTTGCAAGAGTGTTCCACTCCAAGATATAAATGTAGGTAGTAAAGAGTGAGTACATGAATAAACACTGAAAATCACTGACAGGTATGACAAAAAATTTTATCTGTAAGTAATAAAGTTTCAAAACTAAATTGGTAAATAAGGAAAACCCCTTATTTTTACTAGAGAATGTGCCAACCCATTCTACGGCTGAAATCCTAGAGAGAGAAAAGAGAATACATACAGTCAAATTTTTTGCCTCCTAATGTGACATCCTTGCCACAACCAATGGATTAATGTGTTTCTCAAATAAACGACTTTACAGAAAAAAACTTTTATGTGAACGTTATCTGTTGATGAAGATAACACAGAAGTCATTATGTCATGTTTCCAGCAAATGAATTTAGGAGTTTTATTACGTCACTTTATACAACTGAAGGGAAGACATTGAACAAAACCTTGAGCAGAATACTAAACAGGGAGCACAATAATTCAATAACTGATATGCATTATTCTGTAGTGGAAGAGAGAAATACATCAGCAATGTGATGCCAACAATATCAAAGAGTGGCTTCATTTGTGACAGTAATGGCCAAAGTTTTCAAATTGTGACAGATGACCAAATTGTTGAAAATATATTGCAAGCAAACGAACAGCAGGAAATGCAAGAAGATGAAATATAAGAAAATGTAGATGAAGAAAATGATGTAGGACCGCTCATGCAGATGCATTTCAAGCACATGAGTAAGAAAGCAACAATTCCAGAGGAAAAATATGGTAGTTATGAGCTTTTAAGTCTTGGCTCTTGTCAACACCTTAAGGAAATTCTGGGTGTATTTAATGGGAATATACTTTTTATGATGCATTCCAAAAGATCACAGATAAGAAGGGCTTGCCACCAAGGACAGCAAGCTGTGCTCTATTCTTGGGAAAGTAAGCCTACGCCACTGAAAAGTAATCTTGTTCTAGGAAAAACATGCAGATTCTTTAAGTCACTGTGTAAATATACTGTTTAATGTCACTGGTTGTTTAATAGGTGTAGTCAGGATGCTGAAGAGGAAGATAGGTTAACAGAGATCAAGAACATTATCAAAGAATGTCCTTGTGAAAACTTTTTTGTCAGAGATCGAATTTGTTTCAAGTACAAAGACATAAGGGAGATTCCACTATTGCCATGCACTATGCAACACAAAATAGTCAAGATTGTGCATGAGAAATGAGATTATGCTATAAATTGAACAGAAGAGGAAACAAAACAAGATTGGACTAACAAGGTGAAAAATATTATTTTCAAATTTGTGAAAGGTTTAATTGTAAATAATAAATCGGGATAGAGTCATTTAACAAATTTACCTGGCTGGGAATCCTCATATAAAGACTAAACAAATAGCAGAACCAATTAGTACGATAGATTAGCAGGAAACTTATTTTAGGAATCAGCCCAAGTAATTACTTATAGAGGTGCTTGCTTTGCTTCTCAGGAATTTGAGCACTATCACAGGACAGAAGGAACTGAACAAATTTTAATAACTACAGACATCCCTAGAGCCTATGGGCAGATTGAGAGGATCAGTTCTACTTTGGCTACAATCATTGCTAAGTTTGGTACAGATAACCCTACTGTATGGTACAAATTGGTACCATCAGTTCAACCTATCATGAATTCAGTATACCACAGAAGCAATGGGTAAACAACATACGAACTTTTGACAAGAGTCACGATATACACAGAGACTGATCTTCACATCACTATATTACTAACAGAAGAAACTATTAATTAACATGAAGACAGACACCATGAACTGAGGGAAGAACCACCAGTGCTATATTCAGCCTAAGTCTGAAGGAAGTCTTCTGATACTAAACTGACGGTCTTGTGGGGATAAAATGAACACAAACTGGAACACAAAGCTGCAGGTGAATAATCTTCGTCTCTCCAGAGTTACGTAAGTTAAAACCAATTATACCTTTTATGCACGCCAATAAGGTGATAGCCATGATGGTCACATGAGTACGCTGTGTGCTGAATTTATGCAACCCTAGCCAATTAACTAATCATCATTTGAGACACATGATTGTCAGGTTGACCAAATGTGGGATCCCGATGGGGGCTTATAGGTTTCCTCCCAATGAGGCTAGTGACATCCCAATTATACCAAATACTGCAAGGCAGTTTTTGCACATTCATAAGGAAGATGCTAATTGCACTGTACTGTTTTTTTTCTTCTTGTTATTCATTTCGATTAGAGTTTGTAACCATGAAAGTAATAACATAGGTTATGTAAAAATCTGAACTGTTTTTCCTGTGTGATAAATGAAGTATTATTTCTTGGTTGTTTACAGTAAAAGAAGTGAGAACACACAATTACTCCTCAGTTGAGCTTCATTTCTATTTACCTTCAACTCACCAGGCAAAATGTTAACTCTGGTACAGTACAACTGCATGGAATGTCATCTAAGTACCACTGAACTTGATGTTAAAATCATAAAAAATGGTCCTAGTTCAATAGAACAATTTTGGAAAAGCAATTTGTTGTTGTCTTGTTGAATCAGCAAGGCATTCATTTGTATCAAATCAAGGGCACCACAGAAAATCCAATACTGGATAGTCAGCACAGATTTGGACACCACTCTTACCACATATTAGCAATCCTTACAGTTTCTCATTTTGTGTAACACTTTCATTTTATTTAGAGAATTATGGCATTGTGTGTATAGGAAATAGCCCAATATATGTAGATCTACCTGCTCTTGCTTTTACTTCAGAAACATTAACTATATGCTCAAGGCTAATCTTAATCAGTGAAAAATTAACAAATTTTGCCTGCATTCTGAAAATAAGAAGACAACTTTGAAATGATAAACATTTCTTAGGTCTACATAATTACCTCATAAGTTAATTTTTCTCTGTTGTTGAAGAGCATCAACACACACATCTGATATGTAGACACCTGGATTATGTGTTTTCTGGGCCCACAACTTCTTTGAGATGCAACAGATAGCAAACTTGATGAAGAACTTGCACCATCCTTACTATCTGTCTCTTCTTTTCGAGGCCCATAAAATACTGCATTGAGATCAGAAGATCCAAGTTGTGGCTGCAAAGTAAGTTGTCGCCCACTATGCTTGGCTAGGTAAAACCTTGACAATAAAGAACAAAATATTAGGTAAAAATTTTGTAGATCTATGAAGACAATAAAACTTTATAAATATAAAAATAGTCACAGAAAATTTAATATCTACAGCTAATACTTGCAAAGCATTCTGAAATATAATTTGTCGTGCAATAGTGTTTGAACAATGTAAGGCTGCACTCTTACTACTACTGTCTGGCCCTGGCTTTGCACCACGAACTTTGCTTTACCTTTACCTTATGTAGCCCTAAGTCAAATTGTCCTATTAAACTTCAACTTTTGCAGAATGATCTATTTTGCTCTTTTCCAAATGTTGTACCACTTTTCTCAGTTTGAATCTACACCAGCCAACTTCAGTTCCACATTTTGGTATAGAGGACACTCACAAACAAACAACAGTATTTGTAGTTTTACAAATGTTGTCATTTCTAAGCATAATTCTACTTCCCTATAGTGCCAGAATTCATACCAAACACATTTTTGAATGCTGGTCAACATGGAGATCCGGGCAGTTCATCCACAGTAAATCACTTCTCAGATTTATGATTTATCTTTCATACATCTGACATTGATATCTACTGAAGGTAGATGGTAGTTTGAGGTATTCTGGTGAACACTCATCAGTCGATACATGGCAAAGGAAGTCAGACCACTTTCAGAGTAAAAACACTTCGTCTGTCATAATTTTATCAATAAACTGTAGAAGTATTTGTAATAAAGTTCCTGAATTTACTGCCGTTCATGAAGTTCTTGCACTCAAATTATTCTGAGAGCTGGCTGAAATCTGAAGTGGAAAGCTGTGAGATATGTAGCGGGTCACGGACATGTATCAGAAAGACAGATTAGAGGCCATAGGGAGTGTTCATAGCAGTTAATAAAAATATTGTCTCTATTGAGATTGCACTTCAATGTGACAGTGAAGTTATCTGATGTCATTATAGCAACTACAGTTATGAAAGTTAATAAATCAGTCAAGAAGGCTACAAGAGTGTTTCTGCTAGTTAGAGCAGATAAGCAGTTGTTAACATCTCACTTAGACAGTGAATTCACATCATTTACTTCCAGTAAGATGGCTGTAGAGGAAATCTGGCCAATAAGTGGTTAAAGGACGGAAGAGACCTAGCATGGTTTAATAATGAAATTCGAAATACTCTGAGGAAACAGAGGCTGTTGCACTCTCGATTCAAAAGAGAACCCAAAAGTGACAAGCAAAGGTTAGTAGAGCTTCGCGTGTCTGTGTAAAGGTCTGGCAGAGAACTGTTACAATTTAGCGAAAGATCTGGCAGAGAACCTTTTAATATTTTTTTGTGGAATCTGAAATTTAAAAACCTCTCTCACACCGGCCTGATTAAGCTTCACTGATCAGGATAGTAAAAAACATGCGCATATTAAGGGAATTTTCATTCACAAAGAAGGCTTATCACATTCACACAGTTCAATAATGTTCTATCCTGATTAAATTGAGCTTAACTTAAATTCCATAAGGCAGTGAAGCAATTTCGAAGTCTCGGTGCGACGAAAATTGTCAGTCGATAACCTGTAAACATTTGTAATAATTATTAACTTTCGGTGATCACATGGGGAGGACAGGAGATCTGCTGTTAAGACCGTGTTAGCCCATTTATTGAAAGTAATAAACTGCATATCTTGAGCATACAAAACAGCAGGTTCGTCCAGTGTAAATCAGACGTTCCCCACTGATCCCGTGCAACACAGCGTAGTAAGCAGACACTGTCAATAATAATCAGTTAAATAATACGCGAACACACTTACTTTAGTTTAGTTCATGTATTAAGTTCCTTCTCATACAGAATCTCATCAAGATGGCGACTAGCTCAACAATACATACATATACATCTTCGTTCTTTCACGGCTAATCGGCAAGATCTCAATCATTCTTTTCATAAGAGAAAACATAGATAGCAGAGAAGCTATTCCATGGAGTAAATGCACGCTCCAAGGAATAATAGGGTTTGAAAATACTTTGCACTTATAATCATCGTATATTATAGTTTATGAATCTGTAAGTTAAGAAGAGATATTTTGAGATATGTACTGAGTGATATAATTTATAAAAAATTCTGAAAATATCGCAGAGAGACCGCTGCAAGAGACATTACAACCTGAGAAAATTTTGTTCCTATGTAAAATTGCTAAATGGATCTAAGGCTTCCATTCAGTCCCTTGTTGACTAGTCTGGTGTGGCAGCTGAAGCTAGCAAAACTAATTCCAAAATTTTATATTTCATGTTCAAGAAATCATTTACACAGGAGAATCACACAAACATACCATCATTTGACATCGTACAGACTTCCATATGCATGATATAGGAATTCCAATTCCGTTTTACAGAGAATTCTCTATGGCACTGGCCCCTTACCTATGTTGCACTTATCGTGAATCTTTCACTCAGCACTAAATCCCAGGTGAATGGAAAAAAGTGCAGGTGACTTCTGTATATAAGAAGGGTAAAAGAATGGACCCACAAAACTACAGACCAATAACCCTAACTTTGGTTTGCTGCAGAATCCCTGAAAATATTCTCAGTTCGAACACAATAAATTTTCTTGAGACTTCTTGTGGAGCTTATGTCCATGAATCAGAATGATTTTAGAAAGCATGGCTTGTGCGAAACTCAGCTTGCCCTTTTCTCACATGATATACTGTGAACTATGGATTAAGAGCAACAGGCAGATTCCGTATTTCTACATTTCCAAAAAGCATTTGACAGAGTGCCTGTTTACAGGCTGTTAACAAAGGTATGAGTATACAGCATAAATTCACAGATATGCAGGCAGCTCAAAGACTTCTTAAATAATAGAACCCAGTATGCTGTCCTTGATGGCGAGTGTTCATCAGAGACAAGGGTATAGTCAGGAGTTCCACAGGGAAGTGTGACAGTACCACTGTTTTTCTCTGTATACATAAATGATTTGGCAGACAGAATGGGTAGTTAGTTGAGGTGGTTTGCTGATGACGCTGCGGTGTATGATAAGGTTTCGCAGTTGAGTGACTGCAGGAAGATACAAGAGATTTACACAAAATTTCTGGTTGGTGCGATGACTGGCAGCTAGTTCTAAATGCGGAAAAATGTTAGTTAATGTGGATGAGTAGGAAGAACAAACCTGTAATGTTCAGATACACTGTTAGTAGTGTCCTGTCTGATACAGTCAAGTCGTTCAAATATCTGGGATTAACGTTACAAAATGATACGAAATGGAACAATCAAGTGAGAACTGTGGCAGGGAAGGCGAATGGTCAACATCGGTTTATTGGGAGAATTTTAGGAAAGAGATGTTCAAGTGTAAAGCAGAGCACATACAAGATGCTGATTCAACCTAATCTTGAGTATTGCTCAAGTCTTTGGGATCTGTACGAGATCAGATTGAAGGAAGAGATTTAAGCAATTCAGAAGCATGCTCCTAGATTTGTTACCTGTAGGTTCGAACAACATGTAAGTGTTACAGAAATGCCTGGGGATCTCAAATGAGAGTTCCTGGAGGGAAGGCGACATTCTTTTTGAGAACCACCATTTTAAGCCGACTGCTGCATGATTCACTGCCACCAACATACACTGCACATAAGAACTGCAAAGACAAGATATAAGAAATCAAAGTTCATACAGAGGTATATAGAGAGTTGTTTTTCCCCCCACTCTATTTGGAAGTAGAAAAGGAAAGGAAATGACTAGTAGTGGTAGTACAGGGTATAGCAGAATATCTATGTAGATGTGGATGCACCCTATCCAAATCGTTTGCGAATGAACGGGCCCGAAGGAACAATTCACTGAAGTGAACAGAAGGACCGAGGAACGATATCTTAGGAACAGTCAATTCACCATTCACTTCACTCAACCTTGTTATTGCATAGGTCTTATTCCGTCTGTCTCATTCCTTGTTCTAGTTTCTCCCTTCATCCTTTCAGCCTCAGTCTTGTTCAGTGAGTCTTCCTATTTTTGTATTTTTTCCTAAAATGAAACATGACACTTAGGGAGGCTTTTATTTTTCAAGCCTGGTTGCTTCTTTCTGCTACCCTCTAGTCTGGTTTATGTGCAAAGAGAGAGAGAGAGAGAGAGAGAGAGAGAGAGAGAGAGAGAGAGAGAGAGAGAGAGAGAGAGAGAGAGATTGGATTTGATAGAGCTCTACTTGAATCCTTATATATTTTCATCTACTGGTTCTCCTGCACAATTCAGTGTAGTGACTGTTTGCATTTTTGATTCAGAATGTTAAGGCAATAGAACAGGGGCCAGGAACCATAAATAATTTTTCAGTTTTCTGTGAAGTCACATGCGGGATGCCTGAACAAATTTCACTCTGCTTTCATACTCATAGTTCAACTTCATCAATTTTTCAATAAATAAATCACTGAATCACTTTTGCCCCTTGGAGCATGAAAAGATACTCCATGACATGGTTCTTTCAGAAAAAAAGACATATTTAATTCAAAAACTATTTACATAATACACTCGTGTATCTTATGCCTGCAGAGTAAATAGAAATTTTCAATCAAAACACAGCACTTGGCTATATTATGCTGTTGTGACACAGACTAGTGACTTAACAGAAAAAGCCATCGAGTACGAGTTCATGGAAGCTATTTACTACCCTTTACTACAGTAAATCACAAATATGCGTCAAATGATAAACATTGAACAAACAGAATTTTTTTTAACTTTACTTTCAAATGCATCTGTTCGTAAAATTTTTTTCTCGAATAACTGATGACAGAATCAGTGATGACTCTTGTGCCACCTTGCAACGGTTAAATGATCAAAATGGAAAAAATCTTTAGAGCAATGATAATTGGGGAGGGAGGGGTGGGGGAGGTTCTCTTCACTCCTGAAGTTCCAAAGATCTGCCTGAGTATCTATGTAGCTGACACCTTTGGTGATGCAAAACTTCCAACTGAAGTATGCTGTTTCTCAGCTCCTGTGTTGGGAGGGGTCTTTCTTCCATTGTATAAAAAAAAACTATTAATATTGGTTTGACAGATGACTTCCAGTTATTTCATGTGAGTAATACTGGTGAAAATATAAATTATTTTCTGTAAGTGAACTGAAGATGAAGACATAGTACGTTCTACAATTATGACCTTCCCACGAAAGTGGAATCATGACTGGTGTGGACCATGCTTGGTCCTAAACATGTTACATACTTCCATTCCACAAGCTCTGGACTTGCTCTACCTGGCTTGTGGTCATAGGCCCGTCATGCAAACTAAGTAACATGATGCTATCAAAGAATGCACTCAGCTGATGAAATCAAAATACACAACCTGTCCACATTAAGTAATCAACAAATTTATCACTAAAAAGAAATCTGATAAAGGAAAATCCCACAATGCCACTTGAGAAGATGGAATTGTTATGTATGTCTCCACCATAAAGACTCTCCACCATAAAGACCTATGGGAACGAGCTCTACAAATTCAACTATCTTGCAAGTAATACACTCCGATCTCTATCATCTCACTCTCTACTTCTGCTACTGGAAGCAAAAAGAGTGAAACCTTCAGCAGAAGTGATTTGCTATAGCTGCTTTGTTGGAACTCATTTCAGTAGGACTAGGACAATCCTCTTTGACAAATTTTGTCAATATTATTAGCCCATCCCAATTTCTAAAAGCAAAGAACTCACTCGTTATTTACCATACCTTCAGCACTGTGCCCCATTTACCAACTTCCATCTAGGGAAACACTCTTGACCAGCCTACTACCACAACTATCTAATCAAATGCATCATAATTTGCATGGGAAATTGAATGTGAAGACAGTAGTAACTTTAACAACTGATTGGTGGACTTCCTTAAATAAAGTTTTGTTGCTATTGTTGCACACTATCTTGATGCAAGCACGGGCCTCATTTGAGGGTATTGGGTTGCTCAGAATTTTTGCCTTGGCACACTGCCAAAAATACACAAACTTTTTTGAAAATAGTAGAAGTTGTAATTAACAATACAGCTTGCAGTCAAAATTTGTAAATGGGCTCTCATTCCCTACTATGTCCATTCTATCAATTTAAATATAAAATCGAGTGCAATGTTAACTGAGCATGTAGTCAGAAACATTAAATCTCTTGTTCATTATTTCAAAAAAATTGTCTATATTGAAATTAAAATGAGAAGTTTCAAATCGATGGTGTCACTATTCAACATGCCTGTCTGTGTTTTTGTAGACTTACGCATTAGCTTTTCTCAGAACCAAATGAACATAAATTGACACCAGATAAATGGGAGAAAGCCCAGTCAACAAAGTCGAATAGGGGAAAAAATTCATGCTACTGGAAATTTTTGTCCAGTGTTAGGAGAGAGTGCCATGAACAAGATACTAAAAGTACTGACCAACTGGGTGTGGATGTTGTGGTAGTGGGTGGTTGAAAGGTGACCTCCTTATGCTTTTCTTGAATAAGTTGATAACCAAAGCTTTTTGTGATACTCTTTACCAATCAAAATTTAAACTACCTTACGTTTCCTACATAAAAAGTCCTATTCATTTTGTCTCTAGGAGTAATAGTTTCCACATTACAAGGCATGGAAAAATTGCACATTATCACAAGTATTGTTTCAATGGTACAGAATTAATGTTTATTTTTAACTGAAGTGGGTTAAAAACAAATATTACATGTGTGTATCACATGTAAGTGCAAAAGAGCTGTATCACGGGATAAATTGTGTTCCAGGATTGTAAGAGAGTGGACGGTGAGAGGAATGTGCATGGTAGATGCTCATGGGAGGGTATGCCAGTGGACTGTGTTCATGCACTTCTCTCTTTCGATGGTCTGTAGATTGAAGAAGCGATCCCTACTCTATCTACCCCACTATGTCAAGCTGTCCCCCGCATGAACAGCCAACAACAAACTGTGGCCAAGAAACAAGTGGACCACCTTGTTGCTGAACACGCTGCCTAACATGGTATCCCTCATCTCAATGACTGCTTCACAGCCTGTGCCATATGAATCCTTCCCACCAACACCAGCTTTTGTGAACTGTGCAGGTGAGAACTTTCCCTACAATACATCCTACATTCCCGTAACGCTCCTGGCCTCAACGTTTGTTAGTCACTGTCCTCACCCATCCAGCCCCCTCCCTGTTCCCATTCCAGCACTATATAGCCGTCATTTCACCGCCACACCCAGTCTTTTAATTTCTTTTTCTTTTTATTTCTCTCCTTTCTGCTACTTACCCCCCCCCCCCCCTTTCCCCACCTTCTCTCCCACCCACCATCTAAACTGCAGCACTTCACTGTCCACCATTCCCACCATACTATCCCTCCCCCTCCCCACCCCAGCCTCCGGTTGTCACTCCCATCAAGCGCTGGTACTGCTGCTCGCAGTGATATTTCAGTTGTCTGAGACTGCAGATGTGTGTGCAAGTTGCGTTTGCATGAGTGTGTGTGTGTGCGCATTTGTATATGTGAACCTATTGCTGACAAAGACCTTAATGGCCGAAAGTTAAGAGTGTGTGAATCTTTTTGTTGTGCCTATCGTGACTCGGCGACTCTGCAATATGGTGAGTAGCAAGTTTCCTTCTGTAATATTGTTACAATCTATCCTGAATTTTCCATTGTTTCATTTTCACTTGGATTTTCCATTGTTTCATTTTCATTAGAAATGTATGTTATTTAGAAACTGAAACCCTCAATCCCAAAGAGCTTACATGCGTGTGTAACCAGTCTCAACATCAGAGAATGAGAAACAATACTCACAATATGTTTTATGTGCTGGAGGCTGATGTTAATTTTGACTGAAAATCCGGAAATGTAATATTACAGGAAAAAATTACAATTTGAATTTTGGAAGCATTTAATGACAGATGTGTTGATATGCTCATTAGTTAACAACTTTGTTACTAAATTAGTTAAGACCTTTTCTGTGTGCACTAACAGGCAAGTGTTTAACAATGAAAGACTGCTAATCACCATTTGCCTGCCTGTGTATACACAGCTGTCACTGACTGACAGAGATGGCTGTTCTTTGACAGTGATAATCTGTTGAAGTTTCAAAACTGAATCGTCTACAATGGATACTACAAATTATATGTACTCTTGGTATCATTAAATACTTTAAGATAGCAGTAGTTTCTGAGGATTTTATTGTTGCTTCAATTTTTCAAGGCTGCTGTTAATAAATGCAATGCAACGAGAACACCTTCCAAGTATAGCCCCCAAATTATTCCTACTTGTTGTACACGGAAAAAGTATTCTATTACCGTGAAATGACAGCTGTGGCCGAAATTAATTTACGTACCATATGGTCTGTATACAGGGGTGGACAAAAATATGGAAACACCAAAAGTACAACACATTATCAAGCCTAATATTGCACAGGAAAACCCTCAGGCTTTCAAAACTGTTACTTGTCATTTAAGAATGGATAAATAATGGTCATGTATGGTTTTCAAGGGAATCTTATACATTTCTTCCTGCAAAATAGTGGCAAGTTCAGATAATAAGGATGGATTTGGATAGTGATCATGCCCCCTTCTCTCCAAAGTAGACCAAAGGGTCAATGAAACTGAGATCCAGTGACTGTGGTGGTCAGGGGAGATGAGACACTTCATCCTCCCCACCATTCAAAAAATCAGTCCTGCACAATGCAAGCTGTGAGTATAGGGGCCCTGTCTTCTTGGAACACAGTATCAACATTGTGGAACAAACACTGCACCATGGGATGGACCCGATCAGCAAAAACGGTCATGTAATTCTTGCCAGTGGTGTGACCTTGTGGAGTAACCATGGGGGCCGTGGAATCGCATGATACAGCCGCCCAAATCATCACTGAACCCTCACCATTTTCACTCTTGAGATGTAAACTCAGCCAGAATTTGGAAACTGTTGAAACAAAACTCATACAACCAAATGACTCTTCCATTGCTCCACTGTATAGGTTCTATGGCTTTGGCACAATGTTTCCTTGTTACTGGCATTTGCATCACCTGTGTTTAAAAATTCCAGCTCACACTGCAATTCCCAGTTCATGGGACTCGGTCCATGTTGTTTTGTTGTTAACAGGGTTTGCAAGTGTAGCATTAAGTTTTGCAGTGACTTTTGCAGCTGCCGTCCTCTTATTCTTTACCACAATCCTCTTCATTGACTGTCCATCATGATCACTCAATACACAACTTCTTCCAATCCTGATATATACACTATGTTATCTTTTACTAAAGACTGAACTAAAACCATGAATGTGACAGTTAAGTTTTCATTACTTTGAACTTACCTTCTAAAAGCTTCAAAAGCATTGTGGGGAGCTGCTGGAATACTGCATTTTGGAGTCGCACTTTGTGTTGGCCAAAATCCAGTGGTAAGAACCCGCACACTCATGTCTACACCATGAAGATTTGTCTGTAAATCAATGAAACACAAAAATTGCATAAATCTTGATCCAGCTTAAGTTTGTGTTCCTAATTTATTTTATTTGCAGCAACAATTCATATCTGGCATTTGTGGCATACAACTTGAGTATAACTACAATACGGAGAAGCTAGATTGCTATTCAACATGTACAGGAGGCACTGAGTCACAGATAGGCACAATGGGGAAAAAAATATTCATTGTGCCTGTCTCTGACTCAACAGCTCTTCTATGTGGTGAGCTGCAACCTACCCCTTCCATATTGTTGCTATACCATCCTGGAATTTCCACTGTTTAATCTGAGAGTAACTGTTAAGAGAGGTACACTGTGTGTATGAATACTTTTGTATAGAGGTCTATCATGACATCATAAATGTGTACTTATTATCTGCAAATAACAGCAAGTAGCAAAGTTCTGTGCAACTCTTTCCCCGGTAAAACTTTGCAATGGTGGTGATGGAGGCAACAGAGGCAGCATCGCATTCTGTGTTCCCAAACAGTACATCTTCATTCAACATTTGACAATTTAGGCTCACATCATATAACATTTTCAGTATCTTCTCACTACATACACTTCTTTAGAATAATAAAGAGCACTTACGTTTTGCTTAGCCAACATCTCTAGTTGTGTGAGAAATTTTTACAGTGCACTGAAAAAAAGATGTGTAAGCTTTGCTGAGAGTCATGGAAATGTATATACAGGAACTGGTAAGTATCATTAAATTGTGTTTTTATATCTTTTAGTAATGTGTAAGCTTTTGAATGGCATCAGTTTTTTTTTGTTGTTTTTTTTAGACAATTCAAAATTAAATTCAAATTAGTAAGTACTCAATTTGCAAATCTGATGTCTGTAATCCAAGTGTACAATTCTGAATTATTTTTTAAATGAATTTTAATAAATAGCTGGCTTGCAACTTTCTTTCTCCACTTTGTTATTCACGTATCTTTTCCACTGTTAAGAAATTAATTCACCTGTCACTGTTGATCTGAGGTAACTTTTAAGTCACTGCAAGGAGCTGAATGCCCTATCAGAAGATGTTGACTATATTGGAACTGTTCTAAACAGAATGATCGCGTGAATTAGTTGTCTTTCAGTAGAGGATAAATTACATGGTTGCACACTAGTGATAATGCTTCACAGCATTTCGAGATGTGCGAGAATCTTACCAAGATTTAAGTCTGCTCTGTGGACTCCAAGCGACTCTTATAAACATTGTGTAAATTGAAGATCTGTTTGGAAGCCATATATGAGGCTCTTAAGTGAGCATTAGCATGTAATACTTGGTGCAATGTGTATGATATTTTAAATAGCGGTTATTTTACTTCTAAAATGCCAACATACTATGCCACGGATGTTCTGGGATTGTCTACGTATTATGTGAAACTAATTATTGAATACATGGACGAGATTCCTGTAAGTGTAGTGCATGGGATAAGAAGATGGCAATATAGTTTGTCAAAATTGGTACTTTGAATAACTGCTGTACTAAAGTGATCACAGCATTTTTAAGTTTGTTACTTCCATTTTCACATTGGTATCAGCAGTTGACCTTTGATTTTGGATTCATCTCACTGACACCACATAGTAGGATAACATCCACCTAAGTTCTTCCTTTTTGCAGACTCTAGAATTATATCTGAGATGTGTTTCAGAATTACCGAGACTTTTAGCACAGGCGATCACAGCTTCATGAAACTCCATGTAGAGCAAGACCCACACAATAATTAGTGCAGTGGGTGTGACAGCTGTTTGGATGATCTTTAAAGAGGATTCCTTTCACACCCTTGTTCCACCCAGACACATTTGCTGCACAACCAAAACATTGGGCATGTAGCAACTCCATTCCTAGTAAGATCCTCAGAAGTGTATCTTTAATGCTAGTTGCCAGGGTTTGTACCCTGGAGCCAAGTGAACTGCATGAAGTCAGAAAATTTCTATTACTCTTAGTGTCTTAGGGTCGACACAACGTACGTAAGGAGTGAACTACTGCTGTTGAGCTATGACTGTTATTGAATCTGCCGTAACTCCATAAAAAGGAAAAAGCTTTTATTTGCTTAGTGGTGTTTCACCAGATCATGTGGGCCATAATTTCCTGCATTTCATTTTGTATCACTGGCTTGAACCACGTGTTGCGGCACTTCAGGCTGTACTTCAGTTCCAGTACATTGCTCTTCTTCTCTTAGAGAAGTGTCATACAGTTTCTAATTCTTGGCCTCTAAGTGAGTTTTATGTTCAACCCAGGAACCTCAGTTAACTGCAAATTACTATTTTATTTATTAATTTACCAATTTCTTTTAGTTTATCCAGGTCCCATCTCCTTAAATTCCCACCTTTTTGCAGTTTCTTCAGTTTTAATCTACAGGTCATAACCAATAGATTGTGGTCAGAGTCCACATCTGCCCCTGGAAATGTCTTACAATTTAAAACCTGGTTCCTAAATCTCTGTCTTACCATTATATAATCTATCTGATACCTTTTAGTATCTCCAGGGTTCTTCCATGTATACAGCCTTCTTTCATGATTCTTAAACCAAGTGTTAGCTATGATTATGTTGTGCTCTGTGCAAAATTCTACCAGGTGGCTTCCTCTTTCATTTCTGTCCCCCAATCCATATTCACCTACTATGTTTCCTTCTCTCCTTTTTCCTACACTCGAATTCCAGTCACCCATGACTATTAAATTTTCGTCTCCCTTCACTATCTGAATAATTTCTTTTATTTCATCATACATTTCTTCAATTTCTTCGTCATCTGCAGAGCTAGTTGGCATATAAACTTGTACTACTGTAGTAGGTGTGGGCTTCGTATCTATCTTGGCCACAATAATGCGTTCACTATGCTGTTTGTAGTAGCTTACCCGCATTCCTATTTTCCTATTCATTATTAAACCTACTCCTGCATTACCCCTATTTGATTTTGTGTTTATAACCCTGTAGTCACCTGACCTGTACAGAGATTCAGGGAGAGCATAAGGGAGCAATTGACAGGAATGGTGGAAATAAATACAGTAGAAGAAGAATGGGTAGCTTTGAGGGATGAAGTAGTTAAGGCAGCAGAGGATCAAGTAGGTAAAAAGACGAGGGCTAGTAGAAATCCTTGGGTAACAGAAGAAATATTGAATTTAATTGATGCAAGGAGAAAATATAAAAATGCAGTAAGTGAAACAGGCAAAAAGGAATACAAACGTCTCAAAAATGAGATCGACAGGAAGTGCAAAATGGCTAAGCAGGGATGGCTAGAGGACAAATGTAAGGATGTAGAGGCCTATCTCACTAGGGGTAAGATAGATACCGCCTACAGGAAAATTAAAGAGACCTTTGGAGAAAGGAGAAACACTTGTATGAATATCAAGAGCTCAGATGGAAACCCAGTTCTAAGCAAAGAAGGGAAAGCAGAAAGGTGGAAGGAGTATATAGAGGGTCTATACAAGGCCGATGTACTTGAGGACAATATTATGGAAATGGAAGAGGATGTAGATGAAGATGAAATGGGAGATACGATACTGCGTGAAGAGTTTGACAGAGCACTGAAAGACCTGAGTCGAAACAAGGCCCCCGGAGTAGACAATATTCCATTGGAACTACTGACGGTCGTGGGAGAGCGAGTCCTGACAAAACTCTACCATCTGGTGAGCAAGATGTATGAAACAGGCGAAATACCCTCAGACTTCAAGAAGAATATAATAATTCCAATCCCAAAGAAAGCAGGTGTTGACAGATGTGAAAATTACCGAACTATCAGCTTAATAAGTCACAGCTGCAAAATACTAACACGAATTCTTTACAGACGAATGGAAAAAGTAGTGGAAGCCAACCTCGAGGAAGATCAGTTTGGATTCCGTAGAAACACTGGAACACGTGAGGCAATACTGACCTTACGACTTATCTTAGAAGAAAGATTAAGGAAAGGCAAACCTACGTTTCTAGCATTTGTAGACTTAGAGAAAGCTTTTGACAATGTTGACTGGAATACTCTCTTTCAAATTCTAAAGGTGGCAGGGGTAAAATACAGGGAGCGAAAGGCTATTTACAATTTGTACAGAAACCAGATGGCAGTTATAAGAGTCGAGGGACATGAAAGGGAAGCAGTTGTTGGGAAGGGAGTAAGACAGGGTTGTAGCCTCTCCCCGATGTTGTTCAATCTGTATATTGAGCAAGCAGTAAAGGAAACAAAAGAAAAATTCGGAGTAGGTATTAAAATTCATGGAGAAGAAATAAAAACTTTGAGGTTCGCCGATGACATTGTAATTCTGTCAGAGACAGCAAAGGACTTGGAAGAGCAGTTGAATGGAATGGACAGTGTCTTGAAAGGAGGATATAAGATGAACATCAACAAAAGCAAAACAAGGATAATGGAATGTAGTCGAATTAAGTCGGGTGATGCTGAGGGAATTAGATTAGGAAATGAGGCACTTAAAGTAGTAAAGGAGTTTTGCTATTTGGGGAGCAAAATAACTGATGATGGTCGAAGTAGAGAGGATATAAAATGTAGGCTGGCAATGGCAAGGAAAGCATTTCTGAAGAAGAGAAATTTGTTAACATCCAGTATTGATTTAAGTGTCAGGAAGTCATTTCTGAAAGTATTCGTATGGAGTGTAGCCATGTATGGAAGTGAAACATGGACGATAAATAGTTTGGACAAGAAGAGAATAGAAGCTTTCGAAATGTGGTGCTACAGAAGAATGCTGAAGATTAGATGGGTAGATCACATAACTAATGAGGAAGTATTGAATAGGATTGGGGAGAAGAGAAGTTTGTGGCACAACTTGACCAGAAGAAGGGATCGGTTGGTAGGACATGTTCTGAGGCATCAAGGGATCACCAATTTAGTATTGGAGGGCAGCGTGGAGGGTAAAAATCGTAGAGGGAGACCAAGAGATGAATACACTAAGCAGATTCAGAAGGATGTAGGTTGCAGTAGGTACTGGGAGATGAAAAAGCTTGCACAGGATAGAGTAGCATGGAGAGCTGCATCAAACCAGTCTCAGGACTGAAGACCACAACAACAACAACAACAACACCAATTTCTTTGGAATCATGTGACCCAAAGCTACTCAGTCATAGAATGAGAGAGTAAATGGTTCATATACTGCTGATTAGCAAATTTATGAACAAAAGAATTAATAAAATATGAAAAATTGTGTGGGTGTGTACAAATATATAACTCATTGTACAGAAAATTTCTCTACTACTGTGACAAATTCCTGTAGAGAATGGAAGGAATGTGCTACAAGGAAGCTTTCAAATTAGATTTGAATAGTTAAGAGTTTCTCGCTTAATTTTTCGGTACCATTGAAAGTATTGTTGAAAATAAAACCTGCTGGATATTGCACACCTTTCTGTACAATGTTTACAGGAAAAGTTATCTAGGTGCATATTGTTTTTCTGTCAACTGTTCACTAAATGAATATTACAGTTTTTTCTGAATGATTCAATATTGTGAAGATGAAATACATGCAGAGGGATGGGAAAGTTAGAATTCTGAGGCATATGAACAACAGTCTACACAAAGTTTGCAAACTGTAGATCAGCCTGACCACCATTTCCTGGGCCCCCAAAACACAACACCACACGAGGTAACGGATTGGAAAGCAATCCTGGACACTCGATGCAGAGAGAGTGTGTGTGTGTGTGTGTGTGTGTGTGTGTTTCTTTCTAAAGAATACTCTGGAAGAAACCTTGCACGTGTACAGTCTTTTCATCGTGCCTACCTGCTACTCAATGTGTCATCTTTACGGTGGGTACGGATCTACCCTTTTCATAATAGTGTTGGTATTCCAACCTGGACTTTACACTGGGTAACAAAAGTTATTTAGTTCTATTTTCTTCCATTGCTCACTCAGGGTGTATACGTGGACGGGGAAAAAAAAAATTCCCGGATTTCCCGGTTAAAAATGCACTTTCTCCCGGATGAAAATACATTTTTTTCCGTGTTAAGTAACAATATACCTTTCCTCAGAACTGTAAAACTTACCAATCCTTTCAATGGTTGTGGTTTTATACGCTGGCGTAGAATTTCCCGGCACTTTAGAAAACAAAACTCAGGGGGAAAAAAAACACATTTTGGAAAGATGTCTGATGTGCAGCAACATGTACACTGCATATTTTCGTATTACGAAAGTATAAAAACGAATTCCACCAAACACCGCATGTTACTTTCCGAAGGATTGAAATCGAGACTGCGATGCGCTTTTGTAAGCCAGTCATAGCTCGTGTCAAGCCATCTTGTCAGCCGATGGCAGCGGATATTCAGAGCATAGAACACGTGATGTAGTTAGCCAATAGTGACATCACTGTAAAGCAGCGCGAACACACGGATAGGAAAAAGTAATGGTTTAAATTAATATACACAGCATTGCTACAAGAAATGAAAAGCTTTCACGTATAATGTTGGATTAATAAGCTGCAGGAGAAGCTAAGCTTTCACACATAATGTTGATCTTTTCTGCACGTGTTACACTTTAAGATACATCACACAAATGTTCCAGTAAAATTTTTAACAACGACGTAAATGTCTGATCCTCTGGGCGCGAAAATATTCTAAATGGTCATCCTCAAAAATTTGATTTTTGAATGAGAGTCAAACGCTCAGATTTAACAAATTCATCAGACATTTGTGCACAGAGTTCATCTTGTGTAAAAGAAAATTTACTTTACTTGAAAATAACACTTTTCAAACATCCATTCGGAATATTCTCCCACGACCTGTTAAATTTGTTTCAGCAGTTGCACCAGATGACAGATGTCACTGCGCTTGCGCAGCTATGACGACGCAGGAAGCCCGAATGTTCAAACGTGTAAAACATTAAAAGATCTTACATTATGTCATAAAAGAAACGAGACATACTTCAAGAGCATGGGAATTTTGTGAACCATACAAAAATGCATAATTTGGCTTAAAGTGCACATTCGTACGTCCAGATTCAAACGAAAATTTTGTTGGAGCACCAGTACTGTATTATCTAATGTTCGGTTCTTTATTATAGCATAATACCATACATGCTAGAAGATGGAAACGTGAACTTGAAATGCAGTGAACAGTTGAAACTAGCCAATAGTGTGGAATTAAACACTTCGTTTGAAATAACTTGGCCTCAGCAGAAAAGATTAATAAAAGTCGATTTCTTTAACAAACCAACAAAAAAAAAACCTTCATTCTTTTGCAAGGCGATTAACGCTTGCCTGTCAGAAAGGTGGAAACAAAATCTGAAACTAATAACGTATTTTAGCCTTCCATAATTATGTGAATGAATTTTAATTCACTTGATAGCTGCCGGCCACAGAAATCCATTTTGTTTTCATTTGACGTGAGAGCAATAAACGAAGAGGAAACAACAAAATCACTTAAACATGGGTCACGTGGAGACTACCATCTCCCCACAACAACTCAGACTGCTCTGTGCATTAGGTTCAGATCCATGACATTTCCGAACGGGGACAATATTAGATAGTGGCGCTCCCTCTTCCTCGAGCGTTTGAGGCAGGACGCCAAAAATTTAAAAAATCGACTTTTCAAAAAATCTTCATTTTGTAGCGCACATCTTTCTGAAGAATCTGATACATAAAACATATGTTTCAGGGAATGTAAAACATGTTATTTGGTCTAAGTGTGCCGAAGTGAAGTGCCACACCTCTTCACACAGCATTTTTCCATCGCACGCCTCTGTATTTCGCACTGTGAAATTCAAATGTGTAATATTTTGTAATGGGTGCCATCAAACTATATTCAGGCCAGTGGAAATTTAAAATGTCATGTGTTGCCTCTCCTGCCCCAGTCGGCCAGTTTGGCATCCAGCCCCTCTTAAAATAATAAACTCACAATTAATAGCGGATGGGATTATTTGTAACCAGAAGAACAAGAATTCTTTAGAAAATTTGCACTCTTTATTGCCTATTAGCTAATAACTTGCTGTTTTGAGTGACATAAAATTAAATATAGGATACATAAAACCAGTAAAGACAGGAGACAAGCAAGACAGTACACATTTCTTCAATCTAGAAGTCCTAGCATTTTTTCCTCTCTAATCTTGCTACAACTTTACATGGTGTGCTTTCCTTTCTAAGAAAGAACCTATTACCTCATCAAAGTTCGTCAACGTTTTGCTACATGAAAAAACGAAATGTCATTGTCTAATACTAGAAAATCCATTAATATGAATAGTACCCAAGACTGGTGTGGATTCTCGATTTGATTACATGTATTTTGTCACTGTCTGCTAGATAAAACGAAATAGGCCTGCCTAATATTCCAGCAATTGTTACACACACCAAATAAACAAGACTGTTTTGGCACAAATGGTCATTTTTATAACACGACAGAATATAATTCACGAAGTACCAATATCAAATGCCTATTAGGCCTACTACAAGCAAAAAGTTTTATGTTAGGAAATAGTTTCACATTTCATTCATACTCTCTAGCTTCTGAAGTATGAGATCGAAAAGTAGTAGTACGAAATTTTTATATAAATTTGGAATCATCATATTCTTCCGCAATTTGTGGGAGTCCCCATTTCTTCTCCTTCCTCATTCTAACGAACAATCTTGTCATCACTAATTCTGTAATTATTCCTGCCAGGGTCAAAATTTATTCTCTGGTTAACTTCACAAAACCTGCCACAATCACCGGTTTAGTCATCCCACATTTATTCTCCGGTTAGGCGTTATTACATGTTTGTACAACCCATTTTCCTCGTTACCTCCAGAATAGAACTTTAGCGGCTGCTAGCCGGAGACTGTATAACTGGCCCTTAGTAGTGTAGCGGTCTGGCCAAAAATTTTCTGTCAAAATTTCGTTTTCTTGGATCACTGAGAAGACAATACGTAATCTTTGTTGCCTGTTATTCGATTATTTCCACTCTGGTAGTATGAAACTACGGAATTCTCTAGTAATTATAAGAACGCTGATCATTTGCAAACCCAGTCAACCACATAAACAGTGACTGTCATTTACCCTTACGTGTGTACACAAATCTTACTGCAGTGTCAAAGAAGTCGACGGCGTGTATTGCACGTAGACCCGTCCCCTTTTGTTTGCAGAAAAGTTTATTTCTAGATACGACAGGGATTCCCCTGGCAGAGACATCACGTACACTATGCACACATTCAAAAATCAACTTACGATTCATTCAGAAATCAATATACAATTTGATCAGAATGTCCAAAAACCAACAGGGATGCGTTCAAAATTGTATGAGTAATCGATAGACCAACGTGCCCTGGATGCTAGGCACTTTGTGAAACAAGGTCTTTTTACTCAATAATATGCTTCATAAGCATTCAAAGTCACTTACTCTTGTACAAAAAGTGTGCATTATTCAGGAACACACATTTTCAGTAACTTGCCAGCAGTCATAAAAAGTGTAACAACCAATGAAATTCAATTTATGAGAAGCCTAAAGGATTTATTGGTGGCCAACTCCTTCTACTCCATTGATGAATTTCTCAGTAGAACAAACCGATTTGTTTGTGTGTGTGTGTGTGTGTGTGTGTGTGTGTGTGTGTGTGTGTGTAAGTAAGTAAGTAAGTACAATCTAACTTCTGAACCATTTTAGTGCAGTAATGTGTTCATTTTAAATAAGTATTGTACTAGATCCATTATATGTTTGTTACCCTATAAATAAAATAAAAAAAACACTTTTTTACATTTTAAATTCAGTGCATTAATGCGATCTTAGTAAATGAGTGTTTGTAAAATGATTCTTTCACATAGTGTTCATTTAAAAAAATTACGATCATTCCACTTAGGACCTGTGGAAGGTACATTATCTTATTTGTTTCATTTGTAAATATTTGTCATGTACTATTGTTTTTCTGACATGTCCTACATCCTGGAGGACATCCTCACTATGGATCAATTGGAATGAAAGTAAATCTAATCTAAACTACTCTGGTTTACAAGACCTTCCATTCCTTTGTGGAAACTTATGACAGGGAAGGACAGAATAGAGTTTGAATTATATGACATTTAATTTTGTCTGACAGGCAGTAGCTTCAGTGATGTGCCAGTTTGATTTGGTCATTAGCAAAAGCTGCTGTCAATAAAAATACTAATACCATATTTGATGTACAGCATAACTTTCATCACTGACTCTGTCTGTAGGTCATGTAACTTAATGGATTTAGGGGGCAGAAACTTATCTCCCCTCCCACGAATATTTTGGAGTGTGTAAGTATGTCGTATGGTCTAATAACAAAAGCCTTCAGTGACTACAAAGTGATTCTTCTAATATGACCTTTACTGTCTACAAGTGCACAACATACTGATAACACTTGCACTCTACATTATTTATAACCTGTGCAAGGAATCAAATTCTTTTAACATTTATTTTGAGTCAAGAACAGAAAAGCTGATATACGTCAGTTACATTTACACTACTGAATTAATGCAAACTGCAGCTGTCAAGCCTGTTCTTTAAATACTACATCGATCCATCTACGTAACAGAAAAGCATTCAACTTCAGTCCGATGTGACAGTTTCTTTGTTAACTTCAGACAAATTCATTAAATATCATACAGAAAACAGAAACAATATTTCCTTCAATAAGTAACAATACTGAGAAGTGAAGATGTTTAATACTAGTGCTGTTCATTGCATACTTTTTTTTTCCAATACTTGGAAATGTTCAACTACGCAAATCGTTGTGCCAGTAAAATAGGTAATTCACACATACCCCTGATGTCATGACATGGTCCTTGAATTCTTCCATTATTGTGTTTGATACAGTCATATCTTTGAACATTCCTTCCAGTTTTGATGTAAACTGACACCCGCACTCAGTCTGTGAACAAAGAAAGATTGCAACAACTTCCTAAAGGTAATATCTCTCTCTCTCTCTCTCTCTCTCTCTCTCTCTCTCTCTCTCTCTCACACACACACACACACACACACACACACACACACACACACAAATAGAAATAATACTGACAATAAAATAACTAAAATTCCTACAACAAGAAATGTGTGTACACTAAGTATTACATCACATTGCTTTGGGACAGGTGCAAATGTTCAAATGAAAAAGTGTGAGGTATGTGGCCAATCCAGAAGCATGTTAGGAGGACTGCCTCGCCTTAGCGACTGGAAAGAGCAACACTATGATTGGGAAGTTGGCTTCACCAAATGTAATTTCTTAACCCTCACTTATAGATAGGCGCTGTATTGCTCCCACTGACACTTAAACCTGTGCCTCAACAGCAATATCACTATATGTATGAGAACATCCAATGTGTGGTATGCTAGTCTCTTTTTGCTGTGAACTCTATCAAGTCTTCATTGGCTGAATTCCTACGTTCTCCAAAACATAGCCATATAATACCTCCATGCTAATCATCTGTACATAGGAGTGTGTACTAGTTTATTCTCCATTATTGTCACATGCACAGAATGGCTTTACGTGCATGCCAGGCACTGGAACAAGTGGGATTTCATAGTGTAAATGTGTATTACCTACTCCAATGTCCTCAAGGTCACAAAATATGTGCATCTCAGATGCATTATTTACTAAGTGGATAGTCAAGAAACAATGGGAGCAATCAGCATCACTGCCAATATTGTTCTCCTGCTTGGGCTCATTAATATATATATATATATATATATATATAAGAGTTTTCACAGGCAGGAGAGTTGTTTTGATGCACAAGAGCATATAATTACTTCCCACTGAGAATCTGAAGCCAGTTCACTTCTGCACTTCACTCCTTTAATCATCATCTGCAACTGATGTTTAGCCGCTTCAGAGTTATGGGAGGAACCACACAAAGTGAAATCATGGACACTACACTTGAATCCTAATTAAGAAAATAGTGCTATTGGTGGCAATGGCTAAGATAGTACTGCAGAAGATACTACTGAGGGATTTCCTTCACCCGTTAAAAACTGACAGGTTTGCCCATAGTGACACCCAAAGTAAAAATAGAACAGTAATGGCAGATGGTGAAAGACATCATCAGAGGTCCAAATAACAGTGTTGTCAAAGAATATTATTCACTATGTAGCAAACGAGATATCTAAAAAGTTACAACAGAAAACTTCCAGGTGACATCTGTCTAGGGAAGACTGTTGTTTATCCATCTCTGAAATTAAGTTGAAGACAACTAAGAAGCACTCAGGACTGGAAAATTCTGCAAGGTGACAGTTCACTAAGTTAACCAAAACCTTTCCTACCTAATTATGATGGCATAAAAAATATTTAAACTTGTATGAGCCTTCCACAATTTCAGAATAGTATTAATGAAGAGGCTCAAGTCTCCTACCTCCTAGGATCAAACAGCGTAAGAAAAATTTCTTTCAGTGTCCTTATGGGGATATCATAAAATGGTGTAATGGGTGTAGCTACAATTAGTATTTGCATAATGAGTCACAGATAAGGAAAAATCCAGTACCCTCATTTTTTGGGAGAAATACCCCAATACCTCTATTCAGTGGAAAAAGAGAAGCACACAAGGGGGAGAAATTGAGGAAGAGCAGCAGTCAATAACTGTATTGGAAATGGCTAGGAGTAACACAAGAAGAAATACAGATTAGATTAATATACTTCTAGTGTCATCATCATCATCATCATCATCATCATCATCATCATAGACTGTGCCCTCGATAAATATGGAGAGTAATTAACTATTATTATCTACTGTGATAAACCACCTAAACATTGGCTTGAAGTAATCTTCAAAGATAGAGCAAACCTAAATCTAAATCCTCAGATGTAGTTTTCATACAAGACTCTCTAAAATATGATTCAAGTGTCTATCACTTTCTTGGTTACAAAAAGAGGAGGGAATGTATAATGAGGAGGAAGAAGGGTGTCGGAGGAGGAGGAGAAACAGGTTAGGTGTGGAGACACGAGAGTGAGTGTGGTGGAAACAAGAAAGAAATGTGGGACTGGAGGGAAGTGAAAGATTGCTCTTGTAACTAGAGAGAATCAGAATGTTGGGGTAATCTGATACAGTAACTGACGTTCAAACAATAATGGGTAATACACAAAAATAGTTGAAGTCACATTACATACACTACGCACTTTTGATGTATATAATTCATCACAATCAATGATGAAGAGGTGTGAAGTGCATACCTTTTTCTGCACAGATGAGAAGCTTAAAAAACCAGAGTCATTTTACTTGATAAGGTGTTCCACACCATGGAAATGCGTAATTTATGACTAAATCTATCCACTTCGTTAACACACTATTTTCATTTGACAGTCACAAAATACTACAAAATCTTAACCAGTATCAGCCTAAGCACTACAGTTCATTGTGATCACAATTTGCTGCTTTCATTTTACAGTTCTGATGATGGCCGCTGTAAACTGATACTAGTTAATGTCTAAGTGTTTTGTAATTATGTCAAATGAAAATAAATCGTTCACAATTTGCTCAGTCATATTCTTGAACAACAAAATGTCATTCTTTCTTGTAATCTGTCCGCTTCAATGCCCCACTACTGCCTGAAGGAGAAGAATTAAACAAAGGCTACTGAGTGACCATGAGAATATCTTCTTGAAAATTCCATAAACTCTTTGTCCTATTATATAATCAAAAAAGGCTTTAATACCTTTCTTCTTAGCAGTTTTTTAACATTGCTTCCAGTACTGGAAACCATTTGGTTTACAAACCACACAATTTTAAATTTCATAAAGCTGAGTCATAATACTACAGTATCTGATGTGTTACTACTGCTTCGCAGAACTGGAACAAGAATTTTCTGGTCTAGGGCTGCTCTGTCTTCATCTGTAACAGTTATGGGCAGTGCAATATGTGTCGCATCACATTGTGATACTACTGAAGACAAACAAGAAATGTAGCTCTGAAAGCAGCCCTTCCCCAAATGAGATGAGTGATATGAGATGCCAAGCATGGGAAGAAAAGAAGCTTAGAACCAAAAAGCTATAAAATACTCATCAATGCGCTGCATTTTACAGTGCTACCACTATATTTCCCAGTGTCATCAGATGCATATACAGTAAAAACTGACAAGTCTAAAAAAAATTCTGAATGGTTCACTATAGACAATTAGTCACTCGAAAATCAGAGCGCAGAAACAGAGAATAACTCTTAAAATAGAAGCAGACGTTCAGAAAATCACTGTCTTTGCATATATGGTTGTTACAATGCTGACTACAAACGGAACAGCTTAAATTAAGAAAAATTAGTTTTGGTTTCAAAAACTCAAGCCGATTTCCTTTGATACTTACACTCTTATTTAGTCTGTTTGTTGATATACTGAAACGTTCACAAAAAGAACTACCTGAAACAACACAAATACTCTGGACACTCCAGAATCTTTGAAATGTTTACCAGTGTTCTTTCTGCATATAAAGATGTCATGTGAGTATCTAAAGAAGCACTAACAAAATTTCTGGGATTTGTTAACAAGAACACAAAGAATAATCATTCTCCAACCTGATGATGTTCATAAAATGTATGCATTGAAGCTGTATGCATTGAAGAATGAGTACACAGTGTGTGTGTCATGTGTATCATTGCACTGCATTAGTACAATAAAACTCTACCTGAAACACACACACACACACACACACACACACACACACACACACACACACACTTACGTTTCAAATTTACTTAATGTCCATTAAATCTATCAATGTCTCCTAAGCTTTGCTTTAACTGCATACTCTGTCATTTAAAAATTTATCACACTATACTATGAGGTGCTACCCTGAAGGACTCTGTAATGTATGTGTAGCTGGTGAAGTCCAGCTAGTATGATGAAACACAACCAGGTGGTACCTCGTACATTCTTTGAAAGTCAGCTATAGGCTAGGTGGTCGCATTTAGTTTTTATGGATATTTCTCCATTCTGGTGGCTTGCGTATCTTGCAAAACTGACAATGATGGGTGTCTGGGAACAATATGTGCGCATAAACCTCAGTAACAGATTCTGAAAAACCACTACCTGAAACACATGACATGCTGAAGCAAGCATTTGGGGAAGATGCATTAAGTCACAGCCAAACTTATGACTGTTTTAAATGTTTCTAACATGGCAAAACATTGTTTAATGACAATTCCCATTCATAACAGCCATCAACTGCCATTATTCCTGAAAAGTCACTACTGTTTGGAATACAGTGCTGGAAGATTGCAGGCAGACCATCATGGATGTATGCAATATCTTGGGGCTGCATTACAGAACACGTCAGAGGATTTTGTCCGATGAAAATAGTGCATGGGTGGTTCCCCCATCATGACAATGCAAGGTCACTTGCTGCATTGATCACACAGGAGTTTGTCGAAAAACATACAGTTGCTCCTCATCCATGAAATTCACTCAATCTGGCACCAAGTGACACTTATTCGCCAGAATGAATCTCAAGTTAAAAAGCAGAAGATTTCATGCAGCTGAGGAGATTCAAACAGAATCGCAGGTAGTACTACAAAGACTCACGAAAATGCATTCCAAGAAGCATTCAGTTCTTGTAAAACCCATAACCATTTTATATGCAATATTCTACCCTTTTACTTAACTGTAATGAAACAAACTGAGCAAAAGTTTCAGAGATCCAGTAAACTGATGCAAAACTGATGGGTCATAATTCTATACGTGAGGCTGGACCACCACCACCACCACCAGTTGCTTCATCCCCCATCTGTCCCCTCAGCACCATCCCTGGAAGTCTTCCCCTGAATGTGCCTGCGGCAAAGAGCAGCAAACAGTATATCCACATAACATTTGAATGTTCCCTCAAGAGCATACAAATAGTGAATGCAAGATCTTCACAATTTTTCTGTGGAAGCTTCTAACTGGACTTCAGGTCTGGAATTAGAGCTATGAATCGATTACAGACTTGAGATTGTATATATCTGTGTAGAAACGTATATATTTGTTGTAAATTATGTGTAACATTTCTCCTGTCATCGTATGATAAATAAATAATTTACCAGCCATCTCCTCAGCACCACTCTGTGCCTCCTAACCACCATCATCCGTCTCTTAATTAGTATCCTCCCTCTCCTATCCCCATCCCCAACCACAACCATGTGCAAAGGCAGCTTTTCTGAAATGCACATGTTCATTATTTCTAGTCCATTCTATCTCGCATATATCTTACTTTCCTTAGCTATTTCCATGGCTTTGCACTTCCCTTATGCACTATCTTCTATGCATTTCACTTAGCAGCATCCTATACTGCCCCCACGTAAGTAAAGATAAAAGAGTGGCCAAACATCATCTTTTCAGTCTCAGCTCTGCTTACAGCTTCATGACAGAATTACCCATGTGCGTGGAGACTCTAGCTAGAATGAATGCTGTCATTTTCATCATCATAAGGGCCCAGCACCTTATGTGATGGTATGGAGGGTACAACACCACAGCTAGCAAATTGGACAGGTGGTGTTATACCCCTGATGTGTTAAAGCCAGTGGCTGTGTCGTATCTTCAATGTCTCTGTGACATTTTTCTACAAAGTAACACAATACCACATGTTGCCCACAATATCCTGAGCTAATTTGACACAGAGGCAATTCAACTGTTGTCCTGACCAGCAAGTTCTATTGATCCATCATCTAATATGTTGGCAGGAGGTTGGTACTGCCAGCACTTGCTAACCACTGTTATTGATTAACTCTGACATAGGGATTGAGGAGCAAGGAATAATGTACATTTATCTGTCATCCAAGTTAAGTTTAGCTCAAAAGTACTACAGGATTAGCCCTACTGTTCGTGCCAGAAATGGCAACTATGTTTACTAAACATCAACCCTTGATACCACCAAATCACCTGCAAATTTAACTGTGAACTGATGCTGCTGTACTGTACATGCACAATAAATACAATTATGTTATTTGCTCCTTCCTGGGATTGTAATTTTAATGCAAGGTATACTGAAGTATAATGACAACACGTGTTTTAAAATGTTCACGACTGAGCAGCTTGCAATATTAAGTTGCATTTATGGATTAAGATAGGTTAGATTTTTCTTAAGATACATCTAACACAAAACAATAGTGCCTGAAGAACCATACTGGCTAGTAACCAAACAGCTGACAAATCTCTCTCTCTCTCTCTCTCTCTCTCTCTCTCTCTCTCTCTCAAATACTTTTGGAGTAAAGACTATTGAAACACAGTAATATTGTTCATTTACAGTAAATGTAAGATACGTAATTAACAATAAACCAAAAAGATATAAATATATCATTTAACACAGCACTAAGAGCATAAATGCTTTGCAAGTGAAGAAACTCGTCAAAAAATGGTTGATTCGAATGAATATCTCTCTCTTTATTTTCCCATGAAATGGCTCATCAATCATTATGGTGAACCTGCAGTGTAGCATCTAATTTGCAGTGTAATGAACTCTGATATTTTCACATCCACAAAAGTCATGTCACTCGGTGTAACTTGTTACATGCACAAAAGCTCACAAAACTACTCAGGATTCAACCTGAGAGTTACATATTACTGAGCTCATTTGTATTGAGTTCCTCTTCTGTTTCCCTACTTCACCTCACTCCCCATCATGCCAACAATTTTCAATCATTATACATGTGCTGTCTGTTTCTTCTTCTACTACCATCAACTGTTTCATACAGCAATTCTCTTTTTATCATTCCTTCTTCTGGTGAACACACAGTCTGTTGAGAAGACTGTACATCTTATAAACCACACTCCAGCTTCATAGTAAACAGATCCAATCATCCTACTCAAATCCACTCTTGTGACCACCCTCTATACCACCCTACTTCCTTGCTACCTCATCCCCACGAATCACTTTTCTCAGTCTTTAAGAAGTCTGACTGTGTAAACTACTACAAATGTACTGCAGCAGAATAAATAGAAAAGAATGTGAGTCTCCAGTGCAGAGTTCTGTGGAAGCAACAGGATTACTGTGTAAATATGAAAGAGTCTACTCTTACTACAAAAGTCTCCTAAAACAGCGAAGCAGTAATGAGAACAATTCCTTAATAACTTAATTTCACTGCACACAATACTTGTCAAAGTAGTTGTACCATCAAATGGGGTGAAGCTGAATCGATTTTCGATTTTAAACTTAAATATTTCTGAAATAAATAAAATCAATATGTATTGGTTTTAATTTCAGAGCATAGGTACTGAGCCGTAGTAATAAAATGTTTGGTCTTTATTACCTTTTTATCTAACTGATCAGGGAAAAAAAGTGTTTGTCAACTTCAACCCACTTGGGGATGAATCTGACTGATTATATATGTTGTGATACTAGCGGATTCTTTATGAAGCTAGGGTGACTGAACTGTTCTGAAACTTTAGCAATAATTGAAAAATAACTCTGACATTTAACAGCAATACCACAGTACCATACAAACGAAGTTTAAGGACAAAAAATGTAATCACAATTTTGCTTTATGAAAAAAATGTTTTCACTGTATATTGAACCCTGACATGTCAACTTTAAAAAAGAAAGAGGGGAGGGAGGGAGGGGGGGGGGAAGAGAGGGAGGGAATGTCCCCATCTTCAAACTATTGAATTTGGGCACCTTTTAAAAACATTTGAAACTGCCCCCCTCCCTCCCCTTTCTCAGCCAACTTCACCATATTTGATGGTAATATGTAATAATAAATATCGTGGCTATATTTCTTCAGTTCATGCATTTTACTTTTATAAGCACATGGCATTTGCACACTGACAATTCTTCAATCTCAACTGTATGATGCAACAAGCTGAACTGCAGCCTATGTCACAAATTCATACATCAGCATACTGACTCTTGCAACAATCATGTCCTCACCCCAAAACTAACTTTTACATACAACTGTTGCTGCAGCCACTGTGTCACATTGTCGCCAAGTTCTTTAGGTCACATTCTTGTTATTATCGTATAGTTCACAAGGAAACCGCTCATCCAACTTCTTCCCAAGCTTCTCAGGTGGTCAACTTCACCCAGATCCTACCAAGAATTTGAAAATTTGTACGCATTTGAAAGTTTTCCTCATGTTTTAGTAAAAGGAAATTATAAAGGATTAACTTTTGTTGCTGATCTATTTATCACTGTGAAGGCTCAGGGCATGATATACATAGGACTTAGACACACTGAAATATTTTGTGTCAGTCACATGAATAACAGTTTTAGCTCACTAAAAAAGCTGAAGAATCAGTGCTCCTGATAACTATTAGTATTCAGATACAGGTTCAGAACACTACACATTTGGTCACTGTCGTAAATTAAGAACTTCCACGCAGCAAATATAACAACTAAAATAACAGTTTTCACCACCAATGCACAGTTAGTCAACATAAAATGTTTCTTAAAACTTTTTAGGCAACTTCACCCCAGGGGTCAACTTCAACCCATTTGACGGTATGTATGCACTTTTAGCCCAACTGATACAGAAACACACAATGTAGCTTAAAGAGCACTTTATTTAAAATTGTGCGAATCTACATTAAAACATGTACAGAATGAAGTCTTCATCAGCACAATTATAAAGACGAAGATCATGTATCCGAATCAACATTCACCTCAAACTGCTTCCTCCTCAGATTTAATCAGCCTTCATTTCTTTGTAACTTGCTTGTTAAAAGGTAATCACAGTGGGTAGATGCTTTTCTCTGTGAAGCAAAGGTGCTTGTTTGACAATGGTATATAACTTGAGCCCTCTATAATAGCTATTTCAAAATAATTTCTAACTGCTCTGATACTGATTGAGATTTTTCAGTTAACTGTAAAGGCTTCAAAAGAATGAGTGAACAGATAAAGTCTTAAAAGATGAATCATTTAATTTTATTAGTAAAACCAATCACAATTTCACAAATAAACCCACATCTTCTCACAAATTAGCACTTCAAAAGAAGTTCAAAAACAGAAGTAGTGAGCGAGTCTATGCTTTACTGACAAAGTGATAGGACTCTACTTACTGTAGCTTAAACACACACAAAAAAACTAAATCACTTATTAACATGCTCAACTTGGCTCCTTTAAGCCTGTGTAAACAATAATATACAAATATATAATGCAAACAACGACAACCACTATGTGGGTAGCATTACTGTTTGCATACCATATCTATCAATTATTACATCATCTCTGACTGCCATGCTGTTGTTACCCTCATTTACCTTCAGATACACACTTTTTATAGTCTATTCAATGTTGCACCTACATGGAATCTCTTAAGTTTCATATTCTTGAAAATAGTCTTTTACTCTATTTAACCTTATATGTGCAAGCCTGTGTTGCAGACCTAATAACAAATATAATACTGCTACCAATAGGTACATTTACATCACTGGTAGAAACACTGTTTGTATTCACAATAATTACTTATAATTTTACTAATATACAAAATATTGTGCGATAACTATACTCTAACAAATAATTTTGCTTGTCATTAAATAAAAATGCTTAATCTCATTTGATTACTTTATTTCTTTTCCTTAAAAAACGGATGCACGTAGGTAAGGAACCTGGGCATCACTAACTGCTTATAACATGTAATTTGGAACTAAACTGATAATGAAAGGGGTATGCAAACAATGACCAGTGACATTAAGCAACATTTTAAAACATAGATGAAACTTTGTTCACTAGACAGCCAAGACCATAAAACCCCACAAAACTCGTACTGGAAGTGGTATTTCACAAGCACACTTAGTCAAGCTGCAAGCTTAAAGCGTCAACCACAGCATGGAACTGCTAGTACATGGATGGGACATCCCACATACTAGTTGAAAAACAAGATTCTAATTATAAAGTTGCGAGTGTGGCATCCGATTTCTGTCCAAGTCCAATTTGGGGGGTGGGGGGGGGGGGGGGGGGGGTCCCAAAAGAATTATGGAGCAGGCAGAATGTGATGTGTCACCACCACTGGACCTGCATGTACTTGCACTCGTACAGACACAAACCAAAGTGTGCTGGTTCTTGTGTACATTACAACATGTTCTGTGCTGTGATTCAGTGGTCACCTGAGCAAAAGGTCGCATATAGTGTTCGAGTGATGCCTGTGCAATGGAATATATTTAACGCTTACCATGATTGCTGTCAGTGGTTGCTCCGAGACAGGCCACATACAGTGTCGCAGTGGTCTCTCCTATGATGGGCTATGTATAGTGTTTTAGCAGTCATCCCTGTGACAGTTAGTGTCTCTTGTCACTGTGAATGCCTTTTGCAACTTTTTCCTATCTCCAATAGTGTTTTCAATAAATTTAAGTTTTGTGAGCAGTTGTGTCTTATGTTCCATAGCATGCGTGTTGTCCTTCAATCTAAACCGTCACAAACCTGTATCATAGTTAGGCAGATCACAATGATTTCATCCAGTCTCCACTGTCAGTGAGAAGTATGTCACTGCCAGCCTGTCAGCTGTCTTTCAGTTCCAGCCACTTGTCTTCCCTGCAATATGTGGTTGAACACGACACAGACAGGAATGAATAGAGACAGGAACAAATACTGGTGCTTCTTGTGGATATATCAGCACAAGTATGAAGTGCACTTACACACATACTGCAAAAAGCATAATCAGAAAAGAAGATGGAAGTATTAACAGCAGAAGGAAGTATTGTTGTCCAACAGATGGTTGGAAAGGTAAGTATATGTCACTGCTCATTACCTTTACAACTGCGAGCGGACACACTGTATTCATTTTGACATGCTGGCACTGCTACTGGCACTGAATTATTAAAATAATAGTTTATCTATGTGGGACTATTACTGCAAATTTATGCTGGAACCTGAGTTCTAATTAAGATTTCATGTTTCTCTGTGAGCAGTCACATTACCATTAGGCTATCCAAGGCACCACCTATCTATAATTAAACTCTCAATATCAATCTTCAACCCTAATGCAAAAAATTTGATGTTCACCTCTATTACGAAACACTTATTTGAAGAAGTTGTTCTACACTGAGCACAGTATCACTGTAAAGAAACAGATTTGGTTGATATGCCAAACCCCATGATCATAAACACGGATGACAGAGCAAATGTAAAAAAGTTTCTGGAGCTTATTAACATAGCACTGTGCCTCACAAATTGTCAATCCAGTACCCATCATCATGTATCAATTGCGATAATTGGTAGAAGAATGCTAAAGAACAGTGTACTAGGCCTCAATTATATAAAGTGAAATATTTGATGGCTGTGGTATTCAATCTGGGTGTTTTCCTTTCACTAGCAGGCTTTGTAACAAAAGGGGCAGCAGGGGAGTGTTGAAACAAAACCAGGCATGCAGGGCGGGGTGGGGGGTGGGGGTGGGGGGGGGGGGGCAGTGAGCATGGGCATTCTATATTTTCTATGATAATACTTCCTTTAGTTACTACCAGATAGCAATGTGCATGAATTTAATTTCCTATATATTGGCATAATAATAAAACACAGCTGAATCCAATATCATTGATTAAAATGAAATTTTGATTCCAGTTACTTTATAAATGAGTTCAGATAACTTAAAAGAGACATGTTAATATGAATGCAAATCGACAAATCAGAAATCTGACTACAAACATGAAAATTATTCTACATACAGAAAAGTGGACGATTTTCCTACAGAAAAAACTCCCCCTTATAATGGACCAAATATAATGACGTGATGCACATGTATTAATTTGTCATGTCGTTAAAATTTGTCTACATGAAATAGTACTATCACAGGTCACAGACCAGAGAGAGAATTTATTTATATGTACACTCCTGGAAATGGAAAAAAGAACACATTGACACCGGTGTGTCAGACCCACCATACTTGCTCCGGACACTGCGAGAGAGCTGTACAAGCAATGATCACACGCACGGCACAGCGGACACACCAGGAACCGCGGTGTTGGCCGTCGAATGGCGCTAGCTGCGCAGCATTTGTGCACCGCCGCCGTCAGTGTCAGCCAGTTTGCCGTGGCATACGGAGCTCCATCGCAATCTTTAACACTGGTAGCATGCCGCGACAGCGTGGACGTGAACCGTATGTGCAGTTGACGGACTTTGAGCGAGGGCGTATAGTGGGCATGCGGGAGGCCGGGTGGACGTACCGCCGAATTGCTCAACACGTGGGGCGTGAGGTCTCCACAGTACATCGATGTTGTCGCCAGTGGTCGGCGGAAGGTGCACGTGCCCGTCGACCTGGGACCGGACCGCAGCGACGCACGGATGCACGCCAAGACCGTAGGATCCTACGCAGTGCCGTAGGGGACCGCACCGCCACTTCCCAGCAAATTAGGGACACTGTTGCTCCTGGGGTATCGGCGAGGACCATTCGCAACCGTCTCCATGAAGCTGGGCTACGGTCCCGCACACCGTTAGGCCGTCTTCCGCTCACGCCCCAACATCGTGCAGCCCGCCTCCAGTGGTGTCGCGACAGGCGTGAATGGAGGGACGAATGGAGACGTGTCGTCTTCAGCGATGAGAGTCGCTTCTGCCTTGGTGCCAATGATGGTCGTATGCGTGTTTGGCGCCGTGCAGGTGAGCGCCACAATCAGGACTGCATACGACCGAGGCACACAGGGCCAACACCCGGCATCATGGTGTGGGGAGCGATCTCCTACACTGGCCGTACACCACTGGTGATCGTCGAGGGGACACTGAATAGTGCACGGTACATCCAAACCATCATCGAACCCATCGTTCTACCATTCCTAGACCGGCAAGGGAACTTGCTGTTCCAACAGGACAATGCACGTCCGCATGTATCCCGTGCCACTCAACGTGCTCTAGAAGGTGTAAGTCAACTACCCTGGCCAGCAAGATCTCCGGATCTGTCCCCCATTGAGCATGTTTGGGACTGGATGAAGCGTCGTCTCACGCGGTCTGCACGTCCAGCACGAACGCTGGTCCAACTGAGGCGCCATGTGGAAATGGCATGGCAAGCCGTTCCACAGGACTACATCCAGCATCTCTACGATCGTCTCCATGGGAGAATAGCAGCCTGCATTGCTGCGAAAGGTGGATATACACTGTACTAGTGCCGACATTGTGCATGCTCTGTTGCCTGTGTCTATGTGCCTGTGGTTCTGTCAGTGTGATCATGTGATGTATCTGACCCCAGGAATGTGTCAATAAAGTTTCCCCTTCCTGGGACAATGAATTCACGGTGTTCTTATTTCAATTTCCAGGAGTGTATTTTGTGGCATCTTTTGTGCAACAATTGTAAATGAACTTTTTCCAACATTGAGTTAGTTGCAAGCAGCTACAAAAATGTATAAACTCTTATGAGTGCTGTATTACTTGGGGTGCTAGGTTATCTCCGATTCATTGTGTGTAACATATAGAATTATGTAGGATTTTACTTTTGCTCTGAATTGGGCCACAGTGTTCCATGTGTGTCACAATGTCAACTAGCTAACAGTTTTCTGTTAATAAATCCCGGATATTTAAAAAGATATAATATTTGTCTTCAACAATACCTACTGAGATAATTACCACTACAGATAGGCAGCATTCAGGCAGTTGTAATCTGCGAGGAATGGTCATGGTTTCACACCTGCTTATGGTTCGGCTTTATATATGGGGAATTTTTGCCATTTAAATTGTTACATCAATTATAAATTTCCTACTTATGCAGACAAGTGATCATAGCGAACACTACATTGTACGGTAGTCACCAATGTGTTTGAAGTGCCCTGCTAAATCCTTTTTAAAGTTCCAGCATTTAAAAAATAAAAAATAAAAAAAATAAAAAATAAAAAAATAAAAACAATAAAAAAAACAGTAGTTGCAGTGGCGTGGAGCATACACAATTCTACAGCAACCGTCTTGTTAACATTTCCAGCTCTATGAGGTACCGAGGTGTGGGTCTACAAACACAAACTGGTATCAAAGAAGATCTTTTTATTTTAATTATTATTATTATTATTATTATTAATCCTGTTTTCTCAGTTCACAACAGGAACTTGAACAGAGCAATACAACAGGCTTTAATGAACTGCAATTTAATACTCTTAGTCTCCATTTAATGAACTTCAGTGAGTTAAACTTGACAATAGTTAACAGACTAGTGAACTAAATGCTGGTAGCCATCTAACTAATTACCAGAATTATTTCAAGTAAATCAAATATTGCTTTTTCACTATAAAAAATGGTCAACATGAAAGCAGTTAGGATAGATTTTGTGCTGTATATACTGTTACACGCCAGAATAGTATCCCCAGCAGATACCAAAAATTTGTCCAAGTTCTACCTTGGTAGCTCACAGAAGGCAAACTGCTTGTGTCACTGACCAGTGGACTGCCACCTAAGGGCAAATGCTGAGTGAGTTGTAGCAAACACAGAAGCTTTCACAGCATGGAGTAACGACCAAGTGCCAAAGTCTGCAAGCGAAGCATATCATAATAAAATCCGAGATATACTTTCATACCAGAGACAAGACAGAGTTTCTTGAGGAAGGCTAGGTACAAATCAACAATAAGATGGTTTCTTTGTTGATTTGGGGGAGGGAACCACACAGCGAGCACATCGGTCCCATCGGCTTAGGGAAGAATGGGGAAGGAAGTTCGCCATGCCCTTTCAAAGGAACCATCCAGGCATTTGACTGAAGCGATTTAGGGAAACCAAGGAAAACCTAAATCACGATGGCTGGATGCAGGTCTGAACTGTTGTCCTCCTGAATGAATCCAGTTGCTAACCACTGCGTCACCTCCCTCCATCAACAATAAAATAAATATGCAGGGGACGAGACAGCATTAAAGAGCCTCTGAGAGGTGAAGCTGTATAAAGTCTGAAGTCACTAGAAGTGCTGACAGCGAAGGAAAACCATGACACATGATGACATGGCCATTCCCATCGCCATATAGTGCAGGAAGCACCACCCTTCCTAATGAATGTCTGATTACTGTTGCTGAGTGCTGACTACTGACTGCCCACCACATACTCTCAGTCTTTGTGTCAGTTACAGCTATCCAGTGAGATGGGAGGCTATGGAGGACAACCCTCAGCATGCCTAACTGTCTTTAATCATCTATGGAACCACAAGTCTGGCTGGAAGGATGCTGTTGCTGCCAGCCACACTGCCAACTTCCGAAGTCACACTGATGTGGCACAGAGGCTGCCATCCCATGACCTGCACGACTTGGATCCTGTCCATCATCTGCCTTCAAGTGGCTGGACACTACTGCTGCTTATCTTGTTCCTGGGTTAGTGCAGATGCTGCTGGCTCCTGTTTCCTAAGAGGGGACTGAGAGCTGACCCCTGCAAGCCACTGAATACTTCAGGTGGACCTTGCTCAAGACTCCTGAGTGCAAATCTTTGATGTCCATAAGAGTACTTTGAGATCGATACGCAGGGCCAGAGCCTGCTGGATTCTATGGGTCGATGGCAACTGTGACATTGCAGCTGCCACCCAACGCTTCAAAGCACCAGTGATACTGCGAGTTGATTGCACACCAGCATTTCGCTGCTGATGAGGCGCCACTCTGCCGGCTCAGCTGAGGCGCAACTCTTTGGAAGACAATCCTATATTTGTGCCTGATAAAGGCGTTATTGACACTAATTTTTTCATGGCGCTCTTGTGCATAATCAGTCCTCACCACAGCATCCTGCTCAATGCCCTCCTGACAACTACAGGAGTCTGGGACCACACCACTATAATATTTTATGTTTTATTAGTGCAAGTACTGTAATTCATGTATGTTTGTGTTGTTCTCCATCCGATGTTGGGAACTTCACTGGGAACTTGGTGAAATCGCACAAGGCTGAGTAGCTGGTTCATCCCTCAAAAGTCCATTCTACTGTAGAATTTAAGGTCAGCCGAGAACATTTTCTCATTCTCGCATAATATTTTGCATGCACCACGTACTTATGAAGTCTTAATTTTTATAGGATAATTAGTTTTATCACTTCACTGTCAGATAGTGTAAATCGCCGTCCTCTGTACACAACGTGTTTTGCATCGATTTCTGGATTGTGCGATGATTCTTACTAACAATTAGTGATCACTATGAAGAATTAAGTTCTAAGCAAAGAAGGGAAAGCAGAAAGGTGGAAGGAGTATATAGAGGGTCTATACAAGGGCGATGCACTTAAGGACAATATTATGGAAATGGAAGAGGATGTAGATGAAGATGAAATGGGAGATACGATACTGCGTCAAGAGTTTGACAGAGCACTGAAGGACCTGAGTCGAAACAAGGCCCCCGGGGTAGACAACATTCCATTGGAACTACTGACGGCCTTGGGAGAGCCAGTCCTGACAAAACTCTACCATCTGGTGAGCAAGATGTATGAAACAGGCGAAATACCCTCAGACTTCAAGAAGAATATAATAATTCCAATCCCAAAGAAAGCAGGTGTTGACAGATGTGAAAATTACCGAACAATCAGTTTAATAAGTCACAGCTGCAAAACACTAACACGAATTCTTTACAGACGAATGGAACAACTAGTAGAAGCCGACCTCGGGGAAGATCAGTTTGGATTCCGTAGAAATACTGGAACACGTGAGGCAATACTGACCTTACGACTTATCTTAGAAGAAAGATTAAGGAAAGGCAAACCTACGTTTCTAGCATTTGTAGACTTAGAGAAAGCTTTTGACAATGTTGACTGGAATACTCTCTTTCAAATTCTAAAGGTGGCAGGGGTAAAATACAGGGAGCGAAAGGCTATTTACAACTTGTACAGAAACCAGATGGCAGTTATAAGAGTTGAGGGACATGAAAGGGAAGCAGTGGTTGGGAAGGGAGTAAGGCAGGGTTGTAGCCTCTCCCCGATGTTATTCAATCTCTATATTGAGCAAGCAGTAAAGGAAACAAAAGAAAAATTTGGAGTAGGTATTAAAATCCATGGAGAAGAAATAAAAACTTTGAGGTTCGCCGATGACATTGTAATTCTGGCAGAGACAGCAAAGGACTTGGAAGAGCAGTTGAACGGAATGGATGGTGTCTTGAAGGGAGGATATAAGATGAACATCAACAAAAGCAAAACGAGGATAATGGAATGTAGTCAAGTTAAGTCGGGTGATGCTGAGGGTATTAGATTAGGAAATGAGACACTTAAAGTAGTAAAGGAGTTTTGCTATTTGGGGAGCAAAATAACTGATGATGGTCGAAGTAGAGAGGATATAAAATGTAGACTGGCAATGGCAAGGAAAGCGTTTCTGAAGAAGAGAAATTTGTTAACATCGAGTATAGATTTAAGTGTCAGGAAGTTATTTCTGAAAGTATTTGTATGGAGTGTAGCCATGTATGGAAGTGAAACATGGACGGTAAATAGTTTGGACAAGAAGAGAATAGAAGCTTTTGAAATGTGGTGCTACAGAAGAATGCTGAAGATTAGATGGGTAGATCACATAACTAATGAGGAAGTATTGAATAGGATTGGGGAGAAGAGAAGTTTGTGGCACAACTTGACCAGAAGAAGGGATCGGTTGGTAGGACATGTTCTGAGGCATCAAGGGATCACCAATTTAGTATTGGAGGGCAGCGTGGAGGGTAAAAATCATAGGGGGAGACCAAGAGATGAATACACTAAGCAGATTCAGAAGGATGTAGGTTGCAGTAGGTACTGGGAGATGAAGAAGCTTGCACAGGATAGAGTAGCATGGAGAGCTGCATCAAACCAGTCTCAGGACTGAAGACCACCACAACAACAACAACAACAACAACAACAACAACAACATGAAGAATTAGAGAAGATTTTAGCTATTAGTGAGGTTATGGTCAAGACTTGTGCCTAACATTATGAAGTGCAACACAAACAAGAAGCGAATATCCAAAATCTTAGTAATATTTCTATGGAAGGTGAGACAGCCGAGGTTCACAAGAAACCATGGATCCACTGGCCAAGATCCTTGGACAGCACAGACAGTCTCACAGCAGTCTGTAGTGGCAAGGAATGTCAAAAGTGTAGACTCACAACAATCTACTTTGTTAAATCAACAAACTGAGATGGCTACTCGGTAACCTCAGTTAGAAAATACAGTCTCAAGTATCTCACAGTAGGATGAATTAATTCTGTTACACCAAGCTCATGAAACAATTCCTGATGAATTACAAAAGGTAACATAGGAGATGGAAGAAATCTGAAAATGACAATGTATTGTCGAAATGAGTGTTAGTCAAATGACAACAACTTTAAATAACAATGCTTCTGATTACCATTGAAGAAGCTACAACAGATTTAATAATCACAGACTTACCTTCAAGCAAACAGTACATGCAACAGCTAAAGCAAGTAAAGGAGAACTAGGCTCTTATTTTCTACAGTGGCACACACGAATATCACAATCAGTCAAAAGTGTCTTTAAGGACATAGATGAGATCTGAAGGACAATGAAAAATTATTGCTCTAGAATTAACGTGGATGAGATGCACGCCCTTATCAAATGATCAGCAAACAGAATCCGGATGTTGTCTCCTATAAACTTATACACAACTATGTTAATGGAAAAGAGCTATGTTTTAGAGGAGTATCACCATGTGCTTGGTCCGAATACCAAAAGATTAGTTACGTGACAAGGTGATGCCTCATTATGGGCAACCACAAAGAACTCGCATAAGACCTACGAAGAGTATGAACGTGCATTTCTTGCAAAGTATTGGTCAGGGGCTCAAGGAGGAACTATTTAATCCCAAGCCCTTCTCTCATAAAAGTCGTCATTTAAGGAGATACTTCAAGAAATTTATGAATAAATCATGCTACAGGGTTGATCACACCATGCACAAAGATCTTCTGCAAATTTTAAAATTCAAGCTCATTCACGCAAATGAAGATAATGTTCCAAGATTTTACGTCAATTCTAGATTCAATATACCTACTCCAAGAGTATTCTAAAGCGAAATATGCACAAGGGAATGGAGGTTCACCAGGCCCCAGCAACTCTAATGGTCATGTGTAAAATCACAATGCTTGGAATGATCAGTACGGTGACCAGCAGCAGTATCCACATTCAAACAACTGTCATGGAAATGGTGCTGATGGTAATTAAAATAGTAGATCTATCAGAAATATATCCAACCCAGCAGGAATGACAGAATAAACCAGACAAGATATGATCTGGTTTACAATAGTAATCCTATTGCTAATCACCTGAACTGGAATCAACTAAATCAGCACAGTCAGCAGCAAGTGGACAAACAGAACTGGCAGAGTAAAGTACAGTAAGAGCTGATGTTACTGATGTTACTTATGAGTACTTCCCACGACATGGAACAAGCAACCTAAACTAACGCCGATCATTTCAGGCCCTGAGGAGGTGGTCAATAATGTTCACAAGTGTATAAACAAATGGACAACTGTGTACATTACAATGATGCAGGGTGTCTGAAAGATGAACTCTTTGCAGACAAGAACTAATGCAAAAGATATTGTGCAGCAGAACCGATCTGTGAAATTAAAGATACAGTGGAAGGAATTCCCGTGACAGTAATTTTAGACAAGCTGTTTCCAACAGCTTCTCTGACAAGCTATCACAATGCAAAGAATTGTCTATGTTACTAGTTTATAAACTGTTGGATAGTAGGAGCTGAGAAACATAAATTTCAAGTAGTAAGGATGCAAATGATGTCAAATATGAAACTAGGAAATGTTGCCCTGGCATGCGCATTCTTATTAATTAATAAGTCAATATTAGATTTTGTCTCAGGCTTGGAGATAATATGAGAGGAGGACAGTAAATGATACTTCTCAAAAGGAATATTTGTTGCGATGACTGACAGATAGGCGATCCAACTAGACCTACTAAGGAGCAAGGGCAAACAACAAAGATACTATTGGGGGGGGGGGGGGGGTGGTGCCTATTCAGTTAATTGTGGATAACAGCCACAGGAATCCATGATATCCAAGCCAAGAGGACCCTGTACTACGATTAGCTGACAAACAACAGGAGAATCTAAAAGAACCACAGCATTTAATATCTGAGAAAAAGGACTCAGTTTGCAAACCAATTATTGCCGTGTTTTTGAAGAAAAACTAGGTACAACTTGAGGACATGCATATGATCTCCACATTTACCCAAACCTAATCTTTTGTCAGAGCTTTTACTACCCGTTCCCCTGGAAACCGCAATACACAATGGAAGAGGAATAACTCACTCATATGATTAAGTGGAAAGTCACCTAACCCTCGAATAGTGCATACTGTAGTCCACTCCTTCTGGCGGCCAAATCTGGTGGAATCACTTAGTACTCAATAAACAGATGACGAAAACACCATAGTACCAGCATGCACACATCTGGAAAATACAGGTGAACTAATACAGAAGTTCAATGGTTTTACATACTTCCCCAATACAGAAAAGAGAGACTCATTCTGACACGTAGGCCTCGGAACATCCTCCTGAAAGTACACAGTCTTTTTGCATGCCGGACTTAGCTATCAGTTTAAAGGATTGCCATTTGGACTCAATTTGAGCTCCACTGTGTTTATTTCTACATTGAACTACGTGCATGGGACCCTGCCGCAAAGTCACTTCACACTGTTTGTCGATGATCTACTAGTCATGACATCAACATAGGACGAACTTTTTCACTTTTTGCCCACGTCAGAGATGTTTCGAGAATATGGTGTAACAGCTAATCAACATATGAGATTCGAAAGGGGTTCTGCCTGACTCCAGGAAGATTTGTGTTAGCAAAAACTTCACATCACCTAGGACTAAGATGCAATTAAAAGGGTTTCTCAGGCTCACCTCATTTTAAGGGGTTTTCTGCGAGATCAATCACTGAATGCTGAGTCATTGTTGAGTCTACTGCAGAAAATGTGGCCTGCAGGGGGCAGAAGAATGTGAAGCAGCTTTCAATGACATTAAGAGCACAATGGTGAATTCAGAGATTCTCTAGCACCATGAAATGTCAACTGAATTTGGTTTACTTATAGAGGCATTTTAATCCAAACCCGAATCATCAATGGGGCACTGGCATACTGTCCCATCGCAGTCACCAGTTCAATTTTGTCGCGTGGTTTCTGCAATCATCAAGCTTTAAGCTTTCTTCAGACATGTAAACAACTGCATGCATGACACACTTGTTGGGTAATATCTCTGCAAGAATGTAACTTTTGGATTTTATATACATGAACGATTTCCCTGTCTTGTTAATGCCAGATCAGATAAACCAGCATTACTATTTACAGTTATTTGGAAGTATGACAGCATTGCAAGCGTGAGATCAAAGGTAGACTACTGTGATTCAAAAACAGCAACTGGACTTCTGATTGCGTTAGTTCCCAATCTAGGGGATGATGTGTCATTCCATAGAAGGAATGTGGATGCTACGAACTGGTGCATATGTATCCCGGTAGCGTACAAAAAGAAATTCCTCCAATACAGGTGCCACTCATGGGCCATTTCAGATTTTTTAAGCGTATCAGGGTGATTCAAGCCTCCTACTACTACTACTACTGTCCACATGTAAGAAGAAACATTCAACGTGACATTAGATCTTGTCAGATATACCAAAAGGCAAAACCGAAAAACAGGAGTTGTTGCATACAATCATTCCAGACAATCCACTTGCAACTGTTTTTGTGGGTGTCTGCTACACTGCACCAACATCTAGAGGTGGCTGGAAGTACAATGTTGCTTTTTTTTTGGCAAGCTCTACCCACTGAAAACAGCAACGTGTCTGCATACACTGACAAGGCTGTTCGGCAACTTTGTTCCACGCATTGGAAAACCACGTGCATTTTTATCTGACAATGCAACTCTTTTCACATGCTTTTTTTGGCAGACTACATTAAATCAAGCAGGTATCTAACAGATACTACTCACTTCCCAGTACCACCCCAATAGAAACCTCGTTGAACAGGTCAAACAGCAGTTGACCGACGTTGCCTGGTGAAACGTTGTTGTGATGCCTCGTGTAAGGAGGAGAAATGCGTACCATCATGTTTCCGACTGATAAAGGTCGAATTGTAGCCTATCACGACTGCGGTTTATGGTATAGCGACATTGCTGCTGGCGTTGGTCAAGATCCAATGACTGTTAGCAAAATATGGAATCGGTGTGTTCAGGAGGGTAATACGGAACGTTGTGCTGGATCCCAACGGCCTCGTATCACTAGCAGTCAAGATGACAGGCATCTTATCCGCATGGCTGTAACGGATCGTGCAACCACGTATCGATCCCTGAGTCAACAGATGCTTTCTGCTCACACCTCGAGTAAGCCAAAGATGATATGGAAACTAGATTTCATGACATATGTATCACTGAAATACCAAAATAGGTACTCAATTCATTTTCAGTAAAGAAAGGGAAATTTCATCATGCTGTAAAAGCAGTTGACTGACAAACTCTGAGAACTTTTTTTCAGCACTATAGCTATGAATGTTTCTGGTTGAAAGTGAAGATTTCCTGTCCTCTTCTGTGGCTGGAAGATTCTTCTTCTGTGGCAGGAAGATATCTTGCTTATTTTAGTTTTCCCATCAATTATCTTAGAGGAAACGTTTCAGAATGGCGCAGCAGCTCCTCACAAAAGCAAGAAACAAAGTACAGATACATGAAAATGGAGGGTGTAGACTTCAATTGAGATGATGGAACAAATGACAATAGATAAGAGTGAAAATGGCACTGATTACCAGGTGCAGACAAGGTACTAATGACAGATTCATACAATTATTGTAACAAACACTGTCAGTATTAGTAATACTATATAAGTAATTAAAGTTTGAACTATTCATTCTTTCCCAATTTGTCTTCAATAGAACTTAATTGTTATAGCGTCCATAATTTACTTACTTTTCATTATTTAGCTGATTAAAATCTCTCTTCAATCATATGTGTAATTAATGCTAACCTGTTAAAAACACCAAATTTTACTTTGTTCAGTGTTTATGAAATCTATGATTTAGGTTTGAAAAAACGAACTGTGAAAAACTTTGTTGAAATTAAAGAAAACATTTGTTAGACACACACAAAGTTAATTTATTGCAGCACAGTCAGTGTGTATAAAAAAAGGTTGAGAATCACGATATAAAGCAATCCATCACCACAGCAGACTGGTAGACTGGAAAATTGAGATAATTATGGGAGTCCATAATACCCGCATCAAAAAAAGTTTTGCCTCACCCCCGTTCCCAGAACTCCTGAAGATAGACATTGACTGTGGATATTGTATCACAGACACAGCCCCCTTTTACTGTTCAGAAATGTCACTAAACCTGCCCAAAGATGTAAACAACCATGCATCAGCAGCACCCATTAGAAGGAGGGGGTCTGACAGCCGATCAGTTCCATTCATTCCACCAGGAAGAAGGTACACAGCTTGTGTTGTCTGTGGTTCAACCATGCCTAGACGGTCAATACTGTGGTTCAATCACATCCACATTGTTACTTTGTGCCAGGAACGGCTCTCAACAAGGGAAGTGTCCAGGCGTCTCAGAGTGAACCAAAGTGATTATGTTCGAACATGGAGGAGAAACAGGGGGGGGGGAGGGGGGGGGGGGGGAGAGAGAGAGAGAGAGAGAGAGAGAGAGAGAGAGAGAGAGAGAAACAGGAAGTGTCGATGACATGCCTCGCTCAGGCTGCCCAAGGGCTGCTACTGCAGTGGATGACCGCTACCTATGGATTATGGGTCAGAGGAACCCTGACAGCAATGGCACCATTTTGAATAACGCTTTTCTTGCAGCCACAGAACGTCATGTTACGACTCCAACTGCGTGCGATAGGCTGCATGATGCACAACTTCAATCCAAACATCCATGGTGAAGTCCATCTTTGCAATCTTGACACCATGCAGCACAGTACAGATGGGCCCAACAACATGCTGAATGGACTGCTTAGGATTGGCATCATGTTCCCTTCCTCAATGAGTGTCGCATATGCCTTCAACCACACAACCTTCAACAACATGTTTGGAGGCAACCCAGTCAGGCTGAGCGCTTCAGACACACTGTCCAGCGAGTGCAGCAAGGTGGAAGTTCCCTGCTGTTTTGGGGCTGCATTATGTGGGGCTGATGTACACCATTCGTGGTCATGGAAGGTGCTGTAATGGCTGTACGATACATGAATGCCATCCTCCAACCAATAGTGCAACCATATTGGCAGCATATTGGCGAAGCATTCGTCTTCATGGACGACAATTTGTGTCCCCATCGTGCACATCTTGTGAATGACTTCCTTCAGAATAACGACTTCGTTTGACTAGAGTGGCCAGCATGTTATCCAGACATAAACCCTATCGAACATGCCTGGGATAGATTGAAAAGCACTGTTTATGGACGGTGTGACCAACCAACCACTGTGAGGGATCTATGCCGAATAGCCGTTAACGAGTGGGACACTCTGGACTAACAGTGCCTTGATGAACTTGCGGATAGTATGCCACAATGAATACATGCATGCATCAATGCAAGATGATGTGCTATTGGGTATTAGAGGTACCAGTGTGTACAGCAATCTGGACCACCACCTCTGAAGGTCTCACTGTACAGTGGTACAACATGCAATGTGTGGTTTTCATGAGTAATAAAAAGGACGGAAATGATATTTATGTTGATCTCTATGCCAGTTTCCTGTACAGGTTCCAGTACTCTCGCAACCGAGGTGATGTAAAACTTTTTTTATGTCTGTATATGAGTGGAATGAAATACAGGCTCTGTTATGTGATAGGGGACAATTTGAATAAGTACTGACAAGGATTTCCTGCAAGATTTAGTAACTCAATCGAGTTATTTCTATTGCCGCATTTATTACACCGCTTTTCAGACGTGAAAATAATCAGTGTGTGTGTGTGTGTGTGTGTGTGTGTGTGTGTGTGTATGTGAGAGAGAGAGAGAGAGATAGTGAGAGAGAGAGAGAGAGAGAGAGAGAGAGAGAGAGAGAGAGAGAGAGAGAGAATCCCCTTACCAGGATTCCACGAGGAATTGAAAATGCTATTTTTAAAATTCCTTTTAAAAGAAAATTTGAGCCCTTGAAAGAGGTTAATACAGTGATACGATAGATTAAGTACCAGTTTAAGACGATTCTGGTGAACTGGATGTAACTGATGAAGTAAAATGGTCTCAACTCTACATTTAATTTATATGTTTACTTTTCTCCAACCATCTATTATATATCAGCTGTTTTTTTTCTGGTAAATCTGAGCTCTTCCATAAGATTATGAGTACTGCAGTGTGTGTTGGTACTGGCATATTTTCTTTTAACAGAATCCTCCAACGGTTATCCACTTTAGAGATTGGTGCAATTGATCTCCCTGGTGGTACACTCCATCCCTACATTACAGAAGGAAATTCTCAGTCATGCCATTCAAAGATTTAACTCAACACACTTGTCAGCAATAGCTGGAGCTGTGATGTGTGACCCTCAAAATGAAAATACAGCAGGAGGCAATGTGAACATGTACACTGCAAAGGCTGCAATTATAAAAGGCCTTGTTATCTTGGCTTGGATTCCAAATTACTATACTATCCGTGGATTGCCACTGATAAATAAATGTTCTGCTTTGTTTGGGCAAATTTACTGCAAAACAGGCCAGAACCAACATGGTTACTCAATGTGAGAAGTGTACACCCAGTCGTAACCTGCACCATCATAGCAATTGCGTTAACATACATGTTGAACTTATGACTGATTCACTTGTACCTCATTTGATGAACATAAAATTGACTTTTTGTCAAAAATAAAAAGCAGTTGCTAAATGAGTCACTGATTGTATAATGATTCAATGCTTTAGACTTCCCACTCCAAGATCTGTTGCCATGTGGCACCCAATGTGTGTTATCAATGACATACGAGATCTAAAGATATGACAGGACTTTTCTAATTCATTACAACTACTTCTAAAAACAAAGATGAGACTTACCAAACAAAAGTGCTGGCAGGTCGATAGACACACAATCAAACACAAACATACACACAAAATTTAAGCTTTTGCAACAAACGGTTGCTTCATCAGGAAAGAAGGAAGGAGAGGGAAAGACGAAAGGATGTGGGTTTTAAGGGATAGGGTAAGGAGTCATTCCAATCCCGGGAGCGGAAACACTTACCTTAGGGGGGAAAAAGGACAGGTATACACTCGCGCGCACACACACACATATCCATCCGCACAAACCCAGACACAAGCAGACATTTGTAAAGGCAAAGATTTTGGGCCCAAACTCTTTGCCTTTACAAATGTCTGCTTGTGTCTGTGTATGTGCAGATGGATATGTGTGTGTAATCGCGCGCGAGTGTATACCTGTCCTTTTCCCCCCCTAAGGCAAGTCTTTCCGCTCACGGGATTGGAATGACTCCTTACCCTCTCTCTTAAAACCCACATCCTTTCGTCTTTCCCTCTCCTTCCCTCTTTCCTGATGAAGCAACCGTTTGTTGTGAAAGCTTGAATTTTGTGTGTATGTTTGTGTTTGTTTGTGTGTCTATCGACCTGCCAGCGCTTTTGTTTGGTAAGTCTCATCATCTTTGTTTTTAGATATATTTTTCCCACGTGGAATGTTTCCCTCTATTATATTCATATCATTACAACTACTGCTATACATGAAAATATTATGGGAGTTAATTTCACATTTAACATCCTGATCAAACATTAGTTCCTTTCTGCTGCTCAAATTCCTTCGTGCTGATTGTTAAGGGTTATCTTTATACGAAAGATCTTTTTGGTTTCATCATTTCTAAACTTAGAAGGCTGATACAGCTCTACTCAGTAACTGTGTCACCTTCTTGAAACTCTGTCACAAAAACAGAAGCATTTCACCTTCAGTTAGTTCTTTAAATTATGATGAAAATGAAATGTCACGTGGCTAGGGCCTCCCGTCGGGTAGACCGTTCGCCTTGTGCAGGTCTTTTGAGTTGACACCACTTCGGCAACCTGTGCGTCGATGGGGATGAAATGATGATGATTAGGACAACACAACACCCAGTCCCTGAGCGGAGAAAATCTCCGACCCAGCCTGGAATTGAACCCGGGCCCTGAGGATTGACAGTCTGTCACGCTGACCACTCAGCTACCGGTGGCGGACTAAATTATGATAAGGTGCATCTATATTGCTGATCATGTGGTCATGTTTCTAATGTTACAAATATCAGCAAAAATCTTAAACACTTGCCCATTATATTTTTCATGTAGACAGAAGTCTAGTGGGAACTATATTATATAATCTTTTTGTTGTGCCTATCGCGACTCAGCATCTCCGCTATACGGTGAGTAGCAACTTTCATTCTCTGGTATTGTTACTCCTACATTTTTTCATTATATCCCAAACAAGTAACAAATAATACGAATATTTTAGTGCCAAATCCACTCTTCTCCAGGGCAGGAGGGTTTCATGGAAACTGCTTTCTGGAAAGAGATTTATATTTCCGTCAACAATTGGCCCTTATTTTTGTGAACAGCCATGAGTCAGTGTTTCAGTTTCCTAAGAATCCAGCAACAATAAAAATGGTTCTCCCCTATTTGAAATGACACCATGGTGCAAATAATTTATTAACAAAGGTGAGTGTCAAAATTAAGGCAACCAACTATCACAAATGAATTATTAAGGTGATATGCAAACCAATAGCAAAATCAACTTAAGACACTAAAAACCAACTGTCAAAACCAGAGATGAAAGCCCCATACTTCAAAGATATACACTAACTGTTTATTGTGCCAGTATTCAGAGTTTGAGCACTTAGCACCATGTGCCTTTCGTTGTTTTCACTATTGAAGATTGGTGAAAGAACGTATATTTCCAATAGGTTATGTACTTATGCAAGCATACATCACAGAATGTTCTGAACTGCCAAGAGACAAAATAAGGAAGGAGACTAAATAAGGAAAGGTTCTGAACAATGAAAAGATTCATTTCATTTAATAGAACTTATTTTCAAGAAGCAAAATAGGTGGAACTATGTTAGTCACCTTTCTTGTACATTTTTTAGTCAGAGAGAGGTATCAGTGGACCTTGTGAAGGCAAACAGTGTAACACAAAAGTAAAGCAATCAGTTACTTGAAGGTTTATTCGTACACCCACCTAACCCATATTTGTTCATTACTGTTGTTATATATATTCTGTTTCTATGTAGGGGAGAGTTTGGTGGTGATGGCAGTAGTGGTGGTGGTGGTGGTGGTGGTAATTATTTCACACAGGAATCTTCTGTTAAGATCCACTGCACAGATTCTGGGAAAGATGTACAAAGGCCTCAATTAAATATCACATGCACTGGCTGTAGAATTTTCTCTGACTTTTAAGATTCCAAATTATATGGTCACTAATAAAATATGTCCATGACTCAGATTACATTTATACAAATTTCTTAGTGCTTATATGCTTCAGCAGATTGGAATGTAAGGGAATATCTGAAAAAGGAGTATTGCGTAATCATGTGTCAATTTAAAGTTGGCTGTTTCACTCAGTTTTTGTCTTAATCTCTTCATAATATTGGATTTTGTTTGCAGATACTCTCCTCCCTTAATCGCTATCACCCACATACTGGATGTAATTAATTTCTAATGCTTACAAAAACATTGTTTAAATGCATTGCGGTTGGTATTATATTAAGTAACATTTCCACCTAACTTTATCTTAATAAATTTGGACTGATGAGAGGCTGTTGCCTGGGCAACATGCACTCTATTGAGTATCCTTACAACCAGTTTCAGATTACTGAATGTGACTTTTTAGTATTATGTATAGTGCAAGTGTCAAAATGATTTGTTAACAACATACTGTGCGCAAAACATTAGGGGAAATAAGATCAAGGTTTTGAGGAATAGTAAATCTTGTTTATGTGCCCATCAACCACTCAACACCTCTACTATACAGTGAGTTGTTGCCTTTACTACCTCCATAATTTGTATTCCAAACAGGACTTTCCATATTATGGAAAGACCTCTATTAACAATTTTCTGCCCCCTTTTGTTCTATGTCACAGAAGACTTAATTAACTACCTATTAGGTCACCTGCTAATACAAACTCTTATTCTAGGAAGAAAGTAGTAATTACAAAAAGGAAAAGAAAGCAGAAACATATTCATGTGCACATTCAACATGTACTTGCAAGAAAATGTACTGAACATTATTGTTTAAAATCTTGAAAAAGAATATACGGGTGTAAGCAAAATTTTAGAGAGTCAACTGAAACAGTTGCACTTAAGGCATTGCACAGGATGTAAGGTTGACAGTTGCAGTAGAGGACAGTGTGTGCAACAGAACAGAATCAAAGCAGTGCCAGAGTGTAGACTATGCTGATTACTTATGACGTAGTACTACCAGAAGCACCAGAAACTGAGCATATCCTGACTAAATTGAGACTGGATGCAAGCAAAGCACACACAGATTCTATGGTAGGAGAATTGTTATACTCTATCGCAACAGTAAGCCTCCTCCCTTTTAGCTTTGTGTGAGCAACAATGGAGCTTGAAACAAGCCACAGAAACGGGGAAGGACAGGCTAAAAAGTAGAACCACAGATTAAGCTAAAACAGTCAGCAGTCAAGAAAATGGAGAAAAGAAGCAAATAAATGGAAGATAAAAATGAAAGGAGAGGGGGAGGGGTGGAGAGGTTATAACTACAAGTAAAGACCATGGTTAGATTCAAAGTACAGTTACCATATAAGTAACTGAAAGCCTCCAAACTCTAGGAAAGCCACTGTTAAGGGACCATGAAAAACTTGTCATAAAAATAGCAGCATTCTGATTGCTATGTCAAGTGTCTCTCAAAGGTGAAATTCTTATTGGACAGCAGAAAATTTGATTTTATTATGAAGTGGACTATGTTGGTGAAGTGACCACAAAAAGCAAGTAGCTGAGAGATTAAGCTACTCATTCAGTTGAGTAACTGACTAGTCAACTGCTCTCACTATCGCTTATAACCCACTGGTTTGTCAAATCTCACCTCCTGCTAGTATACTGCTGGCCCTTAAAATTTTAACATCTTTACAGGTACCAAATAACAAAATTTTATTTATTGTGCATATATTGTGTAATAGGCAGGTTACATGATGAACTTTGTAGGTGATCTGGGGTACACCAAACAGCAACTGTCCTGTCAAAGGAACCATCCTGGCATTTGCCTGAAGCGATTCAGGGAAATCGCGCAAAACCTAATCAGGATGCCAGGACGTGAGCTTGAACCATCGTCCTCCTGAGTGCAGTGTGCTAACCACTGTGCCAAATAACGAATTCATTTTTTTCTCCACTAATATGAAGCCATCTACAGTTGTGATGTTTCCTTTTGTTACTATATTTTTGACACTCTGCTGACCATTGAGAAATATATTTCATTTGTGGTAGGATATGTAATTAAACAGAAAGTTTCTACAAACACTTCATCAGGATTTTTAGTTGGTGTGTTTCTGTATTGACTTCAACTCTCAGATCTCTCCACACCAATCTGCTGGCAACATCACAAACAACCAACACTGGAACGACTGCACTCTCCAGCACTCCATACGTGTCTACCTGCCGCAGAGTGAGCATCGAGAGGGTTTGTGGTTGTCGGAAATGCATTATGTAAAATAACAAGCAGGACTATAAAGTACATGTAGCAGCAGTTGTTTATCTTCTTGTTGCGCTGGCTTATAAAACTTCATTATCTTGAAGTAAAGTAAACCATTTCTTAAGAGGCTACACAGTGGTGACCCCGGTGAAAATATCATGGATCATTTACGACAGTTACATGGATCATTTACAACAGTTACAACAGCAACAAGAAGAAATGAAACAATTGCAGCAACAATAAACAGCACTAGGAACAACTGATTTGACAGCAGCAGCAGCAGCAGCAGCAGCAGCGGAAACTGCACTCTACTACCGCGCGATCAGCAGCAGAAGCACTTTGATGAGATGCCCACATTGCAAAAGCAACACAAGACGTTTTGAACACATTTGAAAGAAAGTAGATCACCTATGGTGCAACTACAAGAGCTGTTGCAGTTGTGCAGCAAAGAAGCAAGTGTCTGTGCACCCCAGCATCATCTACTGGCAGCTGAAAAGTCCTACCCATGCCCCAAGCATGGCCCAGCCTGTAACTGCCTGCAGCTGCGAGGTCAACGAGTCCTACCACCAACCCCCTGGGACAGTCCGAGCAGCGCAACTGAACCATACGCCATTTAAAGCACCAGCCCTCTGGATGGACCGTCCATCTCTTTGGTTCCTTTGGTTCACATACAGCAAAAGCCATTTCATCGCCACTGGGTTAACGCACGACTTCACCAAAGTATGCACACATGGTGGCACTACTACACAAGCAATCCACCAGCAAGGTTAGGAACATAATCACAAAGCAACCTGCCCTGGGAATTAAAAGTTACCAAAATCCAAGCTAATTCTGTGGCTTTCCCTCTTTAGCATGCAAAACTTAGGGCAACCGTTGCACAGAATGTAAATTAGCAAGAGGAAGCTGTCCTAGTTCCTGCAACACCTCCACTTTTTGGCCGTATCATACATCCCGGACTTGCTTCTATGAACCATATGGACATCTCGCTTGCTGGAGATGCATCACACCCTCCTCTCAGTGGCTGTGAGGTGAACTTGAGCAAGTTAGCAAAGTTTGCAAACACAGTAACACAATAACAGCCCATCGTTCCTCACGCACTTATCACAACACCTGCCAGAGAGAGACTGGATGGCACCATCTCCCACCTTGATGAATTGACATGGCACATTACAGCCCGCAGCATATATAAATGAAGAGACCACAACAGCATAACACAGATGATGCAACATGTGCATAATTGCCCTTGCTGGAATGGAACACATGATATGTGTGTGTGTGTGTGTGTGTGTGTGTGTGTGTGTGTGTGTGTGTGTGTGTCCCAAAGATCTGCTGTGGCAACCACGACCATGCACAAATTACTACTTAGCAGCTGCAAATGTTTTCATCCATAGCTACATAAGGACTCCTAACTTTCAATCTGTACATCAGTTTAGAAAGACCAGTTGCATGGTGATTTACAGCTGCAGACAGGATCCATATTATAATGGGCTGGATTTACCTTTTTTCTACAACCTCACACTGAATGTAAGGAGAGCTTCCATTTTGGACTGGGTCATTTCACGTAACATTGTGCGCCAGCCCACACAGTGCAGCGAGACATTGGTATACTTCCTAACTGTGCTAATGACATTGGCACGCCTGCTAAATGAGTTCCCGTAGCTCCCACAGCCTGCCAGGGTGCCATCATCACCTCACCACTTAACACTGCATCACGTCACAACAATGCCCAGTCCTCAGTTTTTCATTATCTAGGTGACTGGCCCCTGACAAACTGCACACTGCAAAAGCAGAATTTGCTGCAATAATCCAAGCAAGCATGGTACACCATCAGAAAGCAACTGGGCCTCTCTTCTGCATCCGATACCAAAGAAACCAGGTTGCTGGCACTCCTGTGGAGATTATAGAAGGTTTGATGCCCAGAAAATTGACAACCAGCACCCTGTGCTCCATGCATGAGAGTTTGCTTGCTAACTGGTGGGGCTTTCTCAATGTGGACTTAGCAAAGGCCTGCAGCCAATACCTGTGGCAATGGAAAACTTCCATAAAACTGCAAAAACTGACTAACCCATTGGACTCTTTGAATTCCAACACCTGTTGTATGGCCTCCAGAATGCAGAACAGGCTTTTCAATGCACTATCGAAGAAGTACTGCATATATTAGACTTCTGCTTTGCGTACGTCTATGCATTTTGGTGTTATCATCAGCGTCAGAGCAACATGAAAGACACTTATGTGAAGTTTTCCAAAGTTTTGATGATTACGGAATCATAAATCCACTTAGATGAGTCATTGGTGCCAATGAAGTGTCATTCCTTGGATTTCTGTTTCTGCAACCTGTATACAGCCACTAACTTAGCGCATCACTGTGTTTACAACATTCCCGCCCCGAGAACAGTGAGTGAAAACCATCACTACCTGAGGAAGATTAACTTACTGTGGTTTCTTACCCCAAACTGCTGAAGCTCAAGCATCACTCCACACCATACTCACTGGTCCCAAAGTACATGGTTTCATGCCTTTCACTTATACTGATGAACTGCATGCAGCATTTGAAGCATGGCCGACAAGCCCCAAGCAAGCAACCACCCCTTGCACATCTGGTCACAGAGGCCCCACTAACAATTTTTTCAGACACCTCATCCCGCATTGTCGGTATCATGCCACAACAGAATGTCAACTGGCAATGACAGACTTTGGGTTTGTTCTACAAGAAGATCACAAAGAAGGAGCACTTCTGGCAACTATTTTACATAATACTGTTAGCAAACTCTGAAGCAGTTTGATACTTTCGCAATTTACAACACACATTTGGCTTGTAAGTGGTTTGAAAAACTTTACTGCTGGCACCTTGTTCAGAGTGGAAAGCACTTCCATACCTGTGAATTTCACCAAGCTGACAACAGCACAAAATGGCAATGAGGAGTTAAAGAACCTGCTAAAAGCAATCGGCTCTGAATTTGCATTGTACGCCACTGCCAAGCATTGAGAAGCTGATATACCGTGAGAAGGCTGCAGGCCAACAGCGACCATATGTACCTGCTCTTCTACGACTACACATCTCTATGGCTCAGTATAGAAAGGACTGGTGTACATAGACTCAGACCTATACTGCCTGCCAGAAGTATAAAGTAATATGGCACCTACGAGCCCCACTTGGAAATTTTGTCACCACAGAAGCATGATTCTCACACATCCACCTGAATTTGTTGGGCCTAGTACTAGTAGCACATAATTACCAACACTGCCTCATGGTGACTGATCTGTACGTGAGGTGGCTCATAGCATTTCCACACAAACTGTCAAGAACATGGTGCATGCCTTCACCCGTGATTGGATTTCACATTCTAGCTGTCCCCTACAAGTGACTTCTGACCAGGGTCGACAGTAGGAGGCAGATATCTAGCCCAATTGTACAGGATACACCTCAGGACTTTACTGTATCACACAGCAGCAACTAACATTGTGGAGACCGCTAATGTGCCACACAACAGATTTGTGATTGATGCCTTCTCATTAGTGCTGTTGAGATTGTGTAGTGCAATAAAAGAACACCTGCTGGCCTCACCAGGGGAGCTGATGTACGGCAAACCAGCAGGTGTACCAGAAGAGTTTTTCCAACAACGCTCTGGACCTCTGTGCTCTACTCAAGATTTTCTCACAGAACACCAGAGGCAAATGGAGGCCAAGTGATCAAGTGGAACTATTTGGCATGGAAAACAGGTTACCTTCAGTTTCAAAGACCTGACAACAATGGAGCATGTTTTTCCTCTGATGTAACCTATTTCAGAGAGCACTGGGAAAAGGCCCGGATGCAGTTAAGGGACAAAATGATAAGACACTCATTCCCCAAAATAAAGGGATGGACACAGTAGTGTTCTTCAACAGGAGCAAGCCAGCCTACCTACATGCAGAAGATGCCACCGAAATGCAGGACACCACCGGACACAAAGCGCCCACCCACCATGCAGCAGCCATCAACACTCCAACATTATTATCCATGGCAGTGATGACAGCCTGGAAAGCAACCAACCAATACCCAACAAGGTGCAGCAGCCACCTCGCTACACCGGCTGATCCACAATCATTCGGTCACAACAGAAGTGCATTACAGAAGGAAAGTGGGGCTGAACAACAGGAAAACCTGGGCCCTTGACAGGGCACCATCTTTGTAAGCCTCCTTAACCAAGGCAAATGTGTCTGTGGCAGTTTTGCACAGGTGGAAGCAAAATTAAATCACTAGTCGTGCTCCAGTGAATCCTCTTTTTTTTTTCCTGCCATGACAAAAAACTTTGGCACCACGAGTGATCCTCCCAATGTCATAATTCAGACATGCCTGCCACCTGCTTATCTTTGATCCCACCACCACAATCCCCCTTTTACCAGGAAGCACACTGCTGGTGACTGTGGTGCTGCTCAGTGGCCAGTCTCATTACCTTATGGACAATGCCCGCAATATTGAAAAACGGTATTTCATGGACAATGCAGCTCACAGGGTGTAGTTTATTCATAACAAGTTCCCCACTCCTATTTCCAGTTGCACATCAAGGCTGAAATTTTACCCATTTGTGATCATTTTGTACAGATCTCTCTTCTACAGTTGCCACAGTTGAGTAAGAACAATTGTAGTAAGCACTCCATAATGCTGCAATTGAACTCTAACCAACCAAAACATTAATGAAATTATTAAATCTTGCACAGAAGATACCACTTAGCACAATGTAGTCAACCATTGGTACCAACTTTATTTATAGTTGGGTTTCAAAGCAAAGCATTACATTTGTATTTAACAGCAACCCACCACTACACTATCAAGACAACATTTAGTAAGTACATTCATGGCCATAACGTATAAAATAATTGAAAGGAAGGAATAGAAGGGTTTACCTTCCTATGACAATGAGGTAATTAGGGACAAAGTACAAGCTCGGCTTAAACAAGAATTGAGTAGGGTATCGCCTGCATCCTTTTTAAACAAACTATCCTGCAATGTGCCTTACTTTAGGTAATCTTGGAGAAACTTATCATGAGGAGTCTAACATGCTGTGAACACCATTCCTTGTGACTGTAAGTCTAATCTTCCAATCACTGTATCATCTATCTCAGAGAGAAGTAAACATTATTTAGTGATAATGTGGACTCTAAAATATGTCCTTATAACACTGTGACAAGTACCAAGCAAAAGTGAACAAGAAAACCAGTCATGGCCTGTGGATGGTACCAGATGATATCCCTCGAACAGAAAACTAACATCTGTGTAGTGCACTTGCAAGGCAATAAAGGATGAGCACCAACTTCTCACACTGTGTACCACACACTCCATCCAAAACAACATGTAACAAAGCTTCAAATTTTCCATTATCTTTCGGTTGTGCATGTGGGATAAAATTATTTCTTCTTCTGATATTTCAGCCACCTTCGAGGTGAGTCAGTTACTAAATTAAAACCGCTTGACACAAATATAATGTGAAGAAGAAATATTTTTCCCCCCCACAAGCATGTTCGAAAGATGGAATATTCTACTCACCAAGATGACTTCAATATACATATTCCTCAAATTGCTTTACACTAGGCCAATGATCAATAATAGCGGTGTTCAAGCTACAATCCTTAAAACTTAGATCATACCATGTGTGGTATAGTCAATGCCCACACTGTGGCGCCTGCAGCTGCGTGGCCGCAGTCTTTACGTCATACAGCCAACGGCTGGCATGCCCCGCTTATGTGCAGCTCTGCACAGCTGTACAGCGCAGGCTCGGGCCTCACACACTGAGTGCCTCCGCACTGTCATGGCAACCTTGGCCAGCGTCCTCTCGAGAGAGAGTTACATGAGGCCGCGCCACCAATCGTAACAGGACAGGACAAGCGGACTCTGTTACGGCGGGCATATTCCTCCGCCATTCGCCCTATATAGCCACATACGCCGCCATGCCTGGCAGTCTCATGTTGGGCTACCTACTTGCTATGTCAACGTCGCACCCAGGAACGACGCTACACTGTTTACCATACCGGACTTGGACTCTGCAGCCCAGTCGCTGCTCTTGATCAAGCACCAAGTTGTGTTAGTATTGTGGAACTGTTGGCCATAAACAGAATTTGGAACTCAAGCCAATCGTTATTTGTTGTTTCTCCGATTACAGATACAACACCATGCACATTCTGTTGAAAACTGGACAGTGAGCTGGCCACTATATACATCTTGTATCCTGATGTTGCAGGTACTATCCATCCGGTTAAGTTCTGTGTAGACAAGCATTAGATGAGACCCTGGTATTCATCGTCTACAGTTCCTCACTACTGGCAAGGTCTGCTCGGAAAACAACCATCTTCATCTCCTCCAGGCTTCCAAGCACCTGCATATCACTTGCTCTGGTCCCGTCTTCTCCTTTTCTTCCAAATTCTTTCTTTCCTTGCTTTTAGCCACTTGTCCCTTTGCCTCCTGTCCTCCATTTTATGTATCTTCCAAGGCATCCTTATACCATCTATTCTCTTTACATCACCACACCATTTTAATTTTTTCCTCAATCTATTCCTCATGTGTTCTCTCCCTAACAATTTCATTGCTCATATTTTCCAATTTTGTTTGTTATGCCTAGCAGACTTCTCAAAAACGTCATTTGACATGCTCACACTCTAATATTTTCACTTCCCTTCATCAATCAGGTTTATATACAATTTTTGTCATCCTTATAAGTAGTGCTAACCTGCTCGTAACATTTCACACTAAGAAGTCCCTCCCTAAACCCTAGCCACCCTCTGTCACTGCTTCTGCAGCAACGTGTAGCCCACCTACAAATATGTCAAGGGTGTGGCTGAGGCCTTTGCAATTCAAAATTACCCTCCCCACCTTGTCCAGAAACAGATCTCTAATGCCTTGTCTCCTCATCACCTATCATACCCACTGACCACCCACGAAAGAGCTATCCCTTGTGACTTAGTACCTCTGGTACTGCAGCAAATTAATCAAATTCTCGTCCTGGGTTTAAACTCTCTCTTTTTGTGCTCTCAAATGAAAAATATTCTCCCAACACCATCCACAGTGGTATTCTGCCACTCACCCAAACTATTAAGTATTCTTGTCTGGGTATACATTCAACTCCTGCTCTTAACCTCTTACACCATTGCTCCTATACCTGTAAAAAACGTAGATGCAAAACCTGACACATACACTACCCACCCACTCAAATCCTGTCACAGGCATTTCCTATGCCCATAATAAAATGCAGGGCCACCTAAAGCAACAGACGTATGGTCTACCAACTTAGTTGCACTCACTGTGTGACATTCTATGTAGAATGATAACTAACAAGCAGTCTGTCTGCATGAATGGCCACCACCATACTGTAGCCAAGAGATGGCTGCACCATCCAGCAATTGAGGATGACATGTGCCAAGATGTGCTTGACTTCAAAAACTGATTCACAGTCCACACTATCTGAATTACTGACACTAACACCAGCTTTTCTGGGCTGTATAGGTGGGAACTCTCCCTGCAATATATCCTTCATTCCCGTAACATCCTGGCGTCAACTTCTGAGTCCCTACAACCTTCCCTGTTCCCACTTCATACTCACAGATGCCTTCTGTCTCCCAGCACTCCTGCAGAGCCCTTTTCTGCTTCTCTCCTCCCCCTTCTCCGCCCCCAACCAGTACAGCCTCCCAATGCTGTACATAGCAGCCCACCATCCTGTCCTTGACACAGTCCTGTGCGTTCCCAGCACTACAGCCATTCCCGACCCACTAACCTGTCCAAGAGTGTTGTTCACAGAAGTTGGGAATTAGTTCCTAGATACAATAGTGGCCATGAGTGTGTGAGGTGTGTGCACATACAAGTGCATTAATTCAAAGGACTTTGGACAATAGTTTAATAACACCCAGCAGTGTACTTCAAAATATCCCTTTCTACAGCTCAATACTTCCTCTAGGTGGCAAGTAGTGATCTATCCTAATTCATATTGTTGCTAGACCATGATGACAGCTTAGACAAAGACATTCACTTGCCATTTTATTGTCATATCATTCCCTTTCTACAATACTGGATAGTCTGCAACATGTCTAAGGTGCCCACCAGGTGAATGGATACAAGATCAATCTCCAGGCTAAGTTATGGCTAACAGGACAATCTATCACCATTCTGGCTCCGTCCGCAATGGGAAAGTGGGCACAACATAATATTAGTCACATTGTTGCTTTTGTGCGAGGATATTAATTTGCCAGGTCCCCGAGTATACAGAGCAACCTCTTGAATCTGATAATACTTGGTATGACAGGACTGTTTGATTTAGGGATTGCCACAAGATCTCTGCTAGAGCATGTACAACACTGGTTGGATATCTTTGGCCAATTAAAGCCAACTAAAGTTTTTGTATGTTTCAGCATGTGTCAGAATTTCCCCCCCGTTCTTAAATTTTTTTCCATAAAATGGTGTAGGTGCGACATTTGGTTTTTAACCCTCCTATTAACAATTGCCTGTGTCTATTCTGCTGACGTTCTGCCCCTACCTAGTTTCACCTATACATGATCACACAGTAGTCTGCCTCCTGTGCACCCACGTGAACGAGGTAATATTTTACAAAAATTTTCCATTTGTTTGCAGAAGCACAGATAAAATAACACACTGGCTTCAAGAGCATAAGCCACTAACCCACAGACGCTCCACTATCTTTTGGGTCAGTGCTTCTCAAACAACAGGTAATACAGTTATCAATACAAGCTGAAATAAATGTTAAAGGTGCCACTTTCTTTTAAAGAGTGTTTAGATTAAATGTATTATAGTATAAAATATAATAAGTTGAGAAGAAATTGAGATATTTATTGACCGTATTTTTCTACAAGTATGGTAACTCAAAATGCTTTTTTAAACACCTAATACATCTCAATGACTCTGTCCTTCAACAATCCAAACCACACATTCACTTTCAGAGAGTCACACTTGCACACTTATCACGATGTGGGGAGGGGTGGAGGGTTCAGTTCCCCATATGTGGCAACTGACAAGCTAGACTGCGGCTTCCTGTACTTGCGCCATAGAGTTCAGAACTTTATTGTCCTCCCTAAATGGATCAGGCGTGCAGTACACATCAGAAGCCACTATCCATGTAGCTGACTGTGTGTGGGGTGCACACAAGGGTTCTTTAGATTACATGACTCTCCAGCTAGTTCAGACAACAATAGCTGTAAGAAACCCAGAAGAATAAGGGCAAGATCCAAAAGAAAAATCCTAATAGTTAATTGCTGAAGCATTCCCTACAAAATGACAAGAGTTTGAAGCACTCCTGAAAAGCAGTGAAGCTCACAGAGAGAACGCTGGCTGAAACCTGAAATTGATAGCAGTGATATTTTTTAGGAAAATTTAATTGCATATTGAAAGGAAAGATTAGTGGAAATAGAGTTGGTATATTTGTCACAGTAGACCTGAAACTCAAATCCATCTAGTTAAAACTGAAACTGCATGTGAGATTGCCTGGGCAACACTCAGTATCAAAGGTGGGCATAAAATGATAATTGGATCCTTCTATCGATCACCAGACTCGCATCCTGATGTAACCAAAAAATTTAGAGAAAACCTCAGTTCGCTCCTCCACAAGTTCCCCAATCATACTGTAATCACTGGTGGAGACTTTAATGATCCAACAGTCAACTGGAAAAATTGAAGTTTAGTTAGTGGTGGACGTGACAAGACATCCTGTGAAACATTACTAAATGCCTTCCCAAAAAATACCTACAACAGGTAGTTTGGGACACCACTCATGATGGAAATATATTAGATCTACTAGCAACAACGAGACCTGACCTCTTTCAGTAGGTCATTCAGTGAATTAGATAAAAAAAAGTAGCGCTGTTTCTCAATGAGAAACTTTACGCTCGCAGCCCAGGACAGGAGCACATAGAGGAACTAAGTTTAAAAGAATAGTTAACCAGGCAGCACTGAACATATGTACACAGCAGAACAGTTCATAATGGGAGGGAACCATCATGGTACACAGGCACTGTAAAGAAACTGCTAAAGAAACACATACTACTGAATTGTAGGTGTAAAAGCTTAGTACTGTGGATGCACACATTCTCAATGAAATGCATCTGGAAGTCAAGAGAGCAATGCGTGAAGCCTTAAATTACTACTGTAGCAGAATAGAGTCAAATAATCTTTCACAAAACACGAAAAAATTCTGGTTATATGTAACAGCTGTTAGTGGCAGGAACTGAAACAGAGGGTACAAAGCAAATGCTGAAATGCGTAACTTCACTTTCAAACGTCCCTTTAGATAAGAAAACCCAGAAGAATTACCTCAACTTAATTCTTGTATCACTGGAGAGTGGAATAGGTGGTAGTGTCAATGGTGTTGAGAAACAGCTGAAGTTAAAACTGAACAGAGCTCCAGGGCCCGATGAAATGCATGTCAGATTCTACACTTAAATTGTAGCTGGGTTAGTCCCTCTTCTAACTATAAGATTACAGGTAGATTTCTACCATAGATCCATCACACAAAAAAATCATGGAAGAACGACAGGTCAACCATTTTTACAAGAAAGTAGCAGAAGTGATCCACATAACTACCATCCAATATCCGTGATACTGATATATTTTTTTAAGAACATATTCTGAGCTCAAACGTAATGCGGTATCTCTAACACAATGAGCTACTCCTCGCTAACTAACATGGATTTGAAAGACATCGGTCATGCACAACCCAACTCACTTTTCCATGACATACTGAAATCTTTGGATTAAGGCAGTCAGATAAATGCAGTATTTCTTTATTTCCAAAAAGCATTTGTCTCAGTATCACATCTGCACTTACTGTCAAGAGAAATTTGTGACTGGACTGAGGATTTTTTGGTAGGGAGACAGAGTGTTATTTTGGATGGAGAGTATTCATCAGATATAGAAGTAACTTTGAGTGTGACCCAGGGAACCATGTTGGGAACCTTGCTGTTCCCATTTTATATTAATGACCTCGCACACAACATTAATAGTAACCTCAGACTTCTTGCAGATGACACAGTTATCTATAGTGGAGTACTATTGGAAAGAAGCTGTGTAAATATTCAGTCAGATATTGATAAGACTTCTAAGTGGTGAAGAGCTTGGAAGCTTGCTATAAATGTTCAGAAATGTAAAACTGTGCACTTCGCAAAATGGAAAAAACATAGTACCCTATGACAATAGTAGCAATAAGTCACAGCTGGAATTGACTAACATCTACAATACCTCAGATATGAAATGGAATCATAACATAGGCTCAGTCATGGGTAAAGCAGGTGCCAGACTTCCGTTTATTGGTAGAATACTGGGAAAACATAATCAGTCGACAAAAGAGAGTGCTTAAAAATCACTCATGCGATACATTCTGAAATATAGTTTAAGCATGTGGGATCCGTAACAAATAGGAGTAACTGAGGATATTGAACATATACAGAGAAGGGCTGCATGAATGGTCACAGGTTTGTCCGAGTCGTGGGAGAGTATCACAGAGATGCCAAAGAAACTCAACTGGCAGACTCTAAGACAGATGGAAACTATCCCAAGAAAGCCTACTTACAAAGTTTCAAGAACCGGCTTTAAATGATGATTCTAGGGATACACTACAACCTTCTGCTTATTGCTTACAAAAGGTTTGTGAAGACAAGATTAGATTGATTACAGAACACACACAGACATTTAAACAATCATTTTTCCTGCACTACATATGTGAATGAAACAGGAAGAAATCCAAATAATTGGTACATTTATCTGACTGCCTTGATCCAAAGCTTTCAGTATGTCGAAGAAAAGTGAGTTGGGTTGTGCATGATTGATGTCTTCGAAATCCATGTTGGTTAGTGTGGAGTAGTTCATTGTGTTAGAGATACCTCATTATGTTTGAGCTCAGAATATGTTCTAAGATTCTACAAAAAAATTAGTATCAGGGATACTGGATGGTAGTTATGTGGATCACTTCTATTACTTTCTTGTAAAAATGGTTGACCTGTCATTCTTCCATGATTTTTTGTTTGGTGAATCTATGGTAGAAATCTACCTGTAATCTTATAGTTAGAAGAGGGACTAACCCAGCTACAATTTCAGTGTAGAATCTGACATGGGATGTACCCACTGCCATGCACTTCACAGTGGTTTACATTCCATACAAGTAGATGTATATTGTGCATGTTTACCATAATGGAAGTGTGGAATGCAGTCTCATCCTAGAAACAAGTGAAAACGAGGAATACCTTGTTTTCATCCATTTTTGCCACACTGTCTCAGTGAAGCCTTCATCTTGGCCTGTCCTCAGGCTTGATTTTAAGCTGCAATTTGTTCGCCCACAGGCACAATATTGTGTACTGTGGAAAAAACTGCCTACTTGCTTTTCGGGCTGACTTATGAGGGCTCTGCTGGAAGGACGTACAGATTAATTCAAAAGTAGCCTCCAGTTCTGCGTGCTTGGCATGTTGGCACCACACTGAAAGCAAACTCTCAGTTTACCAAAGCATTTGACCCATTTCTTCACGGCTATGTTAAGTGGGAACATCATCAGTTGGTTGCCGTCAGTATTTGTGCCTAATACAAAAATGCTCCAGCGTAACGGACTTTAGCATCATAAGAAAACACATACAAAACTCTTTCTGCTGTCTAGTCTACATGGCACATTTTGCACAGAGCATAACTTAATCATAGCTAACACCTGGTTTAAGAATCATGAAAGAAGGTTGTATATGTGGAAGAGGCCTGGAGACACTGAAAGGTTTAAGATGCATTATATAATTGTAAGACAGAGATTTAGGAATCAGGTTTTAAATTTTAAGACATTTCCAGGGGCAGATGTGGACTCTGACCACAATTTATTGGTTATGAATTGTAGACTAAAGCTGAAGAAACCGCAAAAAGGTAGGTATTTAAGGAGATGGGACCTGGATAGGCTGAAAGAACCCGAGGTTGTTGGGTGTTTCAGAGAGAGCATTAGGGAATGACTGACACGAGCAGGGGAAAGAGATACAGTAGAAGGAGAATGGGTAGCTTTGAGGAATGAAATAGTGAAGGCAGCAGAGGATCAAGTAGGTAAAAAGATGAGGGCTAGTAGAAACCCATGGGTAACAGAAGAGATATTGAATTTAAATGATGAAAGGAGAAAATATAAAAATGCAGTAAATGAAGTAGGTGAAAATGAGTATCAATGTCTCAAAAATGAGATCGACAGAACGTGCAAAAAGGTTCAGCAGGGATGGCTGGACGACAACTGTAAGGATATATACGCATATATCACTACGGGTAAGTTAGATAATGCCTACTGGAAAATTAAAGAGACCTTTGGAGAAAAGAGAAACACCTGTATGAATATCAAGAGCTCAGATGGAAAACCAGTCCTAAGCAAAGAAAGGAAGGCAGAAGGAGTATATAGAAGGTTTATACAATGGCAATGTACTTGAGGACAATATTATGGAAGTGGCAGAGGACGTAGATGAGTTGGCAGGTATGATGCAGCATGAGGAATTTGACAGAGCACTGAAAGACTTGGGTCAAAACCCTGGGAGTAGATAACATTCCATTAGAACTATGGATAGCCTTGGGAGAGCCAGCCAGACAAAACTCTACCATCTGGTGAGCAAGATGTATGAGACAGGTGAAATACCCTCAGACTTCAAGAAGAATATAATAATTTCAATCCCAAAGAAAGCAGGTGCTGACAGGTGTGAAAATTACCAACCTATCAGTTTAATAATCCACAGCTGCAAAATACTGACATGAATTCTTTACCAACGAATGGAGCAAATGGTAGAAGACGACCTCGGGGAAGATCACTTTGGATTTCGTAGCAAGTAAGAACACCTTACGACTTATCTTAGAAGACAGGTAAAGGAAAGACAAACCTACATTTATAGCATCTGTAGACTTAGAGAAAGCTTTTGACAATGTTGACTAGAATGCTCTCTTTCAAATTCTGAAAGTGGCAGGGGTAAAATACAAGGAGCGAAAGGCTATTTACAATTTGTACAGAAAGCAGATGGCAGTTATAAGATTTGAGGCCACGAAAGACAGGCAGTGGTTGAAAAGGGAGTGAGACAGGGTTGTAGCCTACTCCCAATGTTATTCAATCTGTATATTGAGCAAGCAGTAAAGGAAACAAAAGAAAAATTCGGAGTAGGTATTAAAATCCATGGAGAAGAAATAAAAACTTTGAGGTTCGCCGATGACATTGTAATTCTGTCAGAGACAGCAAAGGACTTGGAAGATCAGTTGAACGGAATGGATGGTGTCTTGAAGGGAGGATATAAGATGAACATCAACAAAAGCAAAACGAGGATAATGGAATGTAGTCGAACTAAGTCGGGTGATGCTGAGGGAATTAGATTAGGAAATGAGACACTTAAAGTAGTAAAGGAGTTTTGCTATTTAGGGAGCAAAATAACTGATGATGGTCGAAGTAGAGAGCAAATAAAATGTACACTGGCCATGGCAAGGAAATAGTTTCTGAAGAAGAGAAATTTGTTAACATCCAGGATAGATTTAAGCATCAGGAAGTCTTTTGTGGAAGTATTTGCATGGAGTGTAGCGATGTATGGAAGTGAAACATGGGCGATAACTAGTTTAGACAAGAAGAGAATAAAAGGTTTCGAAATGTGGTGCTCCAGAAGAATGCTGAAGATTAGGTGGGTGGATCACGTAACTAACGAGGAGGTACTGAATAGAATTGGGCAGAAGAGGAATTCGTGGCTCAACTCGACTAGAAGAAGCGATCAGTTCGTAGGACATGTTCTGCATAATGTACAAGGCTACTGATGCAAGTTTTCATGAACAAATGAGATACGCATAAGTGCATGTGGTACTAACTACCACAAGAAAACACACAAAACCTTTCGATTTACCATACATGTAGAAGCAAACCACCAATATATATCTTAATTGTGTATCAAGTAATATACTTTATATTATTATATGTTTACCTCACGCACACCCTCTACTACTGATATTACCCTAAATTTGTCCATCTTTAAAGCAATGAACCCACTGTCTTCTGCATCCTCATATCATTGACTGTTGTTGATTATTCTACATTTACAGCACTTTCCCACCCAAAGGGTAGGAGTGTGCCCTGAAACTTATCTGCTGATCTGCCCTATTTTAACAAGATCATTGGCAAAATGAAGCTAACTCCTTACAACAGAAGTCTCCAGCCACATTAGCTGACGATTTTAATTCAAAAATTACATCACTGCTGGAACAGAAGCAGGATTTCTGGATTACTAGACAGAGAAGCAATCACAAGACCACAGTGGAATCCTTCGTATTGGGAGTTATTGTAACAAACTGTCAAAAACTTTATTGCCATCATGGAATCTGTTCATCATATTTTATATCTGTAGTGTTACACTGTTCTTGAGACTAATAAACTTATTATAGTAATGCATTAAGATAAAAATTTCTCCAGTTCATAAAATTCGAACAGCTGATGTATTTTGTACGGCATCCTCAAGTTGAATGCTTGTTCTGTTGATATGTCTAGCCGCTGGCATTCAATATTTTCATCACCTGCGACGAACATAGTGGATTTCCAGCCATATATATATATATATATATATATTACTGGAAAACTACTCGCATCAATTTTCTGAATTTATTTAATATACTACTGCCAGAAAGAGCAAAACTCCATTCTACGCAATGAAAGACTGAGCCTTGAGGACTAACTCTCACTTAACCTTTGTGCTAATTTTTAACACCACTACATCAGTTAATGAGTGAAGTGTTAAACCTCTGGTACTGTGTTGGAAGAGAAGAACTGTTTCAAGCCGACACCCCCCCCCCCCCTCCCCACACTAAGCCCATGGTAAAGGAATCAACAGAAAACTACGGACAGCTTTCATGAGGAGGATGTATTTTTCAAGAAAATCTAGAATCTTACCATTGGTGCACATTGGAAATGCTGAGAAGCTTAGTGATGTAACAACGAATATGTGGAGTAAAGGAAGCTCTACACAATTTATTGTAATGTTTGTCACAGGACAGAAAATCTGAAAAATAAGTTATGGTAGGAAAAGAAATGCTATATTACAATTATTTTAACAAACAAAAATGCACAGCAGCTCTGCATCGAATTAACAAAGCAGACAAATTTTAACAGCATTCCAATTACAAGAAGACAAGAATCACAGAATGAAGAATACAGTACCTTTAACTTTGAGATCATGTTTTTCTCACTATCATCACTAACTGATTTATTAAGCAATAATCTTTTGGCTAAATGTTGCTTATAATATCTTTCAAACACATCTTTCTCTTGTAAAAACCTAAAAAGGACCATAGTCTTGTCAAGTACCATCTCAATTTCCTGTTCAGTCATCTGTAAAATAAACAAAACATAAGCTTCAATGGTACATATATGAGAGAAAATTTTTACAACATTTAATTATCATGTATATTACTTTGTAAGATGCAGGAAGTCTAATCTCTATTGCAGAACTACCACTAGCAAAAGCTTTAAAGACTTCATTCTACTTCAATTGTTAAAGTCAATCAGGTAAAAAAAAAATGTGAACATGCTCGCAATTTTGTGGTTTGGATATTATTAAAGGGAAACTAGTAATACCAATTTACAACATATTGTTTAGCAAATATTCATAAAAAGCATCCACAAATAAAATGAAAGGTAATTACTGGCCTCCCACAGTCTCAGTAAATTCAGTAGCTATTCTGTAGTTGGTCTCTAAAATAACTCCTATCTGACGGCTTCCAGTGGCAACACAAATTTGATTTTAAGTATCTCATCTAGTCACTGACCTAATTTAAAAATTTAAAATGCTGTCACAAATTACTTGTTTGATGTTAAAGGTTTACCACAATAAGTGGAGTATTATAGTTATAAACTGTGTATATGTCTTAAGGCAGCATAACTCATGGCATGCAAATTACACTGACTAAATTCGTCCAATATTAGAGAATGAAAGCAGTTAGTGACTTTCAACAAACTTCACAAATAATTTTAAACTTTGAAAAAAGTTTTTCTCACTGACACCTGCAGGTTTCATGTTTCACTGTTCATGTCAAAGAACTTCAACATCAGGTATAGTATTTTTATTTATGATTTCCTTACTAACTATATTCACAACACAGTTTGCAAACATTATCTACATATACCACTGGAAGTACCCGCAAAATTATATGATTGTACGACACATTTCAGTTCAGGAGATATGACTTCATCAACACAGATGGGTGAAGAACTAGCTTTTCTTAAAATTAAGCATAAATTTCAGACATTAATATTTCTACTTCTTCATTAGTCTGTGAATGAATAATCCAAAACTAATAAAGCAAACATGCTAAGGGTATTCCATCTACAAACAGAGTCAAATACTTCATACATTAAGTTACTTTATAACGTATCACGTGTTTGAAGTTGTCTTATACATGGGAGTTTGGTTATTACTGGTAATGTAACACGTAAAGCCACAATTTTGAATGTCATCATGCAAGAGAGAATCTCACTTCCAGGGTTGTCTTAGGTCATACGTTTTTGGCCATCTATTTTGCTCTCAACTTGGACCATTTCTTTTCCATTTTACTGATTTCAACCCATCACAACAAAGTGAAATTCAATAATATAATTTCAACATGTGGTTAGCTATATTTACAATTACGCGTATTCTTAATGTGATGAAAATGTATAATGCTACTTTAGTCAGTGGTCATATTGATTTGCACAGTGTAGCCTCAAAGAAAATTTCAAACTAGATTTAATACATACAAATAACACAATTAATTCACAAATATATTGTAGTCTGGAAGCAAACACAGAGTGAAGTTCATGTTTTTTAATGAACTGATGTAAAAATAATATAATTTATATGATATATTCCTTCTGTAGTTTATTTAGTGATATTACTCATGGACACCACAGTGTTTGCTCCAGAGATACAAACTATGTTATCTAATGGAAGATCAGCAACTGAACTATCTTGACTTGTTGAATATCATTCAAGAATCAACACTCTGCCTTCTACAATTCTGAAAGATAAATACCACATTGACTCTACATAACAAGCAAAATGACTGGTGAATTTTCCACAAGAAATTCTGTCAACAACAGCTGTTTAATATTTGACACTGAAATATTTTAATGTTTAAGATACATAGGTGCCAATACATGATACTCACCCCTTTTACTCCCTTCTTTAGTTTGTCATCAATAAATAATGATAAATATTCTGGTGACTTTGGATTCAAATTGAGAAAATGTTCGAAGTCTGACGCAATCATCTGCTTAAATATTTTATAATTATTAAATGAATTGTGAAGGAAATGATCAAACCTGTCCTTCAGGTCAAGTAAGTTCTGTAACAAAAAAAAAGAAACATTCAGTAACAAATATTTCAGTGGGAAGAAAAGAAAATTCTGACTGAAAATCAAAACAAAAGTGAGATTACAAATAATTTAACACAAACTGAAATATGCATTAAAATCACTTTTGATTTAATTTAACTATGAATTATAATGAGTATTTCAAATACTCAGAAATAAAAAGCTGTGATGTGCTGGATACAATATTGGAAATATATATTGTTTCTAGAAGGGTTGCTCTGACGGTTTTGATAAAATAAAGTAACAGGTTCGTTGTTAAAAGTATGGATTTTAATAATCTCAAACCACTTGTGTTCAAGTTGTATGCAACAGCAGAGCTAACAAACTAATACACACAGTACCCACAAACGGTTACTTGATGTATCAGAAATACTTCAGAGGTGCTTTGTAGACTCCTTTTTTCCCCCCACATCCCCACTTCTTTTCACTTCTACTGATATGTATATACAGGGAAGTTCTTTTTTCTAGTAAGCTGATGAACGATGTTTCATGACTGGCTGCAATATGACCCATCAATTTCAACTTTCTGGACTGAAAAAATGTTTAACACAATGTCTTCCTGGGTTAAGCAGTGCAGTTTCAACTGAATGCATTCTTGATAGATTGCCTGTCATGCTAGATCTTGAGCACTAATTTCTAACAGGACAAGGACTACACTGACAGACACAGTGAGCGTCTACACGAACATTCTTAAAACACAATAAATCTTCAGTTTTAGTAGTTAGTCAGGTTTCACTTATGTAAGAATCACTTATACGTTTGAATTCATGGCCATGGATGGAGAAGCATCCCAAGTGCTGATTGAACACTCAGTGAACTGATTCCCACCCAAATCCATTTGAAGTTTTTAAAAATATCATTGCATAAATCAGTTCTCATTTATAACTCTTTCTTTTACTTCTATTTTACGTCATTAAAAAAAGGGGGGAGGGGGGGAGAGAGAGAGAGAGAGAGAGAGAGAGAGAGAGAGAGAGAGAGAGAGAGAGAGAGAGAAAGATATTCATTTTTTTGTTCAGTGAAATGGTCAATGTTACAACTGGTGTATTCATTTATTCTGAAACCATTTAACATTTAGAAAAGTCAAATCACTGATTTGTGGATGATCTACAACTGCACCTCACTTGCTTGAGTAGAAAAATTATTACTATGATGATCATGATTATGATAATTAACTATTAGTTATGAACAAACTAATCATTCGAGGCAAGTTAAGTCTGTGTGCCTGGCCAGGATTGAAACTGGGACCCTTGTCTTCCCACAAGCAGTGCACTGCCAATTTTGCTATCCAAGCATGTGTCTCAGACTGATGCAAAGCTTCATTCTGCACTTCTGAAGTCAACAGAGACTCTTATCTAAGCTGTTACATTGCAGTGACATGTACAATAAACTACCACCTCAGTGTAGTTAAGTCTAACATTATTATGAACTGTTTCAAAGATCTTCAATCATTTTCAATGCCAAATTTTTGTTTAAATTCATAATCTTCTCACTTAGAACTTTTTGTTTATCTTAGTGCACAAAACCAGTCATGAGTACAAAACATGACATCAGCAGGAAAACAAGGAAAAAATGTAAGAATTATTTGCAATAAATCTGAAACCATCAATGGTTTTATTTGAATAACCTTTTTAAATCCATGCTTGTGGCTGATTGCTGTTTTAATTTTAAATCTTATAATTCAGAACTGTTGCATGGGTTTCACAATTGCAAACATAACAAGAAGGTATAAATTACACTGTTACATGTAGACAAATTATGAACATTTATGAATGCAAGTAGTAACAGTGTACGATTTCTTTGGTTCTATTAATACATAAGCCAGCTGTTCTATTAATGTGACATGTGATGGAACGTCATTTTTAAGGATTTTTCCTACTTAGCTGAACGTGACAACATTATAACAACTGTCTGTGAAGATACTATACACTGATCAGCTAGAACATCACGGCCACCATCCTACTATCGATATAAACCCAATCAGGCAATAGCAGTATCACATGGCAAGGAACGAATGCTAGTCAGACACATGCATGGTGTATGTAGCATCAGCGAGCATGCTGTGTGTGTAGAATGGGGAAGGTGTGTGACCTATCCGAGATTGACTAATGGCGGATCGTGATGGCCCAAGAGCTCACACAAACGTTTCGGAAAATGCACGACTTGTCGGGTGTTCGAGGAGTTCTGTGGTGAGTGTCTTCAACACTTGGCGAAACCAAGGTGAAACCACGTTCAACATCATGGGGGTTGGGCAGCCACCCCTCATTATATATGTTGGACGTCCTTGGCTGGGCAGACTGGTAAAACAGGGCAGATGGTGAACTGTGGTGGAAGTAACATCAGACTTTAATGCTGGGCAGAGTACAAGTGTGTGTGAACGTGCAGAGCACCGAATGCTCGTAACAATGGGCCTCCACAGCCGATGACCCATACATGTGGCTACGTTAACACCACGGCATCTGATGCTATGACTGAAATGGGCACATGATGACAGACATCGAACTTTGGCACACTGGAAGTGTGTTGCATGATCTGATGAATCCCAATACCTTCTTCATCATACCAATGGGGAGGGGTGTGAATTCGTCGTCTTTCAGGGAAACAGCTCCTCAACACCTGCACACGCATGGAACGGAGACAAGCTGGCGGTGGCTCCCTTATGCTCTGGGGAACACTCAAGCAGGCATTCATGGGTCAAGTGGAGCTCGAGCATAGCACCACGATGGCCAAGGAGAATCATACATTGGTCGCAGACCATATAAACCCCTTGATGACAATCATGTTTCTCAATAGCAATGGCACTTTTCAACAAGATAATGTGACATGTGACAAGGCCAGGAGTGTGATGGGGTGGTTCAAAGAAAACAGTGGTGAGTTCCATTGATGTGCTGGCCCCCCAACCTGGCATATATGAACCTGATTGAACACGTCTGGAATGTGACTGAATGTGGCATCAGAGTTTATACACGCAGATGTGGTGCCAACCCCATCCAGAGACGTACCAAAGCCTCACTGTTCCATGCCGTAACATTTCTCCAACGTCACCCATGCCAAAGATGGACAAACCGACTTTAGGTAGGTTGTCATAATGTTCCTGTTGATCTGTATATTTACCTTTTTTACAGTGAAAATCAACTCAGTCTCCTTCAACAACTTTGGGAACTGAACCCAGCCCAAAATGTAATGGACTGACGAGTGCAGAAATAGTCTCCACAGACTTGTCAGATAGAACATAAAATTTCTGGGTGCCTTGAAAGTCTGGAGCATTATCTTTCACTAAAGACAAGGGCACACAAAACACAAAACGAAGTGGGAACTATAGCATACTTCTTCAATGTCAGACTTGTATTTCAGCTGCTCAGTACTAAAGCCTTATCACGGTGTCAGAATGTTGTTATCTGACATTGTATAGTACAGCAGGCCACCTCAGTAGCTGCGGGATAAGCTCAACAGATTGCTAATCGGAAGGACCTGGGTCCGATTCCCAGCCAGGTATGATATTTTCTCCACTCTGTGACTGGGTGTTGCATTGTCCTTACTTTCCTATTGCCATTACTGACACAGAAGTCACTTCTAACACACTGGCATATTGCAGTATTGTCTTTCCACTACTGATATGGCTGTATGGACATGATTTGAAAGCCAGTGCACTGAAATAACAATTATTTATTAAAATACTGAAAGTACAGTACCACTGGGGGAAATATAAATAGCCCAGTGAACTAAGCCCATCAGAGACCCGAGGCAGCAAACAAAATGAGGCATCAGGACTGCTTAGAAGTTGCGGACTATGTAGCGTACATTTTGTAAAATGTGAATCGGCTGGCAAAAAAACATCAAATATACATACCATTTTACTCTATGCTCTAATAATTGTAATATACATACTTAAAGACACAGGTGAGAAACTTAGAATATGAATCAGTGTGTAGCACAGTGACCACCGGGTAGAGTACAAAGAAATAATAAAGAATAGAACAAAGAAATTACCTTTTGTTTTGTGTGTCTGGAAATAAAGCATGTATAATTAGTTTAATAACCATTAGTTTTGTAACCATAGCAAGAGATAGTTATTATTGATACTGCTATACATGCTACATGTTTTCACACCTTCATTTAACTGAAATTCTCAAATGTTGTTGAAATCTATTTAATTTGGATCTTTTCTTTCAATTGATAAAATGGCGATATTGGCTAGTCATTTTCAATTCATTGTAGAGTGAAGAAAATTTTTTTATTAGTTTCAGTTTAGAAAAACTTCTCTAGATGAAGTATTGGATTATAAGTGATGCACAGATTAATGATTCAGTGAAGTCCCATTTAATTGTAAGTTGAAGGATTTCTTATGCTGTCCACCTAGCAGCAACAACCACACTTGTATTGGTTGTAAGCAGGTGCCTACGATACCTTTTTATTTCTTGCAGTACCTGTTCCTTATCAAACTCGCCACAAATTTCTACCTGATTCTCCAGTGCTAAGCCAGAGTGTCACTGAAAGCTTCAAGTATAAATTTAGTTTCAAAAATTTGTAAAATTTTGATTTCCTTCGTGGTATTGTTCGCCATCAATACCATGCCAAACCAGTCCATGGGCCAAAGTTGGCAGCAACCATGTGAATGCACAGCCAATCTGCAGCCGGCTATGAGACACGCCCTCATCAGCCCATTCGGCCAGCACTGCCATGGAGCCGACTTAAAGGATGCTGCACACCACACTTCCCTGTCTGTCTTGTCTAGTCTAGTTCGCAGTTTACTGTTGTACAGTATAATGTTGTGCCTCAACACTTAGACTCTGCTACTGTTGCAGATATGCAGACTCTTCCTCGCTCAAGGACGTTTACTGTTTACTGTTTTGGACTTGATACTGGAAACCGCGTTAATTGAAAGTGTATCAAACACTGTATGTGAATTTCATTCTTGTGCTATCTGTCATAGAAGCCACCAACTCCTTGGCATCCACCATGGGAGAAATAAACAACTGGTGATGAGGTAAAACTATGTTTATTTTCTGTGTGGTCCAACTTCTAGTCAAAATAGAACATTGGGAACATCATTCAGTTGGTTGTCTTGCTTCCTGCCAAGAACATTGGGTTTGCTGTTTTTGTTTTCCACGAGAGCATTTATTACTTCTTGCCGTGCTTGCCTGTCGCATTCCTTCTGTGTGCTAACATCGTTTTGTGTTAGAGAACATTCACCCTGAATCGTGTACTATTTTGAAGGATGCTTTGTACAGTGACTTTAATTAGCACATTATCCCACCACAGCTTAGTGGCTGTGCTGTATTTGTAAGCAAGCTTGCCCCCCTCCCCCCTTCTCCCACGCTGATCGTGGCTGGGGCCTAGGCAGAACTGTTATTAACTCTGATTATTCAGTTGCACACACAGCAGTTGCAACAGCTTACAGACTCCATAAACAGACTGCTAGTGATGCTAGCAAACAGCACCACCACAGCATGCAGAGCCTGTTTCTGCACTGCCATTCCACGCATTTGATTCTCAACAAGAGGAATGGTTTGAGTACCGCACACAGCTCACCTCGCACTTCCAGGGGAATCACATTGAAGGCAGGGACAGGCAACCATATTTTCTCGCAACAGTTGGTGTTTCAGTGTACAGATTGGCCTGCAAACTTTTCCCCCACAGCCCCACTCCCTGAAAATGTTCCTTATGAACTAAATGCTGGACTAGACAAGTACTACTTTGAGCAGATTAATGTGACAGCTGCACATTACACATTCTTTCGCTTGCGCAGGCATTTCAATTAGACACACAAGCACTGGGTGCTGACTTACAAGGACTTACACGGCAGTGCAAATTCTAACATGAGTGCAGACATTACTGTAGTGATGCCAAGATTAGTGACGCCATTACGCAACGTGTCAGATCCTTGTAAACATGAACCGATTCTTAAGTATCCTGACCCTAGTTTGCAAAAGGTTTTGGAATTAGTGGAGCATCAGGACTAACATTAGTGCTGTGGTAGACTACTATTCTGCTCTTCTTTGTGTGGCTCAAAGTAATGTTAAACAGTTGCGCCCTGCATTTTCACATGCCACAGAATGCAAAGTCACAGCCAGGGCAGCATCGTGAACAACACCAGAATGCTAGGCAGCAGGCTAGCAGGTTTAAATCCTGCCTCGATGTTTCATGGCACACAAGCAGCAGATGTGCCCTTGCTAGGACTACCACTGTGGCAGGCAGAGACATAAATGTTCAATCTGTCTCTTTGCAGAAACGCATATCTGACAAGCACTCTGCACATTCTCTGATGGATCAGGAAATGCAATATTTTCAAAGTGAAGTAGAGATTCTAGTGCTGCTCAGTGAAACTCAAGGGTGACAGTGAAGTAGTCAAACTTTTTCCATTAGTAGATTGCCAAACAGAAAATACGTATGCAAGTAGGCACTGGCGCATCTGTGACACTCTTGAACAGACGCATATACGAACCGTTAGGCAAGCCCAAGGTAAGTCACATACAACTATTTCTGCAAATGATGGTCATGATATTCCTGGCCTAGATACTTGCAGCCTACCTGCTACATTTTGTAAATGTTAAAAAAAAAGTATTGTTTACAGTTTTGTGCTAATATGAAATTGAAAATATTTTTAGTATTGATTGCTTTGATCTTTTGCTGAATTTTGTGACATTTTCCAAGATAGCCTAGGCAAAGCTAACAATTTCAAGGCCCACATTACCACGCAAGACAATGTGCAACCACGGGTTTGACAAGCATAGTTCGTCGCTCATGCTATAACAGATCAAGTGGCACAAGAACTCTTCTCTTTGCAGGACAGTGGTATGATTTCCCCTGTAACAGCCAGTCATTGGACATCCCATTTTGTGTTTATGAAGTGGCCATATGGCAAATTACACTTGTGTGTAGATTTCAAGACAGTGGTAAATCCACAGACTGTGATTGAGTTTCTTCCTTTTACAGGGCCTGACAAACTCATGGACAAGCCTGGTGCAGGTCACCTCTTCCCCAAGACTGATCTCTGTGACACTTACTTGCAGGGTCACCTCTTCCCCAAGACTGATCTCTGTGACACTTATCTGCAGCTTGCCTTGGATGAACAGTCCCAACTAGCTTTTGTGATCAACACCCACATGGGGTCATTTAAATTTCTGCTGTTGCCCTTTGCAGTCAGTCCACACCTGCAATGTTCAATGTTACTTAAAACAGTTGACTGCTATGGTTCCTTCTTGTATGAACTATTTGGACAGAATCATAGTTTTATGTCATGCTCCGGAAGAACATCTTTCCAATTTCAGGAAGTTGTTTAAAACCTCTCAGATGCTGAGTTAAAGTGTAAATAAATCATGCACTCCTAACAGGCTGAGATTGTTCAGCCCTTCAAAGTCAATCGCTCCATGCAAGGTGAAAAAGCTGCAGTGTTGGTATCTGCTCCTCTCCAATTATCAGTAAGAAACTGTGTACAGACCAAGAGCTAAGCATTCTACTGCTGGCAGTCTTTCTCACCTCCCAACTGGCACTGATTTGGTGTTCGATGTCCCAGAAGATTCTTGCTTTCATACTGGACACCGACAATGGACACCTTCAGCTGTTGCATCCTCTGTAGCTGTCCGTCCCTCCTCTGCACTGCTCTGAGTTTAATGGCATGATTTGCTCTGTTTTTGTCTGACGCAGGCACTGGTAACAAGGCGTTATCACCAGAGTCTTGTGGCGCTCACTATATGTTGTACAGGGTCCCAATAGGTTGCAAAAGCGCCTTCAGAATCAACTTTGATTTTGTGTGTTACATGATACTGCCACAGATTTTTCATTTGCAGAGTCAGTAACAAAAGGGACCACAGACTTCGCTTCCTGCACCTCCCTTGGGTTCTGCACCACTAGCACCCTACATGGAGCCCTTGGTTGTCAATTCAGTGCTGTCACTATTATTGCAATGGCAACAACTCAGGCTGCAAGAGATGGACCTCTGACTTCATTCACTCTGCCGCCATTCGGTGGAGTGCGGTGGACCACAAAGTCGACACTGCACCTCCACCAACGGAAGAAGATGCACTGTTCTTGGGTGCGATTAAGCACCCTTGAACTGTTTCTTTAGCCTGTGTTTCTATCCATTTTCAAATGAAGGTTGGCAACTGCCTCTTCAGTGCTACCTGCATCCAGACTATCTCCCCACCCTCACCCCAACCTTCATTTCTGGCGGCAGAAGAACACAACGGTGGCAAAGAGGTTTGGGGTTTGGGGGGGGGGGGGGGGCAGGAATGGGGTATTGTTCACCATCAATACCATGCCAAGCCAGTCCATGTTCTGAAGTTGGCACAATCATGTGATTGCCCAGCCAATCTGCAGTCAGACCCACCACGGATCCAAGTTAAAGGACACTGCAAGTCACACCTCTTGGTCTGTCTAGTCTAGCCTACTCATTGTGCCTCAACACCCAGCTTCTGCTAGTACTGTGCATATATGGACTCAGCCTAGCTTAATGACTTTTACTATTTACTGCTTTGGATTAGTTATGGACATCAAGTTAAATAAAAGTTTATCAAACACTATATGGGGCTTTCGTTCTTTTGCTCTCTGTCATAGAACACAGCGACGCCTTGGTATTCACCATAGGATGACCAAACATCCTTCATGGCCGTGTATCATTGAGACAATTCTTGTCTAAATTGGTCTTTGCATTCAAACATCGATTGGTGAACTACTACTTGACTCAACAATCCAATTTCATGAGCCAGTTCACCCAGCACTGTTTTATTTACCCCCCTCCTCTCTCGTCAGTCCATGTCAAAGTCCATATCAGTGCATTTTTTTTACTGCCAAACGTAGCAGCACTGTATATAATTGTACCTCGTCCCACCACAAAATGCTCATTCAGGGTTTTTAATTTTGGAGAGCGCATTTCCCAAAGTCATTTTTGGAAACTGTAGATATTGTTGGCCGACATTAACTTCATCTAAAATGGAGTGAAAAATTCATGTATGTCAAAAAGGTAAAACTAATTTACAGCTGGAAGGAGACAGCTCACTGCACACCTAATATCATGGTTTGCTTTGAATGGATCTCGCATATCTTCCAAATTGCTCACAACTGTTTCCATGCTTTCTTTTATGACTAAGTCAATTGTGATAAATGTTCCAGCAAGTATCAGACAATTACTTCCAACTTTTTCCTGTCCCCCTTTCCTGCAACTAATTCTCATCTATATTAAGATTACGAGAAGAATTTAGATACCTTCCCTACAGTTCCAGAACAGTTGAGGGAACAAATAATGCATGAACTCCACAAAGATTTAAGGAATGGTTAGCATAGGAGAAGAACAGAACTTCTGGATTGACTTTTCAATTTTTCCATTGTTCTCCGCCACGTACATCTGACACTGATCCTATTTTGTAATCAATTGCACTGTGTTGTTGTGGTCTTCCGTCCTGAGACTGGTTTGATGCAGCTCTCCATGCTACTCTATCCTGTGCAAGCTTCTTCATCCCCCAGTACCTACCGCAACCTACATCCTTCTGAATCTGCTTAGTGTATTCATCTCTTGGTCTCTCTCTACGATTTTTACCCTCCACGCTACCCCCCCCAATACTAAACTGGTGATCCCTTGATGCCTCAGAACATGTCCTACCAACCGATCCCTTCTTCTAGTCAAGTTGTGCCACAAGCTCCTCTTCTCCCCAATTCTATTCAACACCTCATCATTAGTTATGTGATCTACCCGTCTAATCTTCAGCATTCTTCTGTAGTACCACATTTCAAAAGCTTCTATTCTCTTCTTGTCCAAACCATTTATCGTCCATGTTTCACATCCATACATGGCTACACTCCATACAAATACTTTCAGAAACGACTTCCTGACACTTAAATCTATACTCGATGTTAACAAATTTCTCTTCTTCAGAAACGCTTTCCTTGGCATTGCCAGTCTACATTTTATATCCTCTCTACTTCGACCGTCGTCAGTTATTTTGCTCCCCAAATAGCAAAACTCCTGTACTACTTTAAGTGTCTCATTTCCTAATCTAATTCCCTCAGCATCACTCGACTTAATTCGACTACATTCCATTATCCTCGTTTTGCTTTTGTTGATGTTCATCTTATATCCTCCTTTCAAGACACTGCCCATTCCGTTCAACTGCTCTTCCAAGTCCTTTGCTGTCTCTGACAGAATTACAATGTCATCGGCGAACCTCAAAGTTTTTATTTCTTCTCCATGGATTTTAATACCTACTCCGAATTTTTCTTTTGTTTCCTTCACTGCTTGTTCAATATACAGATTGAATAACATCGGGGAGAGACTACAACCCTGTCTCACTCCCTTCCCAACCACTGCTTCCCTTTCATGTCCGTCGACTCTTACAACTGCCATCTGGTTTCTGTACAAATTGTAAATAGCCTTTCGCTCCCTGTATTTTACCACTGCCACCTTCAGAATTTGAAAGAGAGTATTCCAGTCAACATTGTCAAAAGCTTTCTCTAAGTCTACAAATGCTAGAAACGTAGGTTTGCCCTTCCTTAATCTAGCTTCTAAGGTAAGTCGTAGGGTCAGTATTGCCTCACGTGTTCCAACATTTCTACGGAATAAAAACTGATCTTCCCCGAAGTCAGCTTCTACTAGTTTTTCCATTCGTCTGTAAAGAATTCGCGTTAGTACTTTGCAGCTGTGACTTATTAAACTGATAGTTCGGTAATTTTCACACCTGTCCACACCTGCTTTCTTTGGGATTGGAATTATTATATTCTTCTTGAAGTCTGAGGGTATTTCGCCTGTTTCATACATCTTGCTCACCAGATGGTAGAGTTTCTTCTACTGTATTTCTTTCCCCCATTCCTGTCAATTGTTCCCTTATGCTCTCCCTGAAACTCTGTACAACCTCTGGTTTAGTCAGTTTATCCAGATCCCATCTCCTTAAATTCCCACCTTTTTGCAGTTTCTTCAGTTTTAATCTACAGTTCATTACCAATAGATTGTGGTCAGAGTCCACATGTTCCCCCAGAAATGTCTTGCAATTTAAAACCTGGTTCCTAAATCTCTGTCTTACCATTATACAATCTATCTGATACATTTTAGTATCTCCAGGGTTCTTCCATGTATACAACCTTCTTTCATGATTCTTAAACCAAGTGTTAGCTATGATTACGTTATGCTCTGCGCAAAATTCTACCAGGCGGCTTCCTCTTTCATTTCTCAGCCCCAATCCACATTCACCTACTATGTTTCCTTCTCTCCCTTTTCCTACTCTCGAATTCCAGTCACCCATGACTATTAAATTTTCACCTCCCTTCACTACCTGAATAATTTCTTTTATGTCATCATACATTTCATCAATTTCTTCGTCATCTGCAGAGCTAGTTGGCATATAAACTTTTACTACTGTAGTAGGCGTGGACTTCGTGTCCATCTTGGCCAAAATAATGCGCTCACTATGCTGTTTGTAGTTGCTTGCCCGCATTGATATTTTTTATTCATTATTAAACCTACTCCTGCATTACCCTTATTTGATTTTGTATTTATAACCCTGTACTCGCCTGACCAAAAGTCTTGTTCCTCCTGCCACCGAACTTCACTAATTCCCACTATATCTAACTTTAACCTACCGTATTTACTCGAATCCAAGCCGCACTCGAATCTAAGCCACACCTGAAAAATGAGACTCGAAATCAAGGAAAAAAATAGTTTCCCGAATCTAAGCCGCACCTGAAATTTGAGGCTCGAAATTCAACGGCAGAGAAAAATTATAGGCCGCATCTCCAAATCGAAACAAAGTTGGTCCATTGTAATATGAGACACAATTTAGGTCGAATGAATGACGATACAGCTACAGTAGTTTGGTTCGAGTCGTAAGTTAGCAGTTAAGCTTTACGAGATAGCCATTGCTATGCGTCAGGCGCTCCGTCCGTATTTATATGGGTACCCTTCCTTTTCCACGTGCTTCATCTGGTTTGAATTCGTAGCTTATTTTTCTTTGGTCTGATAAGCGCAGTTTTCTTTGTTAAAGGTGTTTATGTCACTCTAAGCTGAAAATGCGTTACTGTACTGTGTCATGCATTGTTTGTCGCATTCTGATAGTGCGTGTTTACGGCCTGTCGCCGCTTGCGGCATGGCTTGCTTTTGTGCATGCACATTAGGGAAACAATGGCAAGAAACTGCTATTTCTTGTTACTTACACTGCTGCTTTCTTTGATAATGATCAACAAGAACCAAATAATAGACTGCGTATGATAGAAGATGTTCTGAACGAGAGTTTAGCGAAAATTTTTCTCCGTTTGAAAATCTTTGCAGGTGCCTCTTTAGTACATTACATTCTACACAGAAATTAGAGTCACCTTAGATTTAAAAATCTAGTTAATTGCCTTGCTTCATTTCTGACTGTATCACTATTAAGCATAAGAATAATACGAATATAAACATGACATGATATTTATATTCTTCCGCGTTTGCTGTTGTCTCACTCTAGTTTTGTAGTTTATTAGGCAGACCGGATTTAAATGAGATAGCAGCAAACATGAAACAATACATGGCAAAATGTTTATATGCGTATTATTCTTATGGTGACGAGAATACTGCATGTGATGCACAATTTATAAAAGTTCCTATTATAGCAACCATCTCTTCTCACAGATAGGAAAAAATTCAGAAGGTAGAGTTGGCCATATTGACAAACACCCCAAACAGTCTTGCCAGTCGGATTTTCGTAGTACATTGAAAATAGCTCGTCTTCCACCTTTTTTTTTTTAAATTTATTTACTGACGCAGAGGTTTTGGCGCAAGTATTTATCTTTGTGCCTACAAAGCATGCCTGTGTAGCGCTACATATATTCGACGGCAGAAGTAAGTTGTGGCGGCACCCACCAACTTTTTTCAGAATTTCCGCTGGCTTTGCACTCGATTCTAAGCCGCAGGTGGTTTTTTGGATTACAAAAACCGGAAAAAAAAGTGCGGCTTAGATTAGAGTAAATACGGTATCCATTTCCCCTAACCTACCTGCCCCATTAAGGGATCTGACATTCCACGCTCCGATCCGTAGAACACCAGTTTTCTTTCTCCTGATAATGACATCCTCTTGAGTAGTCCCCGCCCGGAGATCCAAATGGGGGACTATTTTACCTCCGAAATATTTTACCCAAGAGGACGCCATCATCATTTAATCATACAGTAAAGCTGCATGCCCTCAGGAAAAATTACGGCTGTAGTTTCTCCTTGCTTTCAGCCGTTCGCAGTACCAGCACAGCAAGGCCATTTTGGTTATTGTTACAATGCCAGATCAGTCAATCATCCAGACTGTTGCCCTTGCAGCTACTGAAAAGGCTGCTGCCCCTCTTCAGGAACCACACGTTTGTCTGGCCTCTCAACAGTTACCCCTCCGTTGTGGTTGCACCTACAGTACGACTATCTGTATCGTTGAGGCTCGCAAGCCTCCCCAACAACGGCAAGGTCCATGCTTCATGGGGGGGAAAGGAAGGGTACCGGTATAAATATGGACAGAGCGCCTGACGCATAGCAATGGTACCTGGTAAAGCTTAACTGCTAAGCTTATGACTCGAATGAAACTACTGTAGCTGTATCTTCTTCTACTCGACCTAAATTGTGTCTCATGTTACAATGGACCAACTTTGTTTCGATTTCGAGGTGGGGTCAAAAACTTCTCTCTTCCCTTGAATTTCAGAGTCTCAAATTTCAGGTGCAGCTTAGATTTGGGAAATTTTTTTTGTCTTGATTTCGAGTCTCATTTTTCAGATGCGGCTTATATTCGAGCGCAGCTTAGATTCAAGTAAATACGGTATACATTCTGGCCAGGCTAGGTTAATTTTCTTACAGAATTATATATTTTTATCTGTATACTATTTTTCTGATAATATGATTTTATTATTTGTATCAGTTTGTTTCATAATATGAAGCATGTTCCACAAAAATTAGTAATCACAACTGTCAAATTAAATGATCAAAAAACATATTTATAGTCAATGTAATATTGTTATGCTTCAGTTTTCACGTAAACAAAATTTCTATCATCATTTCTAATTTTTCTACTGATAGTGAAATCAATTTTACAGAAAATAGGAAGCTACTATTTTTCATACTGCCAAAATTTTCAACCTTTTTTTATTAACCATTAAGGCTATATACCTTTACGTAGGTAATTATTTTCTGAAAACAAGATATAAATTAAACCTGAAAAAATAATTTCAATAAAGATAGTCATGTTAATACTAATTTCAACTATATCCTGTTCTAGTAGGTACTGGAAGCTGGACTCTTAAAATATAATGTATTTTGGGCAACAAATGTGTCAGAGTTGACTTAGACAGTGTTAGATAATGGTAACATGGAGGAGAGTGGATTTAGCATCTACTGAATTTGGTACATGTTGTTCTCTGATCATTATGGTCTTTTTGTGGCTCAAGCATGTTGAACAACATATGTTTGAAAAGTATGAAATGTCATTGTCACCATCGTTGTCTTCTTTCCCCCCGCCCTTCACTCCAATATTAAACTCATGTCTCAGAATGTGTCCTATCAACCAATCCCTTCTTGTGGTGAAGTTGTGGCACCAATTTACTGTAACCCCAGACCTATTAAGTATTTCCTCATTGGTTGTGTGATTTGCCTATCTAACTTTCAGCATTTTTCTGCAGCACCATATTTCAAAAGCTTCTATTCTCTTCTTTTGTAATTGTGTATACTGTTTATCATCCAAGTTTCACGTCCACATATGCCTATACTCCAGATATATATCTTCAAAAAAGACTTCCTAACATTTAAGTCTACATTCGATGTTAACAAATTCCTTTTCTTCAGAAATGCTTTCCTAGTCATTTCCAGTCTACATTTTATATGCTCTCTACTTCATTCATCACCAGTTATTTTGTGCCAAAATAACAAAGTTCATCTACTGCTGGAAGTGCCTCATTTCCTACTCTAATTCCCTCAGCATTACCTCACTTAATTTGATTACATTCCATAATTCTTGTCTTGCTTTTGTAGATGTTCAACTTACACCCTCCTTTCAAGACATTGTCCATTCCGTTCAACAGCTCTTCCAAACCTTTTGGTGTCTCAGAGAGAATTACCTCAAGATTTTTATTTATTCTCCTTGAGCTTTAATTCCTACTCCAAATTTTTCTTTGGTTTCCTTTGCTGCTTGCTCAGTGTACAGACTGAATAACATCAAGAACAGGCTACAACCCTGACTACCTTCTCAACCACTGCTCCCCTTCCATGCTTCTCAACTCTTGTAACTGCCATCTAACTTCTACGCAAGTTGTAAATAGCCTTTCACTCCTTTTACTTTACACCTGCTACCTTCAGAATTTCAAAGACAGTATCACAGTCAACATTGTCAAAAGCTTTCTCTCAGTCTATGAACGCTAAAAACTTAAGTTTGCTTTCCCTAACGTATCTCCTTAGTCGTAGCGTCAGTATCGCCTCACATTTTCCTACATTTCTCTAAAATCCAAAATTATCTTCCTGAAAGTCTGCTTCTACCAGTTTTTCCATTGCTCTGTAAATAATCCACATTAGTATTTTGCAACCATGACTTATTAAACTAACGGATTTTCACACCTGACAGCAACTGCTTTCTTTGAAATTGGAATTATTATATTCTTCTTAAAGTTTAAGGATATTTCACCTGTCTCTTACATCTTGCGCACCAGATGGAAGAGTTCTGTCATGGTTGGCTACCCAAAGGTTATCAGCAGTTCTGACGAGATTTCGTCCAATCCAGAGGCCTTATTTTGAGTTAGGTCATTTAATGCTTCGTCAAATTATTCTTGAAGTATCATACCTCCCATTTCTATAATATCGCGTTCAAGTCCATCTCTTGTGTATATCACCTACATACTCCTTCCACCTTTCAGCTTTCCCTTCTTTGCTTAGTACCGGTTTGCCATCTGAGCTCTTGATATTCATACAGCACTTTTCTTTGTTCTAACTGTCTCTCTGATTTTCCTGTAGGCATTATCCACCCTCCAACCCCCCCCCCCCCCCTCTCCGCAGTGAAATATTCTTCTAAATCCTTACATTTGTCCTCTAACCATCCCCACTTAGCCATTTTGTACTTCCTGTCAATCCCATTTTTTAGGTGTTTGTATTCCTTTTACCTGATTCATTCGATGCTTTCTTTTTCCCCCCACCCCTTTCATCAATTTAATTCAATATCTTCTGTGTTATCCATGGATTTTGTCATTTTACCTATTTGATCCGCTGCTGCCTTCACCATTTCATCCCTCAAAGCTACCCACTGATCATCATTCCTTTCCCCTGTTCTTGTCAACCGTTGCCTAATGCTATCTCTGAAACTCTCATTCTTTCAACTTATCCAGGTCCCATCTCCTTTATTTTGTACCTTTTCACAATCTCTTCAGTTTCGATATGTGGTTCATAACCAATAAATTGCACTTAGAGTCTACATTTATCCCTGGAAATGTATTAAAATTTAAAATCCGATTCAAAAACCTTTGTCTTGCCAGTATATTCAATTTGAAACTTTCCTATGTCTCCAGGTCTCTTCCATGTATCAACCTCCTTTCATGATTCTTAAACCAAGTGTTAGTGATGATTAATTATGCTCTGTGCAAACTGCTGCCTGGCAATTTCCTCTTTCATTCCTTTCTCCTAGTTCGTATTCACTTACTATTTTTCGTTCTCTTCCTTTTCCTATTATCAAATTCCAGTACCCCATCGCAATTACATTTTTGTCTCCCAGAACTGTCTGAATAATCTCATCACACATTTCTTCAAGCCCTTCTTCATCTGCGGAGCTAGCTGCCACATAAACTAGTACTACTGTGATAAGTGTGGGCTTTGTGCCTATCTTGGCAACAACAATGCATTCACTAAGCTGTCCATAGTAGCTTACCCACTTTCCTATTTTCTTATTCATTATTAATCCTTCTCCTAAATTACCCCTATGTAACTTCGTATTTATAATCCTGTATCCACCTGATCAGAAATCCTGTTCCTCCTGCTACCAAACTTCACTAATTTCCAATACATCTAACTTCAACCTAACCATTTCCCTTTTTACATTTTCTAATGTACCTGCCTAATTAAGGGATCTGACATTCCACGCTTCAACCCACAGAATGCCAGTTTTCTTTCTCCTGATAACGATGTTCTTCTGAGTAGTCCTCGCCCGGAGATCTGAATGGGGGACTACTTTACCTTAAGAATATTTTACCCAAGAGGACGGCATCATTAGTTAAGCATTCAGGGGAGCTGCATGCCCCTGGAAAAATCCTGGGTGTCGCTTCCCCTTGCTGCCAGCCTTTCGCAGTACCAGTACGTCAAGGTGTTTTGGTTAGAGTTACAAGGAAAGATCACTCAATCATCCAAACTGTTGCCCCTGCAACTGTGCTGAAAAGGCTGCTGCCCTCTTTGGGAACCACGTTTGTCTGACTGCTCAACAAATAAACCCCTCCCCCAAATCCCACCCCCCCCCCCCCCCACACTGAGGTTTGCACATACGGTACAGCTATCTGTTTCGCTGAGGTACACAAGCCACCCCTCTGAAAGCAGCAAGGGCCATGGTTAAAGTGTCAAATATGTGATGGTAAATGATGTTTCGAGAACATGCAAATAAAAAAACAAAATGGTTAAAAGCAACATAATGTTCCAGTAACCTGTCATTTAAACAATCTGGACAAAATCTTTTCAATGGGTTAAACCGGAACACAGGAACCAGGCCTGGCACCAAGACCAACTTCGCAAGATAAGTACCATTTATCTGCAAATATAGTTCATTTGCTCTTCTACATGTTTTAATGTTGTTTAAACTATGAGATAGTTATTACTATGTAATAATTGTGCTTTGTAATGTCCGGACATATAAGTAAGGGTGTGCATAGAATATAGACATCTACAGAATGAGACTGACATAGTGGCAAAGCAGGAATGGCTAGAGAAGGAATGCAAACATACGGGGAAAAATAGATGTTTCTTATAGGACAATTAAAAAGACCTTTTGTAATGGTACTTTGACTTCCGCAAAGTTATAATTTACGATAGCGCACGCAGAAGAGCGCTGCGCCAGTGACCGATTTTATAAATAATTTTGTTCTTTTTTTTTACTTTTGCGTAGTTTTTTTTGTTTTTAAGAACTAATGGAGGTCTCTCTCTCTTGTCTTGATACGAAAGATGTGTATTTTTCCGTCGTGTTGAATGTGCTTTTGGTGAAAATTAAAATTACATAACAAAGCGATGTTGTTTCAATAGCTAATGAGGAGAAGATAATAAAAGGTAACACTACAATTTGCGTCCTGGTGACAGGACTTGCAATCTTCGGATTTGATACAAGTGCAGTTTGGATTTGATACAAGTGCAGTTATTATAAATTTTGGACATTTTATCTAATTTTAACCACTTAATAGCATCAGAAAATGAATTTGGCCTAAGTCTCATTCATTTCAATTGTAATGTTACGTGCATGAAATTTACAACAATATTGTTTTCCCTGTTATTAATTTGTGTTAATTTTCATTTTCATGCTGAGGAAATTAATTTGGTAAAAAAAAGGGGGGGAAAGGATAACGTTCCATAAAATAATTTGCACGGACGCGAAAGAAAAATTTTGGATTGAAAACTGTATATTTGATGCTACATTTGCAACATAAGACTGAAAAAAATTGGTGAGTACAGAAATTTACATTTTTTTTTTCCAGTTTCAAACAGCCATCTGTACTTCCTTTATTCCGATCCATTTATTTCGAAATTATTTTTTCAAATTGTAGTTAAAATTGATTTACTACTATTATTGGAAATGGTACGTGAAGAGCATATTCACAGTCATTTATTTGTGAGAGGGAAATTTCAGTACCAGTTTAATAATTCAATTTCTAATTATAAATCATATAGTAATATCTATTTCCATAAGAGAAATTTCAGATTTCAACATATCATATTTAAAAAAAATTTTTTTTTACCATTGGAAAATTTTATTTGCAATTAATTATGAAAATCGCAAAATGGACGCTAGACGCGTAGAAATTGTTTCCGCGGACGAGCTTAGTGAAAGTGACACATTGCAAAACATGTCCGACAGTCAAATGAATATTGAACTTAATAGGGAGGATGTTCAAGACATAATTTTACCGGATCGATTAAGACAACAACCCCTATATTTAAACAGATATACAGGCAAATGGAGAGAGTACTACGTGACAAAATGTGACATTGACAACGTCAACTTCAGAACCAGACATCAATCAGACACGAAAAAATGACGAAACTAAGACACAGGACTCTGACATGCTCAACCAGATTCTGAAGTTACTTGGTGACCAAAACAGAAAATTTGACAAAAGATTTGATGCTTTAGACGAGAAAAATGAAAATTTAAAACGTGACATTGGGAAATTTGACACTAAATTCGATGAACTGACACGGGACATAAAACAAAATTTTGAAAAACAATCGAGACAAATTGCCGACTTGACAGAAACCACCAGTAGTCTTGGAAGGAAATTTACTGACTTATCAGACAAGGTTACGAGACAAGAAAAGGTATTTGTGGAATTCAGTGACGAGACAAAAACTGACTTACAACGATGTAATGAGAAATTGTTAACAGTAGTTTTTGAACAACAGAAAACCAGTACCCAAGTTGACGAATTACGACACACACAATTCCGTAAAAACAAACCAAGAACACTTAGACCTGACAATTACAGACCTTTCAAACAGATTAAATGATGTAATATTGGAGCAGAAATCCTTACAGGAAAAGTTAGAAAAGCTTGAAGACAGAGCAGATGTAGTATCTTTAAAGAATGACACAACTCTAGCAGAAAAACTTGTACATGAACGCAAATTATGTGATGATTATTTAGATGAGAAGTTTGAGACAATGACACAGATCATTTTAGATAAGACAAAGGAACAAGTAAAGGGAGAAACAGATAATATTCAGAAAGAGGTACGTAAACTTAAAGAGAATGTAATACCAAGTTCGTCAGTGATACCAAAACCCATAACAGACAACCAAAACATAAATGAGAATCATAATAATGCTAGACCCAGCACACAGTCGAAAATAGAATTACCAATGAGTGACACAAATCCCAATGAACCATTTTCAATGCTACCACAAGAGCAAAATTACTATCGGACATCACCACATACTATGCACAGTTTGACACAAAATACAGGACCCATAATACCATCGGGAGTAGCTGATGAAACATTAGTACGACATGGATACTTTCAGACATTTTCATGTGATGAGAAAGACAAAGTGCATCCGATTGTTTTCATCCGCTCTTTTGATGGTATTTTCCCGAGACATTGGTTAGAAGCCGATAAAATTCGATATGTTACAAATTTGTTACGTGGAAGAGCAGCTAAGTGGGGAGCAGCAATTAAAAGACGATGTTTAACATTTGAACAGTTTGAACAAGCATTTCTTGAGGAATTCTGGTCGATCACAGAACAGCAAAGTTTAAAACGAGAAGTATACAATCCAGAAATTTACAACCCGAAGAAAGAGACTTTACGACAATACTTTGAACGCTACCTAGACAAAACATTATATTGGACAAAGCCAGCAGATTTACCAGATGTAATTAGAACACTTAAAAGCCACTTACCATTTCCTTACCGTGATAAATTAATAGGAATGTCCGAGGACAACATAAGGAATTTTTTCAGTTATGTTGATGAGATAGATGTTGTTTACAGAGATGAGATCAGGAATTTCAATCAATTGTACCCAATCCATCCAAGCAATTCGCGTATGCACAACAGAAATGACAGAGGCTATTGGAATCCGCCTCCGACACCACAACAAAACACTCAAAGAAACAATTCACACTACAGTGGGACAAATTCATTCAATATTAGGAGAAACAACTCGCAGCATTGGCAAGGAAACAGTAATTATTACTATAATGGTTATCCGAACAGTAATTACAATCAGAACAATAACAGTTATATTCAAAATAACAACAACAGAAGAAGGAACCGAAATTATAGAGATCAAAGAAGAGAGGGTAACAGGTACCATCCAGGATATTTTCAGAGAAACAACATCCAGCAACATCCAAACATGTATTGCAGGAATAACAGTAATGACAATACCAGTTACAGTCATGGGCGAAATCATGTATGGGGAAATCACAATGGACAACCGCCACGACACAAGCAATACAGCAACCCTCAATTTGTATCTAACGGAACTCCCGATGCGACGCGGGGTAATGTCAACAACCAAACAGCTGATACTTGGGTGACGCGCGACAGAAATGTAAATATTATTGAGTTGGGCAATGAACCCAACCCGCAGCAACAACCGAATTTGCCGGAAAACGAACGACGACCGAGCTAAGCGCTCGAGTTACGGTCAATAGGGAGCAGAGCGCAACGGAACCGACGATTTGTTTTCTCCGATATGATGACAGTAAGAAAATAGAAAAAGAATTATATCAGGATGTAGATTTTAATAGTACCAGTAAAACAAAGAATATTATTCAGGCTATAACACGAGTTATGATTGGTAGAACACATCCTAAACCCACAAAACTGAAACATTGAAACAGGAAATGGCAGATCTTATACTCTGGACCATACCAAATTGCAAATATTCCACACCCTGGCTGTTATTCATTAGAATATCCATTAACACATAAACCTAGAGGTCTACATCCACACAGACATTTGAAAAAGTACATACAGTAAAATGTTAGCTACTGAGGAGAAGATAATTAATATGATATACAGTTATGATGAGCCTACATTTAAGTTATACAGATACTTACAATCTAATGAATGCAGGTAAGTCTAGAAAGCAATGTGAACCATCCAATAGCTAATAAGATATTTGGTTATAAGAGGAGTTGCTATTGAGGCATATACACATTAGAGGAGGCAGAGAACTAAACAGAATTATTTTCTTTAGGAGGCATGTGATAATAGTAATGTTGATATGAGTGATGTGAGTGATTGAATGAGATGAGTGAATGTAATTTTAGTTTAATAAGAGGACAAATAGTAATACGGAGAGAGGTAAATGGTATATAAGATGAGAAAATGGTATTATTATTATTATTGTTGTTATTGAAGTAAAAAGTAAGTGGTGATGAATAAGAGGAAAATATATATATATAATGCTGAGGAATAAGTATATGTTATTTTGTGAAGAATGAATAATGGATAGGTGAGAATGTTATGAGTAACTGAGAATATGTTGAGAGGAGAGAAACTAGATTTGAACGCTATATCACATGTACTCGTGGAATACAGAATGAAAGTAGTGGAAAGAATATTATTTATTGAAAGATTGGTATGCCTGAGATAATAACTTATGTGATGTCATATATATTCTTATAACTAAAGGTGTAAGTATAGACTTATGTGGAAAGAATTACTTACAGCAGCCACTGTTGGAAATATACCAGAAGATTTAACTCTATAACACTTTAACACTAATCTAATGGGAACTTGTAATGAAATTTTTGGAGTTATGATTAGATTAGATTAGATTAGATTAGATTTACTTTCATTCCAATATGTAGGCTTGACACTTCAGATTGGAAGAATTATTTAAAAGAACATATTTAGCAGTCATCTAATGACATAATTAAAGCTCATCTACTGTACTGAACTAATGCGCCATTAAATAGAAAGGAGAATAAGGAGAAAACAAAACGTCAGTCCTCTGTTGCGGTTCATACTCTCATCCCTTAGAAAAATTTATACATGTTGATGAAATATTTGACATTATATAATTCGTGATCATCTGACCGTATGGAGAGACATACACACATATTTATTTATGAATAGAATTTTACAGGTACCACAAGGTAAATACAGAATGGATATACAGCATGGAACGCAGCAGCAATTATCTAAGAAGATTTATTTATTTATTTATTAAGTAAAACATTTATTTATATTGCTTGATACTCATGAAAGGAAGGAGATGAACTATACAAACTTTATAGGAAAATGATTGACTTGAATATACTTACCACACTGATGTACATACTAGAGGGGCACCACTCTTAGAAACGGTAATAGAGGGGTACCACTCTTAGAAACAGGAATAGTGGGGACACCACACTTAGAAACGGTATTAGGTATAGGAACTTTTACGTTATATTAAGTTAACATGTATTTTATTTATCATATTTTATTTTGTGTAGTCCACTGTAGGGGATGACTTTACTAGTAGGCCTATTTATGAAGTAGTTAGCAACCATCCCATGAAGCTATCCTCCTACAGGGGGCTGTCTTGAAGCTTGAAATATGTGTAAATTTTATTCCAGGGTGCAAGATGAACTTTAAGTTGAATATTCTAGCGAGTTGCCACAATTATCTTCAAATGTTGCAAGTGTAACGGGGAAATAAAATAAAAAAAAATTAAAAAAAAAAAGAGAGAGAGAGCTAACAAATAAAATAAATAAAATGTATGTTTCAATCTGAATGTAATGTAATTCACATGTCAGCACAATGATATTGAATGTAACGTAAAAAATTTACTATATTTTTCATTTAATTCTGTATATGTAGTATATGACAACAATGTAACGATCTCATGTAATGATTAATTGTAAATATTTGTATATTTATGTACTTACTATATCAAGAAACGTATTTTAAGGAGATGTTAACGAGCTGCAAAGGACTTGTGCATGTAGCACAAGATTCATATAAATGGAACTGAAAATGCAAAGAAGAAACCAACGTGATGAAACACTGGTCAAGCAATATTTACGTAGTGTCAATATGCTTTGAAGTGTATGGTGTTGTGGAAGCCGGCAGGTCTTCAGGTTGGTGTAAAAGACAAGCTCATCACCTGTCGTAGGCAGTGAGGTGTTTCCTGTGCCCTCATTCACCATTTATACCCCGGTAGACGCCACCAAAATTCGGCTGCTGGAGATCACAATTTCGTGTTGACACATTGAACAAACTTTGGATTTTCTTCAAGTCACACGCACGAGATCCAGGCAGTACATACACACTCAGAATCCGATACTACGTTTAAAGACATTGCAGCAATATAATAGAAACATTTATTGTTCGAATTAATTCCATTGTAAACACGAATCATGTGAACTGAATTCAAAAGCTGTGCTAAGCAACGATAATACGCTGCAATTCAAAGACATTAATGTTACGACTCCTAAAGAAGATACACACCAAAAAGACTATATACAAAGACTGATATGCAAAGAGCATTATGCTCAGAAATATTTTTTGTAATACGTAAATTTCTTATTTTCTCATGTTGTTGTTGTTGTGGTCTTCAGTCCTGAGACTGGTTTGATGCAGCTCTCCATGCTACTCTATCCTGTGCAAGCTTTTTCATCTCCCAGTACCTACTGCAACCTACATCCTTCTGAATCTGCTTAGTGTATTCATCTCGTGGTCTCCCCCTACGATTTTTACCCTCCACGCTGCCCTCCAATACTAAATTGGTGATCCCTTGATGCCTCAGAACATGTCCTACCAACCGATCCCTTCTTCTGGTCAGGTTGTGCCACAAACTTCTCTTCTCCCCAATCCTATTCAATACTTCCTCATTAGTTATGTGATCTACCCATCTAATCTTCAGCATTCTTCTGTAGCACCACATTTCGAAAGCTTCTATTCTCTTCTTGTCCAAACTATTTATCGTCCATGTTTCACTTCCATACATGGCTACACTCCATACAAATACTTTCAGAAATGACTTCCTGACACTTAAATCAATACTGGATGTTAACAAATTTCTCTTCTTCAGAAACACTTTCCTTGCCATTGCCAGTCTACATTTTATATCCTCTCTACTTCGACCGTCGTCAGTTATTTTGCTCCCTAAATAGCAAAACTCCTTTACTACTTTAAGTGTCTCATTTCCTAATCTAATCCCCTCAGCATCACCCGATTTAATTTGACTACATTCCATTATCCTCGTTTTGCTTTTGTTGATGTTCATCTTATATCCTCCTTTCAAGACACTGTCCATTCCGTTCAACTGCTCTTCCAAGTCCTTTGCTGTCTCTGACAGAATTACAATGTCATCGGCGAACCTCAAAGTTTTTATTTCTTCTCCATGAATTTTAATACCTACTCCGAATTTTTCTTTTGTTTCCTTTACTGCTTGCTCAATATACAGACTGAACAACATCGGGGAGAGGCTACAACCCTGTCTTACTCCCTTCCCAACCACTGCTTCCCTTTCATGTCCCTCGACTCTTATAACTGCTTATTTTCTCATATAGGTATGTATCTATGTAAATTTTCTATACTGCCACACTCGCTTGCGGAGTGTGTCAGTAGAGGAGTCATTGTAATGGTACTTTGACTTCCGCAAAGTTATGATTTACGATCGCGCACGCAAAAGAGCGCTGCGCCAGCGACCGATTTTATAAATAATTTTGTTCTTTTTTTTTTACTTTTGCGTAGTTTTTTTGTTTTTAAGAACTAATGGAGGTCTCTCTCTCTCTTGTCTTGATACGAAAGACCTGTATTTTTCCGTCATGTGTTGAATGTGCTTTTGGTGAAAATTAAAATTACATAACAAAGCGATGTTGTTTCAATAGCTAATGAGGAGAAGATGATAAAAGGTAACACTACACTTTGGAGAAGAGAGTAGCACCTGTATAAATAGTAAGAACACAGATGGCAAGTATGAACTAAAGAAGAATCTGACAGTGAGCAGACAAGCCTTAGTCACAGCAAAGTACCTAGTGTAGAAAATATCCTTCAAGAATTGTACATAACTATTCATTCCAGCTCGTAAGCAAGACAGCTGAAATACCATACACATTGCAAAGAATGTAACAATCCTAATTACAAGGAGGACTACAGTCTCATAATGAATGCTACTTGATTCACATAATGCTGCTAATTACTACTATCAACACACCTGCACAAAGTTAATGGCATTTGTTCCACCTTCTTCTTCTTGCACTAAAGCTTTGCCTTGCTCTCTGAGGTACTGGCTTACACAATCAGCCATTGTTTTCAGGCCATCAGTTACTCTGTTAAAGAGTTTATACATACATGCCAAATCTTCTGTCTTCTGGTTTTTCAACATATGGACAACACCAGAATTCTCCATCTGAAACGAAATAAGTACCAGTCAGCACACTGTGCATGTTCTCATTATGTGTGTTTGAAGATTAGAAGACTTGCAAGCTTTTGTTTCACATTTCTTCATGTTGTGTTTTTTAGGATATAGTGAAGCTAAATATATCTTATTTAATTCTGAAGAGACTGTAATGAATATATCTGGATCAGAATACCACAGTGACTAACACTGATTGCTTGCAGGGCACCTATTACTGCAATCACCAATCAGTGCACAAAGTCCGTCACATTATCTGTTCTCTTCATTGTAGCAGTACTGTGTACTGCTCTGTTCTCTAGGTGCCTCTTACTACTGTGTTATCACAGATGTTATTTGCGGCCAATAACTTTATTGTGATAAATATTCATTGTTTCTCTGTGCACCACGTTTAACTTATATACCAGAATGTCAAACTATTTGTGATACTGCAGCCTACAGAAAAGCACTAAGGCTATTCTGATGATCCAAAGGGGACTCAAAATGTATGTTAAAGAAGGATCACGTGAATAACTTGAGTACTAAATGGCTGTTGAAGCAGCAGCCTTATGCATGGTGGGAAATGGTGAATAAACTACTTCTGCCTTTTGAAGCTCTGCTATGCCCAACTATTAACACAAGTTTATTATTTTGATCCAGTTGTAGACCACAAAACTTCATACATTTCAGGTAACAACTTACTTCTACAATCGTCTTCATGTGTTTCTTTATCAGTTCTTCTTCAACGACTTCTACAATCCTGGTTTCTGTGGACTCATCAAGATAGTGTTTTGCTCTTTCTGCTTCTTCATTTATACGGGCTTCTACTTTTTTAATGTAAACAGATGCACTGTTTTCTGCAAGGAAGTTTTGGCTTTCCAACTAGAAAAAAGGAAAAACTGTGAATTACTTTTTTAATATTATAAATTTCATTCAGAAGCACATGTATTACCAATATCCAAGAAATGAGGGGGAAGGAGGGTGTGGGTGGAAAGGAAGGGATGCAATTTGCTCAACAAGTAATCATGCAGCCATCGATGGGAACAAAACCTACTCATCTATTTGTCATTACTCACACACTAGTCCCAAAGTCATCTGAGTTACTATGTGTGAACTGAATAAACGGCAAACTTTACAAAACTGTAACATGTAATTAAGAAATTGGCAGGTGAATGGGTCAACAAAGCTGAATAACTTCAGCATAGCACTTTAAAGTACAGCACTTTTAATTAAATGTTCACTTCTAATGGTGGAAGAAACAGGTCACAAAGTTGCTGGTCGTGAATGAGTATAGTATGTGGTTTTGATCTGTGCATACATGTCTGACTATGAGATACAAAGTAAATTTTAAACAAATTTAACTATTCTATTTTACCACTCCAAAACAGGTCGATAAAACAGTGATGCATCTACTTTGTATGTCAGTCAAGAAATAATGACATAAGAAAGGATTTAAAACTAAAATTCTTTTGTTATTTTTGGAGCGATTTGAATGGCCCAATGTCCAAAAGCTAAAGTTATTCTCAAACTACACATCTTGCCATGGTGAGATATAATTTATCTTATGTATTATTTTTGGAAGTATTTGAACTGCAGTGGAACAACTTTACAAGTAGGTTAAGTTTATTATGAGCCAAGTCAGTATTCACCGACTGCCTATAGTTCACAAAACATTTATATTGTAAAATCATTATTACTTCTCAGTTTTTTTCAGGTGTGCCATTATTTTTACAGGTGAAGAATAGATTCACAGTGTGTTAATTTACAGAGGATTTCATGAGAGCACACACAGTCAGCAGACCTGTTGTGGTCATTAAAGCAGGTCCAGAGTTTATGGCAATAGAAGGCTAGTGGCATTTACTACCTGTCTACAGCTCACGAATCTTGAGTTCCTAGTCATCAGTGGGTGATCCATTTGGGGGAGTACACAGAACAGCCAAGCGGTGAGACTTTTAGCATAGAAAAGGAAACAGTACTGCAAAAGCTTGGAACCCCATGTTTCCCACTCACATGCTCACAAAAGTTGTAGACCTTCTTGAATTGATGCACAATTTTTTAAAAGGTGTGTGTGTGTGTGTGTGTATATATATATATATATCAGGTCGATAGACACACAAACAAACACAAACATACACACAAAATTCTAGCTTTCGCAACCAATGGTTGCCTCGTCAGGAAAGAGGGAAGGAGAAGGAAAGACAAAAGGATATGGGTTTTAAGGGAGAGGGTAAGGAGTCATTCCAATCCCGGGAGCGGAAAGACTTACCTTAGGGGGAAAAAAAGGACAGGTATACACTCGCGCACACACACACATATCCATCCACACATACACAGACACAAGCAGACAGTCTGCTTGTGTCTGTGTATGTGTGGATGGATATGTGTGTGTGTGCGAGTGTATACCTGTCCTTTTTTCCCCCTAAGGTAAGTCTTTCCGCTCCCGGGATTGGAATGACTCCTTACCCTCTCCCTTAAAACCCATATCCTTTTGTCTTTCCTTCTCCTTCCCTCTTTCCTGACGAGGCAACCATTGGTTGCGAAAGCTAGAATTTTGTGTGTATGTTTGTGTGTCTATCGACCTGCCAGCGCTTTTGTTTGGTAAGTTTCATCATCTTTCTTTTTAGATATATTTTTCCCACGTGGAATGTTTCCCTCTATTATATATATATACTGACAGGATGTTCTATAGAATTTCATCAGAGTACACCAAAGGCAGCAGATTTATTATAAAAAAACCCAAGCTGCTGTAGTTCTTTGCAACAATGCAAAGGGACATTAATAGCAATATAATGTATGTTCTGTATATTTTTCATCAACAAATATCTCTCTGAAGCTTCCTTGCACATTAAAACGGTATGGAGGGCAAAGACTCTGTCAGGTCCTTTGCGTTTCACAGGCAAGTGCTCAACTGACTGAAGTACCCAAGCACAACTCACAACCCATCCTCATAGCTTTACTTCTGCCAGTACCTACCTCATCTATTACCTTTTGCACTCAACTGCAGAGTGACAAATTCATTCTGGCAGTATCTCGCTTTCAACATTACTGTAATCAAGGACCGAGTATTTCCAGTCACTTCTCCGTCAGTGATTATTATTATTATTATTATTATTATTATTATTATTATTATTATTATTATTATTATTTAGAATCTGTAGCAAATAATTTTCAGCACATATAACAATAAATTTTAACAGTGATGAAACTAACCTCAAGAAAATTCTAGTTAATGGTAGTACAGAAGTTAAAAATTATCTCCCATCTACGTTACACATACCACCACCGGAAGTGACAATGCAGTATGAAATATTAAGGCGTTCAATCTGCCACATTAACATGGTTTCTTGTCAGACCTCCAAAGTAATATATCACTTAATTTCATTGATTGAAAACACTTCCTTCTCAAAATAAAGTTGCCTGCCTCATTGCCTCCATCCACTTACTCTTATATGGCAGACAAGATGTAAACACATTTGGTTCCGAATGTTAGAAAACTTATACTTATCAGTATGTGCCTGATTTTGCAGCTTCTTGTTAGTAACAAGTTTTCTCTATTTTCAACTAAGTTAGAAAGTAGTACAAACATGACATCAAAAGTAAGCAGTGTAAAATTAATGTTAAGTGTAATTGAGATAAATTATTTTGAATTACTCAAAAATTTGTATCAGGGAATGTTGCACTGTTTTCTTCCATAATCACATAAAGAAGCTCCTTGTACAAACAGTAAGAGTTAGTTTCATAAATGGAATTTCTGTACTAGTGTAAATTAAGCAGAAAGAAACATAAAATGAATGACAATTTCAATCACAACTCTAGAGTTAAATGGAATTCAAAGTCTACTATTATATGATCTACCAGTATTAATAACATGAAAAGCATAATGCTGTTACTCGGAAAACTTATGAGATTCAAAGAACATGGAACTGAAAACAATAAAAACGTTATAGATTTACAGAAGAGTAAATAAATCTCATTCTCTCTCTCTCTCTCTCTCTCTCTCTCTCTCTCTCTCTCTCTCTCTCTCTGCACGTCTTTATGCACTCAGATGTTACAACATTCCACTTATTGAAAGCGTTTGATTTTAATTGCAAAGCTACAGAATGTCTCTCTTAATGCTTGTCCTTTCACAATGCACCTCCCATTATCCTCACCATCAGGTATGTCCCCGTCAACTTGGGATTTGAGTGATCTGCCCCTCCTACCCAACCTTACCAACCAACCAACCATTGTTTCCTTGTTGAAAAACAAACTAACAGTTGTGAGAGCTGTGATAGTTTTTGTATGTTTATATGTAAGTGTTGAATTTCACCAACTGAAGGTAAGTACAGCTTAGCCTTTTGTCTCTTTTTTTGTAATACAAGTATTCTCAAAGGAATTTTCATTTTGATAAGAATATATTTTTACAAACCCGATAAAATTCTGCAGATTGCTGAAGAAAGGGTCTTTCAAAGTCTTCTTCATAAACCGACCTGCTATTAATGCCCAGGACCATTAACATTTGACATGCATTTTTAATTGCAATTCTATCCACTACTTCTCCTCTCCTCTCTCGCATTACCATATCCAACAACGTATCTCTTAAATGGTCTCTTATGCAACCATATCGAACAACCTGAAAAATAAGAACATTTATTACGTCACATTTAATTAACTAATTGGGACAAACAAATAGAATATAAAGTTTTCAATCTCTTACAAAGAAAAGTCGTTGTTCAACTGATATTCCTGGATATTTTTGCAAGATTGCCATTACTTACACAAAACAAATGTGATTCATGAAGTACAATTTCAAGAAATCCACAACCACGTAACAACGTACGTTCAAATGCACGGCAATAATGTCAAAAAGTACAATGACTGAGAAAAGAAATGCAGCATCAAGAAGGATAGGACGACACAAAATGAAACTTCACTGGCTGTGAGGGTATGTGATGCTATTTTGCTGATTATAAAACCTAGTCAAATTTACAAAGAACTTCACAGTGTGAGCCCACTGTCAATATGACATAGCACACTCTTTGGCCTGTATGCAAGCAGTGATTCAGTTAGGAAAAGGCGCCAGCGCCACTGTATCCTCTCCTGCGGCAAGTTCGCACACAACTGTTATAATTGGTTCTTAATGTCTTTGATACTGGCATTAGAATGGATTTCATGTCCAACAATGCCCTAAATATGTTCTTGCAAGGACAGATCTGGGGGATCATATTGGAATATGGAGTAGTTCAACATACACAGATGGCTGACAGACACATTCCATGTGTGGACAATCATTATCCTGTTGAGAAATTGTACCACATACTGCTGCATGAGACTTAGTGCATGAAGACCTGGGATGTCTGTGACATACCACTGTTTCATCAATCACTACCAGTTGTGACCTGAAATCATACCCCATGGCTCCCCACACAATGACACCAGGAGTAACACCTCTGTTTCTCTCCAAAAGATTGAAGAATGGGACCTCTCCCCACCACAGTCATTGTTAACAGTCATCCATGGTAGTACAGAACTGCAATTCATCACTGAACACAATATGATGCCTTTCATCAGCAGCCCAAGCTTCTCAGTTATGACATTGTCCCAGATTCAGCCATATGTTTGTGGTGTTACAGCCTATGCATAGGTATGGTAATTCCCTAGTCCAGCTGCTTCCCATCTCTGACCGATGATGTGAGATGACAAAGAATGTTGCAGGGTGTCCATTACTTACATTCAGATAGCAGGTGCAGATGTGAAGGTGTTACGATATGCTTGGTGCATAATACAGTGTTCCTCCCTTGTGGTAGTCAGACACAATCAAATGAAAACCTGACAACCAGCACGACTATGCACACGTTCCCACGCAATCCAACATCAGGACACTGTCACATGCAAATGCCTTACAAATGCGGATACTGCAAAATTTGAGCAGACGGCCAAACAAATAACCACAATGAGGCAACTTTCAAGCTCCATAAGGTGCTGATAATTCTGCAACTCCACATTTGTCACAACGATTACTCAACATTTGGCACTGTTAACACTCCTTGTATACCCTACCACACCTGGTAACAACACTAACAATTCTGGTTATCGTTCTACCTGTCAGACAGGATTGCAACTTTAATCATTTACATACCCATTAATGGTGTGCATGTGTACGAAGTAACATTAAAATATGACCATTTGCTACGGGTAGTTTACTTTTTTTGTCATGCAGTATTTGTGCTATAATTTCCAAACCTGAAATTAAGTAGGCATTCTTCATCTACCTTTCATACACCTATATTAAAGACCTACGACTGAGTTCCTGTATTGTTAACCACAAAAACTAGCTGTGTGTCAAATTTCTCAACAGATATGATCAGAGCCATGGTAGCAGAAATACAAACCTAAGTACCCAAATATTTGGTTCTCATAATCATAGAACTTACCTGATCACGAAATATGATGAGTCCAAGATTATATACATTATCAACATCATTCTGTTGGACATACACCCTGTCCATGTACATCAGAATGTCTCTAATCATTACCATAGATGTCTGATGATCATTCCATGCTTGATTCAATGTCTGGAGAAAATTATTATGCAGTGCATTAAGAACATCTTCCCTGACCTATAAAGAAACAAAAGGTTCATGTTCAGAGGAGTCTCATTAACAAATTACAAATTATTTCAACTGTATGACAACACATTTCTTTATGAAATGGCTCACATAACTAAACTCTGTTCAAGACATTAAGTTAGGTTAGATTAGATTAGCTTAAAAACACACACACACACACACACACACACACACACACACCAAAAAAAATCTGTTTAGCTGACACTGCAGATCTAATGATTGTATCATCCGTACAGTTTACAGTTATGAGGAGTTTGTATTTTCCAGGCACATGTAATTGGTTTGAAATCCTCAAATTGGCAATGACCTGAGGATACAATCCAATCGAAGCCCCAAACTGAAGTGGGAGGGGGGGGGGGGGGAGAGAGAGAGAGAGAGAGAGAGAGAGAGAGAGAGAGAGAGAGAGAGAGAGACTGAGGGACTGTTTAATTAATGTTGTTTAAATCATGAACTATGGACCTTGACGTTGGTGGGGAGGCTTGCGTGCCTCAGCGATACAGATAGCCGTACCGTAGGTACAACCACAATGGAGGGGTATCTGTTGAGAGGCCAGACAAACGTGTGGTTCCTGAAGAGGGGCAGCAGCCTTTTCAGTAGTTGCAAGGGCAACAGTCTGGATGATTGGCTGATCTGGCCTTGTAACAATAACCAAACCGGCCTTGCTGTGCTGGTACTGCGAACGGCTGAAAGCAAGGGGAAACTACGGCCGCAATTTTTCCCGAGGGCATGCAGCTTTACTGTATGATTAAATGATGATGGCGTCCTCTTGGGTAAAATATTCCGGAGGTAAAATAGTCCCCCATTCGGATCTCCGGGCGGGGACTACTCAAGAGGATGTCGTTATCAGGAGAAAGAAAACTGGCGTTCTACGGATCACAGCGTGGAATGTCAGGTCCCTTGATCGGGCAGGTAGGTTAGAAAATTTGAAAAGGGAAATGGATAGGTTAAAGTTAGATATAGTGGGAATTAGTGAAGTTCGGTGGCAGGAGGAACAAGACTTCTGGTCAGGTGACTACAGGGTTATAAACACAAAGTCAAATAGGGGTCATGCAGGAGTAGGTTTAATAATGAATAGGAAAATAGGAATGCGGGTAAGCTACTACAAACAGCTTAGTGAACGCATTATTGCGGCCAAGATAGATACGAAGCCCACACCTACTACAGTAGTACAAGTTTATATGCCAACTAGCTCTGCAGATGACGAAGAAATTGAAGAAATGTATGATGAAATAAAAGAAATTATTCAGATAGTGAAGGGAGACGAAAATTTAATAGTCATGGGTGACTGGAATTCGAGTGTAGGAAAAGGGAGAGAAGGAAACGTAGTAGGTGAATATGGATTGGGGCTAAGAAATGAAAGAGGAAACCGCCTGGTAGAATTTTGCACAGAGCACAACTTAATCATAGCTAACACTTGGTTTAAGCATCATGATAGAAGGATGTATACATGGAAGAATCCTGGAGATACTAAAAGGTATCAGATAGATTATATAATGGTAAGACAGAGATTTAGGAACCAGGTTTTAAACTGTAAGACATTTCCAGGGGCAGATGCGGACTCTGACCACAATCTATTGGTTATGACCTGTAGATTAAAACTGAAGAAACTGCAAAAAGGTGGGAATTTAAGGAGATGAGACCTGGATAAACTGAAAGAACCAGAGGTTGTACAGAGTTTCAGGGAGAGCATAAGGGAACAATTGACAGGAATGGGGGAAAGAAATACAGTAGAAGAAGAATGGGTAGCTTTGAGGGATGAAGTAGTGAAGGCAGCAGAAGATAAGTAGGTAAAAAGACGAGGGCTAGTAGAAATCCTTGGGTAACAGAAGAAATATTGAATTTAATTGATGAAAGGAGAAAATATAAAAATGCAGTAAATGAAGCAGGCAAAAAGGAATACAAACGTCTCAAAAATGAGATTGACAGGAAGTGCAAAATGGCTAAGCAGGGATGGCTAGAGGACAAATGTAAGGATGTAGAGGCTTATCTCACTAGGGGTAAGATAGATACTGCCTACAAGAAAATTAAAGAGACCTTTGGAGATAAGAGAACCACTTGGATGAACATCAAGAGCTCAGATGGAAACCCAGTTCTAAGCAAAGAAGGGAAAGCAGATAGGTGGATGGAGTATATAGAGGGTCTATACAAGGGAGATGTACTTGAGGACAATATTATGGAAACGGAAGAGGATATAGATGAAGATGAAATGGGAGATACGATACTGCGTGAAGAGTTTGACAGAGCACTGAAAGACCTGAGTCGAAACAAGGCCCCCGGAGTAGACAACATTCCATTGGAACTACTGACGGCCTTGGGAGAGCCAGTCCTGACAAAACTCTACCATCTGTTGAGCAAGATGTATGAAACAGGCGAAATACCCTCAGACTTCAAGAAGAATATAATAATTCCAATCCCAAAGAAAGCAGGTGTTGACAGATGTGAGAATTACCGAACAATCAGTTTAATAAGCCACAGCTGCAAAATACTAACACGAATTCTTTACAGACGAATGGAAAAACTAGTAGAAGCCGACCTCGGGGAAGATCAGTTTGGATTCCGTAGAAATACTGGAACACGTGAGGCAATTCTGACACTACGACTTATCTTAGAAGAAAGATTAAGGAAAGGCAAACCTACGTTTCTAGCATTTGTAGACTTAGAGAAAGCTTTTGACAATGTTGACTGGAATACTCTCTTTCAAATTCTAAAGGTGGCAGGGGTAAAATACAGGGAGCGAAAGGCTATTTACAATTTGTACAGAAACCAGATGGCAGTTATAAGAGTCGAGGGACATGAAAGGGAAGCAGTGGTTGGGAAGGGAGTAAGACAGGGTTGTAGCCTCTCCCCGATGTTATTCAATCTGTATATTGAGCAAGCAGTAAAGGAAACAAAAGAAAAATTCGGAGTAGGTATTAAAATCCATGGAGAAGAAATAAAAACTTTGAGGTTCGCTGATGACATTGTAATTCTGTCAGAGACAGCAAAGGACTTGGAAGATCAGTTGAACGGAATGGATGGTGTCTTGAAGGGAGGATATAAGATGAACATCAACAAAATCAAAACGAGGATAATGGAATGTAGTCTAATTAAATCGGGTGATGTTGAGGGTATTAGATTAGGAAATGAGAGACTTAAAGTAGTAAAGGAGTTTTGCTATTTGGGGAGCAAAATAACTGATGATGGTCGAAGTAGAAAGGATATAAAATGTAGACTGGCAATGGCAAGGAAAGCGTTTCTGAAGAAGAGAAATTTGTTAACATCGAGTATAGATTTAAGTGTCAGGAAGTCATTTCTGAAAGTATTTGTATGGAGTGTAGCCCTGTATGGAAGTGAAACATGGACGGTAAATAGTTTGGACAAGAAGAGAATAGAAGCTTTCGAAATGTGGTGCTACAGAAGAATGCTGAAGATTAGATGGGTAGATCACGTAACTAATGAGGAGGTACTGAATAGGATTGGGGAGAAGAGGAGTTTGTGGCACAACTTGACCAGAAGAAGGGATCGGTTGGTAGGACATGTTCTGAGGCATCAAGGTATCACCAATTTAGTATTGGAGGGCAGCGTGGAGGGTAAAAATCGTAGGGGGAGACCAAGAGATGAATACACTAAGCAGATTCAGAAGGATGTAGGTTGCAGTAGGTACTGGGAGATGATGAAGCTTGCACAGGATAGAGTAGCATGGAGAGCTGCATCAAACCAGTCTCAGGACTGGAGACCACAACAACAACAAATCAAAACACTGATTGCTTAGTAATTTTTCCAAATAAAGTAAGGCATGCTCCTAGTATGATCAATGTAGCTACATACGAATATGCAACTACTGCCAGTAAGTACTGTACTGAGGAAGGTTTCTAATGATGATGGATGACTTGCACACATTAAAAATATTTTGGAATTTTTGACCTAAGCAGAAGGTGTCCTAGTCCTATTATTCGGATTTAGAAATTTCTTCCTTCTATATGCAGTCAAGTGCTGCCCACCAGCTCAAAAAAAGTGGTAAGTAGATAATTTGGTAATAATCTCCAAGAACTGCATGTATGAAACTGTTAATTATCTCTTACTGTTTACCTTGAAAAGCTAAACTGATTTACAGTAAGCTAGAGATTCAGTTTTAACCCATAAGGAAAAAGTTTAAGTGCAGACACTATCTGAAGTACCTTAGTAGAGCAGTGGATTATAGAAAAAAAAATTAAAAATTATAATGAAAATGTTGGTGTAGAAATGGAAAACTAAAATTATACTGCAAGAAAACCTGGTGGCACAAACTTTGAGTAAATGTAAACACTGAGTGAACCCCACTATATAACAATTTTTGTCGGTAAATGCTCACCAGATTAAAATCAGGTAAGGGGAAACTAAATAAAATTCCTAACAACAATTTTGTCAAGCAAGTAGAGATACCACCATCAAAGACTAATTAAAGGTGACAAAACCTCAGGCTTCCTAAACAAATCACAAGTCTATTGACATGTCTAAGAACAAGCTCCGGCACTCACAGTTCTAATCAAGTTTCACTAGGTGAATACCACTACCTAAATGCCAATCTCCAAACCAAGACCAAATCAGCATGATTCAAATGGTGCAATGAAGCCACATTCCTTGAGCTACTCTGTAAATTACCTTTCCATTGCCGATTTTGTTCCATTAAGATTGACATGTTGAGTTCACTGTGTAAGTCTGGTCGATATTCAGTTTTCATTATTTAGTGTAAGATGACACCATACAATCACTTAACATTTTCATAAAATGTAGGATGATACCATACAACCATATTTTAAGAGAATGTAGCATAGAATGGCAAAACTGCATCACTGGGCTGAGTAATTGCTATTATTATTATTATTTTATTAAAAATGAAATCACTGATAGCTAATAAAAGCAGAGGGGGCTACAACCTTTGATTCCAGATGTTGTGTCACAACTTCTTTAAGGCCAGTGTACAAACGTTCTCCATGTTTGTGAAGAACCATCGTGTACGCATTCCTATACAATTCTTCAAAACTCAATCCAGAGTTGTTTTTCTTTTGAATCTCCTGGATGGCATTCTTCAGCAAGGCCCATATGCTTTCAACAAACTTCTCATCCATAGTCATCTGGAACAAAATTGATCATATAGATTTATAAAGATACTCTTTAGATTAAAGAATATTTAATGTAAGATGAACATATTGAAAAACGCAAAAACAAAACATTACAACACAGTGGTGAAACCAAAATTTCTCTATACAAGTGAGTGAGAACAAATTATAAGCTAGACGATGTGTAAGTACCAAGGAAAAGAATCATGAGGAAAATGTTTGCTCCATTAAATAGCTTACAAGCTTGGAACTTAAAAAGCAATGATAATCTCTACCGGAATACAGAAAAACAAGAGAGACAATCATAAAAACAAGAGGGGTATTTTTTTTAGCATCCCCACACAAGGAATAATAAAACATATCTTCAAGCATTTCTACAACAAGTAACTAGCAATAAATAGATCTGAGAAGTTATAAAGATTAAAAAATACAAAACATAATAAAAAGAAGCAAAAAATTTCACAAGGAATATGTTAAAATTAAAGATTCCAATGCAAAAGCAATAAGTGAACACACATGGTCTGACAATATAGCAGTCAGAGATAAAAGATGAGACAATATTAGAGGATACGAAAAATGCAAATGAGAGTTAACTGAAATATATGTGTGGCCCTCAGTTGGCCATAATAAAAAAGAAACAGAATTTATATTCTTTCGTGTCGTGCATTTATCCAGCCAGTGAGTTTTTTCTGGAAACTGAACTACAATTTATTTTAACATGGCAATCAGCTCAAAGCAAGCAACACAACAGTCTTTTTACACAAATTCTGATAGTCAAATAACATTTCTAGTTTTTCCTTCACCCTTCACACATTATTCTCCCATTCTCTCATTCTTTCATTCTAACCCTTCTGCTAACATCAACTCCGCCCTATCAAAATGAAATGACTGTTGCTTTATTTAAATTGATGTTATATGAACACTCACTCAATTTCTCTGCTTTTTTCAATGTTTTAACTCACAGTGGCTCCACTTATCGTAGTAGTAAACTGCTGCTTTTCGAAGTATGCAGATTCACTACAGTGCTAGGGAAGCTATACTCCACTTTTACATATCAGTCATTTATTGACACACATATGAAGCAGTTCAAATAATGTTCATTTTTCTCACTGACTCTCTTGCTCACATGTTTTGTATTTGAATCATACACGTGCACTAAGCATATCAACAATGCTATTCATCATATTCAAAGGGCTAAGATTGCTAATTAAGTAATTGCTTATGTTAAATTTTGTGATCTTGTCCACACAATTCACATTTTAACAAGAAGTCTCAGATTATAAACTGGAAAAAGAAAAATATACCCCCCCCCCCCCCCCACACATACACACACATACATTTGCTTGCTAATTCCACCTCAACACACTCTTAGTCATATATGTAAAATGAATAAATATGAACCGAGTTAAATTACTCCATTACCTCACATGCAATATATCAGCAGTGACACTTGCTTAAATAATTCCAGCACACCATTATACACACACACACACACTCAGTACTAAACTGAATTGTACAGCCTTCAGATCGTCTAATTACTGGAAACTTTCTGACATTTAATCTAAGTTGACACAGAGGCCTTCTACCAAATGCATGACAATACTGCATATAAAATCTGTCCCTGCAACACGAAACCAGCAATTCACACTAGATTCAAAGGTCTTTTCAAATATTTGGGTTCAAATCCAAAGTTCAACGCTGTATGACATTAGATTTATCACTCTGTGACAACCTCACACTTCCAAATTCCACATACTTTGGAAGATTCGTAAACCTAGTCAACCTGTTCATTCAATCATTGCTTTTTCCAAGTTCCCCATTGAATACACATATGAGGGTTGGAACCTTAATAGTCGCAACTATTTATTTACAGCTCTTATAAAATAGATGTATGTTTCAAAGTTTTACTGACCTTCAAAGTTGTCACCAACATTGTGTATAACCCGTTGCCAGCGATGTGGAAGTCGTAGGATACTCTTAGCAGTGCCAGTTGTGTTGACAGTTCGAGCATCGCGGTCTATTGCCCGATGAATTTGTAGCAGTTCTGAAGTGAATGCCGTGAAGTGTTTCCTTCGGTTTAGACAGTGAGTTGAAGTTACGAGGGCTTAAGTCGGGGGAGTGCAGTAGGTGGTACAGCACTTAGCAGCCCCATCAGTCAAACAAATCATTAACAGCTTGCACTGTACGTGCTTGAGCACTGTCCTGCAAAATGATTGTCAGGTCCTGCAGAAAGTCTCATCACTTCTGTCTCTAAGCTGGTCGCAAATTGTGTTCCAAAAATGAACAGCATAGAGACAGAAGTGATGACACTTTCTGCACGACCTGACAATCATTTTGCAGGACAATGCTCAAGCACATACAGTGCAAGCTGTTAATGATTTGTTTGACTGATGGGGCTGCTAAGTGCTGTACCACCTACTGCACTCCCCTGACTTAAGCCCTTGTAACTTCAAATCGATTTCTAAACTGAAGGAAACACTTCATGGCATTTGCTTCATAACTGCTACAAATTTGTCGGGCAATACACCACACCGCTCGACATGTCAACACAACTGGCCCTTCTAAGAGTATCCTACAACTTCCACATTGCTGGCAACAGGTTACACACAATGCTGGTGAGAACTTTGAAGGTCAGTAAAACTTTGAAACATATATCTATTTTATTTGAGCTGTAAATAAATAGTTGCCACTACTAAAGTTCCAACCCTTGTATTTTCAATTGCAAAACAACTGCTACCCCCTGTATACACATTTCCATGCTAGTCACTCCCACTGTTGCATAAAATCAGCACTTGTCCCATTCCCAGCTAACAGATATTTTCTAATTAATATAGTCACTCCCACTGTTGCATAGAATCAGCACTTGTCCCATTCCCAGCTAACAGATATTTTCTAATTAATAATTAACTATACAACCAATATTCCACATGTATACAGCTCCTACATTATTGAGACCTTCGTTTCCCACTGTCTTCAATGAGGGAAGACTCATTTTCTTGCTCTCATCATTTTTATTGCAACTAAAAATTATTTTAATTTTGAGAATAAACTTACAAACATATCAAAGGTATAGCCATGGAGATCAGCATGTCTCTCTCTTACACAAACCTCTTAATGTGTAATCACTACATCTAAAACTATACTCTGCAAGCCACCTCATGGAGTGTAGCAGAGTGTAATGTGTAACGTATCATTTCCCCATTTCCCCTTTCCCCGTTGCAAGTGTGAATGGTTGGCAGGAAGAACAATTGGCTCTGAGCACTATGGGACTTAACTACTGTGGTCATCAGTCCCCTAGAACTTAGAACTACTTAAACCTAACTAACCTAAGGACATCACACACATCCATGCCCGAGGCAGGATTCGAACCTGCGACCGTAGCAGTCGCGCGGTTCCGGACTGCGCGCCTAGAACCGCTAGACCACTGCGGCCGGCGAAGAACAATTGCTGGTGAATCTCTGTGTGGACTCTAATCTCTCTAATTTTATCTTCTTCATCTTCTTTTGAGATATACATGGGAGGAAGCAATTTATTGGCTGACTCTTCTAGAAACGTACGCTCTTGGAACTTTATAATTAATTTAGACAGGTTCACTTCTGATGTACTAATACTCATTCAAGATTTTAAATCCTATCTTCAGGTGTAAGAAATTATAGTTTTTGTAATATATAACATGTGATCAGGCCAGTCAGTGCAAGAGTTCTAATCACCGCATGTTGGTGGAAACTGTCCACCACCAGGCAGCTGCATGGTAGGAATGCCAACCACTACTTTGATAACCTGCTATGGATCCCACACTGAGGAGCAATGTTGATTGAACACGTGTTTTGTCAGCTACTTCCTTAGCTGATGGAATACATTTCCTGGGAATTCTTCCAATGAGTCTCAGTCTGGTATTTGCCTTGGCCGCGGTTAATTTTACTTAGTTGTTCCACTTCTAATCACTCCAGACACATAGTCCTCAACATTTTATGGAGGTAACTGCATCCAGCGAGTGTTCTGCTATCATGTAGTCACACAGTAAAGGAACTTTCTGTTTATGTATTCACATTTCACTGCCACTCCCTGCTACAAGCATTGCACATCTTCTTGCGTCTTGCTACAATTTTCAAGTGTTATGACTTCTCTGTATAAAACGGCATCAACCGCAAAAAGCTCCATGTAGTTTCTGACACTGTTCATTAGGCGGTACACTAAAGAACTGTTCTGAATGCCTTATGTAAGTGTAGGAACACAGCAACTATCTGCGTGCTGGTACCTACACGCTTCTGGGTCTCATGGACGAACGTTGCGAGATGTGTTCCACTTGTTTGTCATTTTTGGAACCTATATTGTTTCCTACAGGTGAGATTTTCTGCCTCCAGATATGTCAAACATGTGGGGATAAAGCATGTTACGAAAGTGTACAACCGACCAACGTCAGAGATATAGGTCTAGTTTTGTACATCTTTTCAACAGCCCTATTTGAGAACATGAATGACATGCGTCTTTTTTCCAATCATTAGAAACACTTCACTCCTATGGTAGACTGCTGCTACAAGAGGGGCATGTTCTTTCACACTCTCAACACTGAATCACACTAGTATCCCATCATGTCCATTGGTCTTTCTTCTGTTTGGTGATTTCAGTTATTTTTCTATCCCTTTGTCACTTTTCCTATATCAGCCATTTTGTCATAGCTTAAACTGAGTGCCCTAAGTAGCAACCTATGATCTGATACCTTTTAACATCACTGTTGTGCAGAGTAAATGCTTAATTGTTTGGAACAGTTGAATTATCATACGCTGTAAAATTTATTTCATCTTTTTCTAAATCACATGCAACTTTTCTTGGTGATAGAATCCATTTACATTTCTGTGCACCAACAAGTAGTACTGTATTTTATCAACAGTAACATATGTCATCCTTTCTATATGAAGCATACTCACCCTTACTGCCCGATAGGACACATGCATAAAGGGCTAACTTGTAATAATAGTTTCAGTTCCACCACATATGTCCTAAGCCCAATCAGGTTTCACTGTACTAAGGGAGCCATATTACATATTTCTGTGTCTGCTAATTTTCCTTTTTGCCAGGATAGTAAATATGTGATAATTTCAGAGACACAAGAGGTACTGGTTGGTTTCGTCCAACAGACTTTATACTCATTATTTTCATGGATCGATACTCTTCAGTCTCTTAAGTCCATAGAAGTGAGAGATTACTGGACAATTTTTTGAATTTACCTTTTATGTTACTGTTAAATCACTTGACATTTATCTTTCAGTGGCAATGCTCGCAGTGATGGACATTGGCACTATGCTTGCTGAACTTTGTGCTGCTCTCTGTTCTGATTTAGCTTGCAGTTTTTTTAGTGCTCTCAGCAATTTGCAAGACTGACCAGCTGAGTAGTAGTAATGTGACCAGCTAAATAGTAGTAATGGCAGCTGATATCATGCAAATGCATACTTCTAGTGATGTAGCTCTACATTCTAATAGTTTTGAGGTGCAGAAAAAGGCAGAAAGTCCTTTTGTCTTTTATAATAGTAAGGAATAAACTTTCATATGGATGTAGCATATTATTTACAACCTTACTGAGACCTGAAGACTGATCTGCATGACTGGCCTAAAGACCATTGTTAGTTGGAAGTTGGTATCAATTAGTGGTTCATCCAGTGCACTGGAAATTTCTTTAGCTGAAGAATCACAAGCTAGAGAAATAAACATATACCCAACTAGAGCCTTGCATGTTTCATAATTGAGGGTCATGGTAGGTACACCAATAGTTGCTCAATAACAACTGTTTCACCTCAAAAACCATCTGTGCTATCGACACACAGGTTTTGGCATGAACAGAATTTACAGCAGAATGCTGGTAGGGCTGACTAGCCCCCAGCTCAGGAATATGAGGATCCCAAACAGGTACTCCAGCCGACAAAAGGTCAAGTTCCCTGATGTGATTCCTGTTTCTCCCCCCTTTTGCACTACCTAAAGGCTTACACAACAAATTTCTACAAATCTCTCTCTCTCTCACACACACACACACACACACACACACACACACACACACACACACACACACACAATCACTATCAGAGATCCCCCCCCCCCCCACAAAAAAAGAGAAAAAAAAGAAAAAGAAATCAACTACTGGTTGTCCATCAGCCCGTTCATAGCCTTACTTATATGAATTCAGTGCTGCTCAATGTTATTTTTTAGGAAATTACTTTAAAACTCAGGGAACTGATTATAACAACAACAAAAATCACACACAGACAAACGCACGTACACCGTGTGTGTGCGTGTGGCTGTGTGTGCGTGTGCGCGTGCTGTGGGGGGGGGGGGGGGGGGGTAGTCAGTTACAAAGGCAAGTGGCGAGAGAAGGGTATGAAGCACAGAAACGAGGAAACTGTGTTGAAACTGTAGTATAGAGGAAGAAGTGGGAAGGAGTGCGATTAACTGAGAAGTTTCATTTTTAATAAGGTACAGAAATGAACTGTTTTCCAATAAATCTGTACTTAAACTCTGCAAAGTGCTGCATGTAACATGCATACGGACAACGTGCACTTCTTAGTTGAAATATGTTTATGCATGTAATATATACCAAAAGTCTCGTCAGATTTATTTGCGGGATAATACACAGCTTTTAAATGTACCTTGTAAATTTAGTGATCTATAAAGAAACGTCTCAGGTATAGACAGAATAAACGTTGGTATCCGACACACAACTGTCACGGTTTTTAATCGAGAAAAGAAATGCGGGAGGCAATGTTTCCGATTTAATTAAATATTTGTGAAAAACGAGTTTCCTGGAAGTAGAACGTTATAGAAATATAAATTTCCACAATTCCCCCTATAGGCCTACCGTAATTGGTTTAACTCTTCTTAAGCCCGATGAAAGAGATGTTGAAAAGGAAAGCAGCTATTGCCGACCGCCGCCTCTAACTTGCCGACCTTCCACATCGTGGCCCCCGGTAAAAGTAAAATCACAACCAAAGGAGGCATAAAGGAGCCACATGGAAGAATCAAGAGCGATACGAAAAGAATTTAGCAGAGCTAAACTGAATACTGTTTGGCATATATGCACGCTTGCCCTAATAGTCTCAAGTGAACTGAAATCTTAAATTTTTGTATGAAAATGTTTAATTCGCGTCATTTGCTGCTAGTAATACTATACAGTTTTTAAGGTTACCAAACTGCACCTAAGTGACGAAACATTGCAAGAATTATGCCCAGGCTATCAGAATAAAAAAGTATATACCAGTCTTTCATATTTCTGAAAAAAAATTTGTTTGTAATATACCTACATGTTGTTCTGTAATTCACAAAATGAAGAATCATTCTTTTCCAGTTGCTGCATCGTCATTGGCCTATGTTCGATTTCAAAATATCACGATAATGACAAGAAATGTTAAATCTATGTGTAGTAATTAAGTTACGTATTTAGTATAAGCCAAGTGCCCGGGTTTTCCTATTTGAAATCTGGTCAGCCTACACGTTGTCTTGGTGACGTATCTTAAATATGAAGGAAATGAAGCTGAGGATGAAAATACATCTACGACCACGCTGCCAATTTGTTACCGCAACTTTTCTTTCCTATGCACTAAGTCAGAACAAACTATATTACAACCTATGTAACCTAGTCCGTATTAGTCTGGTCATCGCAAATAAGTTTTTCTTTGGGGGAGGGCGGGAAGACCCTATCAAACTCTACACTAAATTCAAATCATTATCTCGGATGTTTGAAGTAATCGCAGTGAAAAATATCTCTACGAAACCCCATGTACATAAAATCGACGGCACAATGAACGGCTTCCTCTACTCAGCGTTAAAGATAATTATTTACACATTCTGTTTACTGAGGATAAGAATATTTCACTTCATTTGGAACAAGTATTTCACTGTGAACTTATTTTCAGAAGCCACGACAGTTGCGTTAGTATGCAGGTTGCAGTCCCTTTAGAAACAAACGAAACCTTACTAAGTTATCACAGTATGACAATACACGACGCAAATCACTCGAAATGATACATCCATTACTTTACCTGAGAATGAGGCTCATACTGGCCTTCCCAAAGATACCGCCCTAGGAAACTTTCTAATAAATTTATATTGGACATGTTTTCCTTCATTCCTTCGGCCGAATACTGCACACTTATGGCCGATTTCTTCTTGAGGAGCAAATTATTACACCAATAATTTTGACAGGTCGTTAAATGTTGTCTTAAAATGTTTTCATTTTGAACTTTCAAATGTTTACGAGTCAAAAACAAAATCAGACAAAGAGAATATAACAGAACACTAACTGACGAAATGCGCTTGCTATACGTTTGATATTCCACTAGCACACAGTACACATTCCCTCTCGTAGATTTATTTGAAAGTGAACTTCTATAAAGGCAAGTTTAGCGAAAAGGGAGAAAAATGCAGAACAGCGAAAGAACTGCATACAAAGCAGTAACTGTCAATCATCTTTATGTCTAGCTTAACGCTACTCTCAATCACGTTTAGATATCATCAGGGAAAAGCGTATAACCAATGAGGAAACAGAAATAGTAAAGAATTAAAACTGTCTTTTCATTTACGCAGGTTCAGAAATTTCAACTTCATAGTTCAAATTATGAAATAATAATTTTAAAATACATATACCTATCTCGCGCTGTACGGACACAGCCACGCCTCCATTACGTCATTAGCAATCCAGCTTTTTGTAATTCGTTCATGGAGGTGAATTCGTTCCAACTGCTTCGCTTTCTCTGGGCAATATCTGCTCAAAATGTTGATATCTGAATCGTGACATAATTATGACAAACGACGGTGCGTGTGTTGTAGGTAACTCTTTAGTAGCGTATATTTAGTGATAATTACTTCTTGCTTTTCTAACTTGCATCAGAGGAAAAACACTTAATATGTGATTCGCGAAAATATGATCGGAATCGAAGGTATTCAATTACGGCAACTAAATCTGAAATCCTCTGCGCCAACTGTCTCTAAAAATGTGTCTTTTCAAACATGAATAGCCAATAGGAACAACGTTTACTTCCAAATTGTAGTGCTAAGTACCAGCTCGGACTGTAGTATCTTATTCAATTAGTCCGAAAGTTGTTCACGATTATTCTCTGGAGCACTTGGAGAAACTTTTAAAATCATCTTACTACTGTCATCAGACATGAAGGCTACGCGATATAAAATATGTCCATGGGAAGAATAATATCAACACGCATCAGAGGAAAGCATTAGGTCAAATACAGCCAAACATTCCCTCGAAGCCCTGGTTCCCAACAATTAAGCCAAATAAAAAAAATTGTAAGTTTCATAATTCGCACGAGACTTAATCATGGAAATTTCCTACCCATCTTCACCGAATGTACATTAGAAATTGTGAACGTGGAATATCAATCAGAATGTAAACAAGAGAATCCATTCATACAACTAATCCGATATCTTCAATCATTACCAACTACTACAGCAACTCTCCTTTATCAAAACATTACCTTAGTTTTAAAACCATTTATGAAATTCTTTCACAAATACAACCTTACTCCGTAAAATTCCGAAACACTAAGACAAGGCCGTATAGTCTTTAGGCCAAAATCACAAACATAAAAAATAGGTGAAATTCGTGTGTTTGCGATTTCAACCATACCAGTGCACGAAGAAGGCTATAAACGTATAAGTCAAGGCAAAGGGTTACAATATAATGTCCAGTAGAAGCCGGCGTCCTGAAGGATGGCGCACGATGTCATATTAGGCAAGAGAGGGGGCAAGGAATTTGATATTGTTCATTTCATCATCTCGGCATTCACACGAAGTGTTTCACATAAAGTAAGGGAAATCTCTATCCCGATGGAAATATGAACGCCATTCCTCACTCATCAGTCTGCTATCACTACAATGCGCCCACAATAAATTTGCTCATCAGATTAAAGCAACCGCACACGCAAGTGCAAGCTTGACAAGCATATCAAGCGTTTTGTGTAAGCACACATGGGGTACCATTTAATAATGATAATAATAATAATAATAATAATAATAATAATAACACACACACACACACACACACACACACACACACACAAAACATTATGACAAATTCCCACCGCGACGTCCCATGCCGCTTGGTGGAGTTGCGGGCACGAGACGCGGTAACTACAATATTTAAGAGCGACTCTGGCATAGGGCAGATTATTCTTACGCAGAGCCTGTGAACAAGTATCTCGAAAACAGCGAGGCTGGTCGAATGTTCGCGCGCTACTGCCTTGAGCATCTACGAAAAGAGAGGTAGGACAGTGAAACTACCACTAAATGGTTGGACGTCCACGATTCTTCACAGATAGTGTGTTTGGGGCTTATCCGATAGACGGTGATCTATGTCATCTCTGCCGAAAGACTAAACACAAGGGTTTCGGAGCACACCGTTCATCGTACATGATTGAACATAAGTGAGCTCCACAACAGCCCACGCCTACGTGTTCACACACTGACCCAACGCCATCGTGAACTACGGTTGCAGTGGGGACGGGGCCGTCGGTACTCGACCGCCGATCAATGAAAACATGTCAACTCTTCGGGTGGATCACATTTTTGCTACACTATGTCGATGGTCGTCTCCACAAACGCTATCACCGAGGTGAACGGCGGATTGAAACGTGCGCTCCACGGACGCTGGCTGCTGAGAGCAGTATTACGCTATGGGAGACATTCTCCTGCGTTTGCATGGGACCTGCGGTAGTAATCGGAGACACGTTGCAAGCTGCGAACCACCTGCACCCCTTAATGCTTGATGTCTTCCCCGACAGTTACGTCATCTTTCAGCAGTATAACTATCCGTATCCCTGAGCCAGAACCATGCTACAGTCGCCTGAGGAGTACTAAAGTGAACTCACGTTGGTCTCGGCGACCAAAATCGCCTGATGTAAATCCTATGGAGCACCATGACCACACACACAAATCAGGGGTCCTGTATTTATGAGAATTACATGAGCTGTGCTTAGACATCTAATGCCACATACCTCCACCACAAACTTACCAACAAACTGTCGGATCCCTTATACGCAGGATCAGTGATGTATTTCGTTCCAAAGACAGAAAATAACTTAAGCAGGTGGTCATAATGTTTCGGCTGATCAGTGGAGACACATATTACAAGAATGAATGCACGTGCATACATACATACATACGTATGTCTTATGTATTTCTGTTCCCCATCTCTTTCTAAACCACTTGACCGAGTTCACCCAAACTTGGTACACGTTTCACTTACTGTATGCAAATAAACGCTGTGGGGATGATGATCGCCTACCTATCAAAGGTCAAAGGAGTGGGGTTGATGATGGTGAAAAAGCAGTGTAACCCATGACGCACAAATATCCAAATTTTAGTCTGCCAGTATTCGATAATGAGAGCACTTGGTGAATTCCAACAAGCTTTACACACAGTATGGAACTTTTACCCCTTTTTCTCGTTGACAGCCATCACAAAATGATGAAAAACAGTTTGTCACTTGCTACATTTTCACTGTTCACGCAGAAAAACTACCGCATGAAGCATGACATTTTAATTTATTACTTCTTTACTACTAACTGTATCCGCAACACGTTTTACAGACAGTATTCACATATACCACTGAATGTACCAGGACAATTGTATCATTCCACGACATACATTTCCGGAGATGTAATGTCAAATACTGGGTTGAGTGAAAAACTGCCGCATCGTGCCCATTTTGCAGATAGTACCTGCACCTACCACTAGATGTACCTGCAAAATTACATCACCGTGCGACGCAGTTCTGAAGATACAACGTCATAAGCATTGAACTGCAAGAAAAAGAAACTGGAGGTAGGCATTCGCTAGATGTACAGGTGAAATTTGTGTACATATACAGGTGAAATGTGTTAAACATTTATGAAATCTATTTGGCATTTGCGTAGGAGCGCAAAGCCAAGCGTAAATACATCACTCCAAAACCCTTGGACCGATTTCAACCAAATTTAGTAGATGTATTAGTTAAGATATGGAAAGAAATAGTGTGGTGGCAAGAACCACCAGCCTTCTATTTGGGTGAGGGTGCTAATGTGGAGAAGGAAGGAGGGAGGGAGGAGGAGGAGGAGGAGATGGAAAGACACAGAAAGGGAGGAGAAGATGGACACAGAATGAGGTGGGGGAAATGGACAGAGAGGGGATAGAGGAAGGTGGACGAGAGACAAGAGGAGAAAGAGATGGGCAGGAGATACATGGAGGAAAAATGGGCAAGAGACAGGGAGTAGGGGGAAGAGTTATGTGCACAGACATGGGTGGGAGGAGGGGGGGGAGAGGCGGAGACGGAGAGAGAGAGAGGCGGAGCGGGCGGGGGGGGGGGGAGAGAGAGAGAGAGAGAGAGAGAGAGAGAGAGAGAGAGAGAGAGAGAGAGAGGGGGGGGGGGGGAGGCGGAGCGGGCAGGGGGAATTTCAGGGAGAGCTTTAGAAAACGATTGACAAGAAGGGAGAAAGAAATACAGTAGAAGAAGAAGAATGGGTAGCTTTGAGAGATGAAATAGTGAAGGCAGCAGAGGATTAAGTAGGTAAAAAGACGAGAGATAATAGAAATCTTTGGGTAACAGAAGAGATACTGAATTTAATTGATGAAAGGAGAAAATATAAAAATGCAGTAAATGAAGCAGGCAAAAACGAATATAAACGTCTCAAAAGTGATATTGACAGGAAGTGCAAAATGGCTAAGCAGGGATGGTTTGGGGACATGTGTAAGCATGTAGAAGCACGTATCACTGGAGCTACGACAGATACTGCGTACAGGAAAATTAAAGACACCTTTGGAGGAAAGAGAAACAACTGTGTGAATATGAAGAACACAGATGGAAAACCAGTCCTAAGCAAAGAAAGGAAGGTAGAAAGGTGGAAGTAGTATATACAGGGTCATAGAAAAGGCGATGTAATTGAGGGCAATATTATGGAAGTGGTAGAGGACGTAGATGAGTTGGCAGGTATGATACAGCGTGAAGAATTTGACAGAGCACTGCTAGACCTAAGTCAAAACCCTGGGAGACCACAACATTCCATTAGACCTATGGGTAGCCTTGGGAGAGCCAGCCAGACAAAACTCTTCCATCTGGTGAGCAAGATGTATGAGACAGGTGAAATACCCTCAGACTTCAAGAAGAATATAATATTGGATATTCGGGAATCCAGCCGGATGTTCGCGTCGTTCTCGCACGATATTTCAACAGCGTGCCTCGCTGTCTTCTTCAGGTGCTACCTGAAGAAGACAGCGAGGCACGCTGTTGAAATATCGTGCGAGAACGACGCGAACATCCGGCTGGATTCCCGAATATCCAAGATGACAACAGGTCGCCGGGAAAGCATGAAGAATTACATAAGAATATAATAATTTCAATTCCAAAGAAAGCAGGTGCTGACAGGAGTGAAAATTACCAACCTATCAGTTTAATAATCCACGGCTGCAAAATACTGACATGAATTCTTTACCAACGAATGGAGAAAATGGTAGAAGACGACCTCGGGGAAGATCAGTCTGGATTCCGTAGAAATGTAAAAACACGCGAGGATGTACTGACCCTACGACTTATCTTAGAAGACAGGTAAAGGAAAGGTAAACCTACATTTATAGCGTCTGTAGACTTAGAGAAAGCTTTTGACAATGTTGACTGGAATACTCTCTTTCAAATTCTGAAAGTGGCAGGGGTAAAATACGGGGAGCGAAAGGCTGTTTACAATTTGTACAGAAAACAGATGGCAGTTATAAGATTCGAGGAGCACGAAAGAGAGGCAGTGGTTGAAAAGGGAGTGGGACAGGATTGTAGCCTATCTCCAATGTTATTCAATCCGTATATTGAGCAAGCTGTGAAAGAGACAAAAGAAAAATTCCGAGTAGAAATTAAAATCTATGGAGAAGAATTAAAAACTTTGAGGTTTGCCGATGACACTGTCATTCTGTCAGAGACAACAAAGTACCTGGAAAAGCAGCTGAATGGAATGGACAGTGTCTTGAAAGGAGGATATAAGATGAACATCGACAAAATGAAAATGAGGATAATGGAATGTAGTCGAATTAAATCAGGTGATGCCGAGGGAATTCAATTAGGAAATGAGACACTTAAAGTAGTAAATGAGTTTTGCCACTTGGGGGAGCAAAATAACTAATGATAGTCGAAGCAGACAGGATATAAAATGTAGACTGGTCATGGCAAGGAAAGAGTTTCTGAAGAAGAGAAATTTGTTAACATCGAGTATAGATTTAAGCATCAGGAAGTCTTTTGTGGAAGTATTTGCATGGAGTGTAGCGATGTACAGAAGTGAAACATGGACGATAACTAGTTTAGACAAGAAGAGAATAAAAGCTTCCGACATTTGGTGCTCCAGAACAATGCTGAATATTAAAAGGGTAGATCACATAACTAATTAAGAGGTAGTGAATACAATTGGGGTGAATAAAAATTTTCGGCACTAGAAGAAGGGATCAGTTGGTAGGATACGTTCTGAGACATCAGGGAATCACCAATTTTAGTACTGGAGGGAAGCGTGGAGGGTAAAAATTGTAGAGGAAGACCAAGAGATGAATACGCTAGGCAGATTAAGGAGGAAGTAGGCTGCAGCAGTTACTGGGTGGTGATGAGACTTGCACAGGATAGTGCAGCACGGAGAACTGCATCAAACAAGTCTCTGGACTGAATACCACACCAACAACAGTCGCCTTGTGTAAACTCAATTTTACTTGGTATGATGTTCCAAACGTTCCACCATAATCAAATAGCGTATCGCGCAGCACGCTAACTTGCGAGACAGGGATGTGAGCCACATCCGCTCGGCAAATTAACGACCGTAGGCTGGTGCACTGGCCGGCCTGAGACTGGTTTTTAAGCATTTTCTCACGCTCGTTTCGAGTAATCTTTGCGAGCAAATTGTGATCGATTTTCATCTACATCTACATCTACATTTATACTCCGCAAGCCACCCAACGGTGTGTGGCGGAGGGCACTTTACGTGCCACTGTCATTACCTCCCTTTCCTGTTCCAGTCGCGTATGGTTCGCGGGAAGAACGACTGTCTGAAAGCCTCCGTGCGCGCTCTAATCTCTCTAATTTTACATTCGTGATCTCCTCGGGAGGTATAAGTAGGGGGAAGCAATATATTCGATACCTCATCCAGAAACGCACCCTCTCGAAACCTGGCGAGCAAGCTACACCGCGATGCAGAGCGCCTCTCTTGCAGAGTCTGCCACTTGAGTTTATTAAACATCTCCGTAACGCTATCACGGTTACCAAATAACCCTGTGACGAAACGCGCCGCTCTTCTTTGGATCTTCTCTATCTCCTCCGTCAACCCGACCTGGTACGGATCCCACGCTGGTGAGCAATACTCAAGTATAGGTCGAACGAGTGTTTTGTAAGCCATCTCCTTTGTTGATGGACTACATTTTCTAAGCACTCTCCCAATGAATCTCAACCTGGTACCCGCCTTTCCAACAATTAATTTTATATGATCATTCCACTTCAAATCGTTCCGCACGCATACTCCCAGATATTTTACAGAAGTAACTGCTACCAGTGTTTGTTCCGCTATCATATAATCATACAATAAAGGATCCTTCTTTCTATGTATTCGCAATACATTACATTTGTCTATGTTAAGGGTCAGTTGCCACTCCCTGCACGAAGTGCCTATCCGCTGCAGATCTTCCTGCATTTCGCTACAATTTTCTAATGCTGCAACTTCTCTGTATACTACAGCATCATCCGCGAAAAGCCGCATGGAACTTCCGACACTATCTACTAGGTCATTTATATATATTGTGAAAAGCAATGGTCCCATAACACTCATGACGCTCGCCATACTGTATCTACGCAGACTGCATCACAACTGACATATGTTTGGACAAGTCTGCACATTGTCGGTGAACAGTCAGAAGCGTATATACATTGGAATGCTTGCGAAACCTTGCACGACCGAATGTCAATCAATAAAGTAGCTTGAAACGTGCCACAATCAGTGCAAAATTACCTGACAGTCATGCGAGATTGTACAAGGTGGCCAATCATTCAAGCTGGTCAATCTTGCAGCAGCACTACAGTAATAACGCGCACCAATAAGATATATTATATATATATATTGGCAGCAGTGCCTGGTTCAGAGCAAAGGGTGCGAGTTGTTTGATTACACCAGTCGTGGTGTTTCTCAAAGCAAGCGTTCCCTCATAGTTTTCGTTTTTCAGCAAATCACTGCTGTTCGATTTATTGTAAGTAATGGAAAAGAAAAAATATTCTGAATGCGAATCAGCTGCGCTTGCATTCAAATAGCACAAAAAATTACTCGAAAGAAAGGAGTGTCTGTAGTATTTGTAATGGGTTGCCGAGAGAGTTCTGAAGAGGCACTTTCGCATTATGAACATGTAGCAATATGATGTTAACATCCTTTATAGAGTTTTCTGGCTGAATTGACGCCGTTCGCCACGATTTCCTCCCCCGTACCAATTTCTCCACCTCACAGTAGCAATCATGGCCAAAGGCCTCAATTATTTGCTGTTTACATTCAAATCTGTCTTCCTTTCAATTATTTTTGCTCTCTAAGGCTCCCACTACTCTTATGGACGGAATTTCTGATGTCTTAACACACATCTAATTAGCGTATTCCATTTTTTATTAGGATTTCTGCACATGCCTTTCGTCGTCGATTCTACGGAGACCCTCATTTGTTACTTAAATTTTTACTTACCTTCATATTAACCTTCAAGTCATTTTATGAACTGACAGAACAAGTGATGGAATCAAAACCTAAAGCAAAGTTCACTCGCATATGGGATTTCAGGGCGTATCTCTAATACTGTACTACACTTATTTTACTACTATTGTATCAGTTTATCCATTGGCAGGTATTGCACACAAAATCGCGTGTTGATAAACAGGTCTTTATTAGCAATGAAAAATGTAGGATCCTGGCCTCTTAACTGCAGTTTCTTCGATCGATTGTGTATAAGAGGAGACAAAGCATGTATTAAAGATATGCAGCAGTGATCTCTATAAACAGAGATCACAGATACATATGCACTGCTTAGCAAGTACAGCGTAAATCAAAAGAACACTTGCTATCACCAGAAGTTAAGATCCGTTGATTAAATGAAGTGCTGTGCATTCATCGGAATAACATCAGCCTATGGTTTTCGCAGAGCAGGCAGGCCAAAGGCTATATGGAAAGACCAACAATAAATAAGATTGCAATTTCGCATCAGGTCGAGAGGCAAGGATTGAAACAGATGGTGGTGGTGGTGGTAAAATCTGAATTCTTTTATCTTCAAAATAATTAGCAGCATACTGGAACAGTAATCAGTAATGTATAACTATTTTGCAAAGACGTCCTGCACATTACGTACACGTGTTACTGCAGCCATCACACGAGCGTGTGCGCTGGCAGTGGGCAACAATAATAATGGGTAGCAAAAGAAAAGTGTGATCCAAGTCATCGGGAAATCAAGTGGTCTGCCGTCACGCTGCATGCCGTTAAGACGCTGCACCTTATCAGGTATGTGAAGTGATCGGTGTCACAAAATGAACAAGAACTCGTGGCTGAATTACGAAGCATCATCGTTTCCATCGACGCCTAAAGGGTTTGAACCATGAGACGTGTTTATCAGTCATGGACTGGTACCTGCATTACGATCCTGACATGTTTTTCGTACGGAAGGAATATTTTATCCCAAATGGTGATCATCATCCCAAGGACGAACGTTGCACTTCAGTTAACGCTATGCTGATGTCTTAACAGCCTTAGACATATTATTATTATTATTATTATTATTATTATTATTATTAGGAACGATGAATTCTCTTCACATTGGTTTCATGAAATAAGCAACTTTCTCTTAAAAACAGCTGGACGTGCGCGATATCTAACTAGATATCGTAACGTCTGTCAACATGAGATATGCAGGATAAAATCTGTCCAATTATCAGTCTTTGCTTGAGTATCTTGCGGCAACCAGGAAGTTTAAAATCACTAGGTATAAATTCCATCTTTCTGCTAGTACAATCTCCGAAACTCATCGTGAATCGTGTACGGCATATGTCTAGTTGTTGTAACGTGACAATCTGAATATATTCCGGTTTTTATTGATGATTTACTGATTAGAGCGAAAAACTCTGCCACAAAGAACCTTCACCTCACTTTTTGAGTGAGTATATCTTTGTAATTTAGTGTATGGTTTCAAGTACAGTTTTGAAAACCATGGGTAATAAATAATGTTATTTACTAATTTCTAGAATTCTGGAAGGCATGAAGCCAGCAACCATTCTCGTTAACCAAATTATGAAGGAGGACGCTCTGCACCAAGAATGACGGTACTTGGATTCATGGCAACCTGATTTTTTGCAGCATCGCTACACCTAGCTAGGTGTAGCACGACTTTCTTTACCAATGGCGGTGATTTCCAGTTTCCCGCGATGGAATACTCCAACACAGCGGTTGGTGGTACCCACTGCGAGTACTTTTACCGCCATTTTCTTCCATTAGCATATACTTCAAGCACAACTCCAACAAACAACACACGTACACACTCTTCGCTGTTCTCTTTCCAAATCATGATCAATATCATATAGAATTTTCATTCTGTAACATCTGACGTCTTCAGTTTTTATATCCATGAAGTTATCCTTTAAAGGTGAAACACTATTTTAAAGTTTATTAGAAATATGCTGTCTCAATATTTTAATGGTTTATTATTGATTTCTGCACTACACTCACTTTTTGAGAGGTAAAATAACGGAGCTCCACACTATGAAACTAGGAAAAAAGTTCAACTTACATACGATAATTTAAAACTTTTACGAATATATGCTCTTTTTTGTGAATAGAGGACTTTGGTTATCATGATTTCACAAGCAGATGTACCTCTATTTTATGTCCGATGCTATGTAATTGTTTTATACCTGAACGTGTGGTTTTACCACTATTTTATGTCCTATTTGATGTAATGGTTTTATACATGACTGTGTGGTTTTGTTCGTGTTGCACTTTTCTGTTTTACTGTGTCGTAATAAGTTGTCTTTTAAGTGTGTGTATAATTCTATTTGTTGGTTTTCTAAAACACTGTTTCTGTAATTCTAGCTTCGACGAGGAGTTCAATATGTGTTACGCCGATTTGACGAGTATGGCGCTGGCATGACGAAGTACACATGCCTTTATGCATCCCCACAAATTTTTAGTTAAATATCTTCTTGTCAAGATTTTTGCTTGTATTTGAAATATTTTTTTCTGTAACGCGAGTTACAGCATGTGCGGTTTATCTTTTTACTATGACAGTTTTGCAATTTACAAAGTGATTAATATTTGGTTCATTTCTTAGCGTGATTTGATAAAGAGCTTCGGCTCGAATCTAGTCATCGAGTAATAAAGGAAATTAATACAGCAACTCTGACAGTTCTCTGTAATTTATTTTATTTGGGTAAACGTTACAGTTTCCGTTCATTTTTAAAAAATAAAACGTCCTGTTTCAAAAATGATGGAATCTCCAATCAATCCTCCTCCTGCCGTATCTTGTCTTTATCATCACGATGGCTCCGTAAAAATTACTAATAACCTGGTGCGCGAATATTATAAACTTCAGTTATTCTCTAATCTGGACTGATTTCACAGTTTGTTCCTAAAATCTCTTATTTCTTTCACAAATTATAACGTCCTTCAAGATCCCATCCCTTCTCCATCTTAAAACTGAAACCAATGAATAAACAAACATACGAAATACACTCAAAACATAGGTATAGTAGAATGGTCATGGTTAATAAATTGATTGCATGCTGAAGTCTAGTGTGGTGGTGGTGGGGGTGTTGGTGGCGGCGGCGACTTGAATGTCCTCTTTACTTGTTATCAAGTTATTAACTGTAACATTTCATGGTTAGTCCAGGTCAAATCAATCAGTGTTAATTTTTGGCGCTTCGTTTCCATATTTCTCTAATTTTTAAAAACTTTACAGTATCCAGGCAGTTAACAAACATTGTAAAATCTAACAGCTTTGTAGACTGGCAATGGCAAGGAAAGCGTTTCTGAAGAAGAAGAATTTGTTAACATCGAGTTGTTGTTGTTGTTGTTGTTGTGGTCTTCAGTCCTGAGACTGGTTTGATGCAGCTCTCCATGCTACTCTATCCTGTGCAAGCTTCTTCATCTCCCAGTACCTACTGCAACCTACATCCTTCTGAATCTGCTTAGTGTATTTATCTCTTGGTCTCCCTCTACGATTTTTACCCTCCACGCTGCCCTCCAATGCTAAATTTGTGATCCCTTTATGCCTCAAAACATGTCCTACCAACCGATCCCTTCTTCTAGTCAAGTTGTGCCACAAACTTCTCTTCTCCCCAATCCTATTCAATACCTCCTCATTAGTTATGTGATCTACCCACCTTATCTCCAGCATTCTTCTGTAGCACCGCATTTCGAAAGCTTCTATTCTCTTCTTGTCCAAACTGGTTATCGTCCATGTTTCACTTCCATACATGGCTACACTCCATACAAATACTTTCCGAAACGACTTCCTGACTCTTAAATCAATACTCGATGTTAACAAATTTCTCTTCTTCAGAAACGCTTTCCTTGCCAGTCTACATTTTATATCCTCTCTACTTCGACCATCATCAGTTATTTTACTCCCTAAATAGCAAAACTCCTTTACTACTTTAAGTGTCATTTCCTAATCTAATCCCCTCAGCATCAACCGATTTAATTTGACTACATTCCATTATCCTCGTTTTGATTTTGTTGATGTTCATCTTATATCCTCCTTTCAAGACACTGTCCATTCCGTTCAACTGCTCTTCCAAGTCCTTTGCTGTCTCTGACAGAATTAAAATGTCATCGGCGAACCTCAAAGTTTTTACTTCTTCTCCATGAATTTTAATACCTACTCCGAATTTTTCTTTTGTTTCCTTTACTGCTTGCTCAATATACAGATTGAATAACATCGGGGAGACGCTACAACCCTGACTCACTCCTTTCCCAACCACTGCTTCCCTTTCATGTCCCTCGATTCTTATAACTGCCATCTGGTTTCTGTACAAATTGTAAATAGCCTTTCGCTCCCTGTATTTTACCCCTGCCACCTTCAGAATTTGAAAGAGAGTATTCCAGTTAACGTTGTCAAAAGCTTTCTCTAAGTCTACAAATGCTAGAAACGTAGGCTAGCCTTTTCTTAATCTTTCTTCTAAGATAAGTCGTAAGGTTAGTATTGCCTCACGTGTTCCAACATTTCTACGGAATCCAAACTGATCCTCCCCGAAGTACGCTTCTACCAGTTTTTCCATTCGTCTGTAAAGAATTCGCGTTAGTATTTTGCAGCTGTGACTTATTAAACTGATAGTTCTGCAATTTTCACATCTGTCAACACCTGCTTTCTTTGGGATTGGAATTATTATATTCTTCTTAAAGTCTGTGGGTATTTCGCCTGTCTCATACATCTTGCTCACCAGATGGTAGAGTTTTGTCATGACTGGCTCTCCCAAGGACATCAGTAGTTCTAATGGAATGTTGTCTACTCCCGGGGCCTTGTTTCGACTGAGGTCTTTCAGTGCTCTGTCAAACTCTTCACGCAGTATCATTTCTCCCATTTCATCTTCATCTACATCCTCTTCCATTTCCATAATATTGTCCTCAAGTACATCGCCCTTGTATAAACCCTCTATATACTCCTTCCACCTTTTGCCTTCCTTTCTTTGCTTAGAACTGGGTTTCCATCTGAGCTCTTGATGTTCATACAAGTGGTTCTCTTATCTCCAAAGGTCTCTTTAATTTTCCTGTAGGCAGTATCTATCTTACCCCTAGTGAGACAAGCCTCTACATCCTTACATCTGTAGTCTAGCCATCCCTGCTTAGCCATTTTGCACTTCCTGTCAATCTCATTTTTGAGACGTTTGTATTCCTTTTTGCCTGCTTCATTTACTGCATTTTTATATTTTCTCCTTTCATCAATTAAATTCAATATTTCTTCTGTTACCCAAGGATTTCTATTAGCCCTCGTCTTTTTACCTACTTGATCCTCTGCTGCCTTCACTACTTCATCCCTCAGAGCTACCCATTCTTCTTCTACAGTATTTCTTTCCCCCATTGCTGTCAATTGTTCCTTTATGCTCTCCCTGAAACTCTCAACAACCTCTGGTTCTTTCAGTTTATCCTAGCCCCATCTCCTTAAATTCCCGCCTTTTTGCAGTTTCTTCAGGTTCAATCTGCAGTTCATAACCAATAGATTGTGGTCAGAATCCACATCTGCCCCTGGAAATGTCTTACAATTTAAAACCTGGTTCCTAAATATCTGTCTTACCATTATGTAATCTATCTGATACCTTTTAGTATCTCCAGGATTCTTCCAGGTATACAACCTTCTTTCATGATTCTTGAACCAAGTGTTAGCAATGATTAAGTTATGCTCTGTGCAAAATTCTACAAGACGGCTTCCTCTTTCATTTCTTCCCCCCAATCCATATTCACCTACTATGTTTCCTTCTCTCCCTTTTCCTACTGACGAATTCCAGTCACCCATGACTATTAAATTTTCGTCTCCCTTCACTACCTGAATAATTTCTTTTATTAACATCGAGTATAGATTTAAATGTCAGGAAGTCGTTACTGAAAGTATTTGTATGGAGTGTAGCCATGTATGGAAGTGAAACATGGACGATAAATAGTTTGGACAAGAAGAGAATAGAAGCTTTCGAAATGTGGTGCTACAGAAGAATGCTGAAGATAAGGTGGGTAGATCACGTAACTAATGAGGAGGTATTGAGTAGGATTGGGGAGAAGTTTGTGGCACAACTTGACTAGAAGAAGAGATCGGTTGGTAGGACATGTTCTGAGACAGGGTAGCGTGGAGGGTAAAAATCGTAGAGGGAGACTAAGAGATCAATACACTAAGCAGATTCAGAAGGATGTAGGCTGCAGTAGGTACTGGGAGATGAAGAAGCTTGCACAGGATAGAGTAGCATGGAGAGCTGCATCAAACCAGTCTCAGGACTGAAGACCACAACAACAACAACAACAACAACAGCTTTTCACCCCGTCAATTGTGTGTGTGTGTGTGTGTGTGTGTGTGTGTGTGTGTGTGTGTGTGTGTGTGTGTGTGTGTGTGTTTTCTTTCCAAACATGAACAATTGTCTGGTTTTTCTATTATTATTACGAATAAACTGGAGTAAAAGTCTAAAACCATGTCCGTCTCCGTAGCCGAGTGGCAACACGACAGACTCTCATTTGGGGGATCAAGATTCGATTCCCAGTACTGCCGAGGATTCTTTCTTGATGGAAGGACTGGAGCAGGGAGCACTCAGCCTCGTAATGCCAGCTGAGGCCCTATCTTATTGGGAGGTAGCGACTTCGAGGTCTAAATTTCGACAACGGCCGGGAATGCAATGTGAGGACCAAATGTCCCTCCATACTATTTCCGATGATGAACGGCTGACGATGACACGGCGTTCTGTCGACTATCGTGCGGTATTAAGAGCTTGATCGCGGTTTTTTTCCCTCGTTGAAAACCAATGAAGTTGTTATTTTAAAGTTATTGAACTGTGTTTTGATACGTAACAAGAATATGCGATTAAATTTGTCTTATAAAAATCCTATATTCTGTTTTTCGAAATATCAAAACAATCATTTTACTTTTCTCAAACAAAATAGAGTTTTACGTATTTCTGATACATATCAATATAATTAGCAGTGGTAAGACTGCGGTGAAAAAATTAATTTTTAAGGACAGCACTGTACCACACCGACTTTTTTCATACTGCAAGAAATGGTCCACCATTAAATGATAATTTTTTATAGCTTTTATTCTACTGTTAGTTGACAGTTTTTCAATTAATGTGTTACAGAGATTAATGAATGTACATGCAATTTTGCTGAAAATTATTGTTTTGTGCTTCAAGATGAAGTTCAGTACTACAACTAGATCACTGGCCACATCACATGTTTTTGTTGTCTACTACAACGAGAATAACACTGAAATCGAACATTTTTCTAATGCCTTCATTTCTGGTTGCTTAGGAAACGAGACAGTGACATTTCTTGTGTCCTTGTCAAAACTGATCTCAGTATCAAATTGTGTAACATAGTAAGTTGCACTAATTTGGTGATGGCAGTACAGCACAACATACCAGAAAACAATCTCAACACCTGCCGTCAGAAGACTGATAATACTGATACAGAATGGTACTATTTTTGTCACAAAGCACGGTAAAAATGCTTGAAATGGACTTCTATGCTTGACTATACAGAGTAGCCGTTATAGCAAGTTTACAAAACTTATTAGAAAATCATACCGTGGCACTCAAGCAGCTGTATGATTTTACTCAAGAAACCATCCCAGGCATCCGTTTAGAATTCTGTAGAACAGAAGATTACATGCAAGACGAAATAACGTTATTGCCCCAATCCAGGAATTCAAAAACCATCCACGGGTCTAAGTACGTAACACTCTTTCCAGTGTCTGAATTTCAGGCTATAGATAAGTCACATTCTTTCACTGACGCATACAGAACGCAGACCACTTCTAAAGAGATGATCTGGGTACCATTGATGATTTGTTGCTACGAACCAATAGTGATAGTTCCCAACCTTTTTAGCGGGTTGTGTGCTTTCTTGAAAATGATCATTAGTCTAAGAAATTCAAAGTTATAATATTCTTTGTAGAAACTGAACAGCTGCTGCAGTGTTTTTATCCTTACCCTTGAAGCCTCTTGTGACAGTTCATTGTATTCTAGTGTAAGAATGGATGAGTCCGGGGTGCCTATAGAAAGACTCAACAAATTGACCCTGGATGAGAGATCACAATTACGGTTCACTGTTTCTATATACATATAAAAAAAGAGCTTTAAATGAAAATTATCATACTTCAAGTAACATGGTGGAAGTGAATGCTTTATGTAGTTTTATTCAATTTAAGCATTAAAAATGACGTTATTTGTACGTTATACGAAATTATTAGGCGACGCTAAGCTTTATTCTTTGACCAATGTTGTATTTGTAATTTCCACGCCTCATTAAAAATGTCACACCACGATACAGCGTGTGTGTGAACCAAAACGAATAGAAAACAAATTTTAAAAACTGCCATTTTAATTTGTACGGTGCATTTTTCTACTACAGGTAATCTTTGTAATAAGTTTTACATTCATATCATTGCGCTTCTATTCGAAGGTGGTGGTGTATGCTCTCTTACATACAGTACGCCACTTGGAAATGGCCTAGAAAGCATAAAGTAGTCATGTACCAATAAACTAAATAGAAGTGTAGTACCAATAAAATAAATACAGTAGAAGTGTAAAAATGCTATCTGTATATAATAAATTTCTTGCTGTGGTATCTACTATGAAGAAATTATTTCGACCTTACTGTGACAACCATTGAGCCACTAAGTCACAGGACGAACTTAGCAAGATTTTAAAGAAAACTTCAAGCCCCAATCCAGGAATTCAAAAACCATCCACGGGTCTAAGTACGTAACACTCTTTCCAGTGTCTGAATTTCAGGCTATAGATAAGTCACATTCTTTCACTGGCGCATACAGAACGCAGACCACTTCTAAAGAGATGATCTGGGTACCATTGATGATTTGTTGCTACGAACCAATAGTGATAGTTCCCAACCTTTTTAGCGGGTTGTGTGCTTTCTTGAAAATGATCATTAGTATAAGAAATTCAAAGTTATAGTATTCTTTGTAGAAACTGAACATTTCTTCGTTGCTTATAACGTTGTAATCCAACATCGTGACTGATTGGTTACAACGTTTACAAAGTGCTTGAGTTCAGAGTCTGTTTGTTCGGAGGTGTTTTTTGGTTATGATCTCGTAAAAGTTTCTGAATAGTCTTCTTTCGTTTACATTTAAAATTAATATAGGAATGCAATGGATTACCAAGGAACACGGTTGGGATTAAATTTGGATGTGGACTTCATTGTAAACAAGAAAATTAAAAATAATAATGTAGGTGGCGAAGGTATCTTAGAGTAGCAAGTCTTATTTTTAAAAAAGGGAAAAAGAAAAAAATATTTATGGAAACAGCCCAACCTTGTTCACTAACTTGTTCACAATTCGACTAGGAAGCACAAATCATCTCTGAAGGTTTGAAAAAGCTTATAAAATAAATCCAGTCACAAGATGATGACTGGGGAGGGGGGGGAGATGTGTGTTGAGCAAAAGTGGGTCAAATTTAATGAACAAGCCTTCAATAATGAATTTTTGCGTACAGTAACAGAAATAACAACTCGTATGTTCGCAGAATTTTCTGAGAAAAAAATAAATAGAAAATAGACTCGGGAAGGCCAAATAGCACTAAAAATGTACATCCTATCACAAAGAAAACGTACAGCCTGCAGTGTTCTTAAAACATTATACGTCAAATGAGCGCTGACTAGTAGGAAGTCATTATCAAGGGACGAAAAAAATAGCTCTTTGGGAAGGTAATCAGGAAAGTAGACACAAGAATTAGTTTACGAATCACAGGATATAACAGATTGAAGTAAGTAAGGAGTTCATTTAACAAAATGAAGACTATACATACACTAACACAATTATTTAATAATTGTACTTAGGTTAAGTAGTAAGAAAGTTTGGGGTATTAAGAAGGCATAGGAAATCATTGAATTTTAATCAAGCGAAGAAACAAACTGGATTGTGTCAGAACGACCCCTCGACAGCTGTTAGGATATTTGATTTCATTGTCGTGCCGCTGCATAGAAACCACTGATCAGAAACGAGCTGCGACTATGCTTAGATGCGGATCAAACAAATGCCGCCATCGGTGTTTGGAGGAGTGAGAGGATATTGTATGGAGGAACGATTCATGGTGCGTGTGATACCCGATGGGGGTGTCTGAATTTGGTAGGTGCCTGGTAAACTGTGCTTATGTGGTGAAGCCCACAATGGAAGGTGGAGAGAGAAACTGAAATTGTTTCTCCGGGTTTGGAATTAGACCGTTAGCTTTGATGGACGCCACAAATAAGTGCAATAATTTGCCAACAGTTTACGAAATAGCATGCATCCATAACAGTTTTAAATCAGACCTTTCTTTATCAGCATGAAGCTGCTACTATTCATAAAACACAGACCATTGTACAGCATTCTAATGCAGCAAATTTATTGTAGACTGGCCTCCTCGAAGCGACATTTATCATCATCTGAACAATCTAGAGCATTTATTGCGCGCCAGATCAATTCGTCCACAAACCTAGAAACTACTTATTTAAATGCTTCAGCAAGAATGGAAAGAATTCTTTCATCAGCGCTTAATCTTACAAACAGCCTTTCCTGAATATTAAGCTCTCCAAAACTACGCTGTTTCTTGTCCACAATACTGCGACACTCAATCCCCCACTCGACTTTTTTGAATCATGTTTATCCCACACTTCACATTGCATTCGACCATTTTATTAGCTTTACAGTAGGATTATTTGTTGCTGATATCCCATCGATGGAACGCTGCTCCATAACTTTTGATGCGTAAAATGCTTTCGTTTACATCAAATGGGTGCCTCAATGTTGCCATCGTAACATGCATTTCTCTCAGTCTGCATAGTTTCAGTGTATCCCCATACTTTTTACACCTTCATAAATCGGATTTTGAAGTGCTTACAGCCGACGTAAGCGAGGATTTGTTAAGAAATCTCTAACCGAAGTGTCTAGTAATCTGGCCTCCTATAGCATTAACAACTGAAAATACTTCTGGAGGGTTGTGTCCGACGTAAGGTAATATAAAATAACAATAAAAAAGAATAAAGTTTAATGCACATGATGTTGCAACAGCTGAACTACTTGCTCACTCAAAACGCGAGCAGAGAGAGAATGCTGTCGTGGCCTTGAAGAATATGCAGTGTATTGCAGCGTATTCCTTAAACAGGATATCCACAGGGCAACTTCAGTCAGCACCTCCTGAAATGCACCCACTAAGCCACCTCGCTCAATAAAATTAAATGGCGAGTAAAAATCGCAGTTTCGTACTCATTTCAACGTGCCAAATTCTTTACACGGCAGATGCAATTAGAACAATATATAAACTTAAATATTCTCGCGACGATTTCGTCTTCGGCCTTGAGGCAAGCGACATCATATACTTAATTTTGAACATCTACAAAACGATTTTCTATAAGCAAAGACTTTCTCTTCAAGAATATGAATTGCTTTTCAAAACATTAACGGTCTAAGGGCTGCTGGAACGACCCAAAACGCAATGAACAAGACACTACAAGCTAAATTCGTTTGCAAAACCTAAAGATGAACGATCTGTTTAAAAAGTAATCATCCACCGATGTCCAAAAACTCTTGCACGTGAAGAACTTGCAACATCTGATAAACGGCTATTCCTTTACAGTGCCTAGAAACTTGTTCCATGAACTGGAGAGATAGGATGTCAAAACAGCTGTGTCGTAAATTTCAATAATGGTGAGCTGTAACATACCGCATAATCTTGAAATTACTACCTTTTAAAAGTAGGTGGCTTCAGTTAACGCATTGGCATGAACAAAGGAATAAGTAGATACTGTTAAGCTCAAGTTTGACTCACCTCTCATTCGCAACTGAAGCATACTTTGAGAACCCACTAAAACTAGGCTGACAAACCAATGAATGTGAAAACGAATGAAAAATATGTTCCCTAACGCATAAATATTGATGGCGGCAACTGGCTTGGGACGATAAGCCCCAACGACTGTGGAGAGAAAGTCAATGTTTAAAACGTATTATTAAATGAAATTTCCTTAATACGGAGGGCTTTTTTTGCCACATAACAATAGCCCAGAAATTTGAAAATACTCTGACTAAAATATGGTGAAACACACGGAAGGAAGCGGGGGGGGGGGGAGGGGGGGGGGGGAGGAAGGGAAACTTCAAAGGTTGAGTCGGTCTGTGATTTATTTCGGTGATCACAATATCGAGTCAAATTTATAAAGAACTTTACAGTATGAACCTACTTATCATTACAACATTGCACCCACTGACTGGATGCGTGCATTGATTCGGTTGGGAAGATTATCATGACGCCGTTGTATCCTCTCCTGAGATAAACTGGCACACAACTGCTGTGCCTGGTCCCACAGATCTACCGGCGACAGATTTGAGGATCTTTCTGAACACTGGATGGTACCTCAACATCACGCAGAAGTTTCACAGAGGCACGTCCATGTGGACGGTCACTGTCCTGTTGAAAAATGGCCATATGCGCCGACGATTGTCCTTTACGGTAGTGCAGAACCAGGAATTCATCGCTGAATACAATGCGAAGTCATTCATCAGCAGTCCATGCTTTCTAGTATAAACTATGTGATCAAAAGTATCCGGCAACCTGGCTGAAAATCACAAGTTCGTAGAGCCCTCCATCCATCGGTAATGCTGGAAATTAATATGATGTTGACCCACCCTTAGCCTTGATGACACCTTCTACTCTCGCAGGCATACGATCAATCAGGTGCTGGAAGGTTCCTTGGACAATAGCAACCCATTCTTTACGGAGTGCTGCACTGGGGAGAGGTATCGATGTAGGTCGGTGAGACCTGGCACGAAGTCGGCGTTCCACGACATCCCGAAGGTGTTCTATAGGATTCAGGTCAGGACTCTGTGCAGGCCCGGTCATTACAGGGACGTTATTATCGTGTAACCACTTCCCCGCAGGCCGTGCAGTATGAACAGGTGCTCGACCGTGTTGAAAGATGCAATCGCCATCCCCGAATTGCTCTTCAACAGTGGGAAGCAAGAAGGTGCTTAAAACATCAATGTAGGCCTGTGCTGTGATAGTGTCACGCAAAGCAACAAGGGGTACAAGCCCCCTCCATGAAAAACACGGCCACACAGCCTCCGAATTTTATTGTCACTACACACGCTGGAAGATAACGTTCACCCGGCACATCCACCATACCCACACCCTGCCATCGGATCGCCACATTGTGTACCGTGATTCGTCACTCCACAAAACGTTTTTCCACAGTTCAGTCGTTCAATGTTCACGCTCCTTACACAAAGCGAGACATCGTTTGGCATTTACCGGCGTGATGTGTGGCTTATGAGCAGCCGCTCGACCACGAAATCCAGGTTTTCTCGCCTCCCGCCTGACTGTCATAGTACTTGCAGTGGATCTTGATGTAGTTTGGAATTCCCGTGTGATAGTCTGGATAGATGTCTGCCTATTACACATTACGACCCTCCAACTGTCTGCGGTCCCTGTCAGTCAATAGATGAGGTCGGCCTGTACGATTTTGTGCTGTATGTGTCCATTCATGTTTCCACTTCACTGTCACATGGGAAATAGTGAGCCTAGGGATGTTTAGCAGTATGGAAGTCTCGTGTACAGACGTATGATATAAGTGACACCCAATCACTTGATCACGTTCGAAGTCCATAAGTTCCGCGGAGTGCCCCATTCTGCTCTCTCACGATGTCTAATGACAACTGAGGTTGCTAATATGGAGTACCTGGCAGCACAATGCACCTAATATGAAAAAAGTATGTTTTTGGGGGTGTCCGGATACTTTTTGTCACGTAGTGTAGCTTGGAACCGACAACAACGCAATCCCCTTCCGTGCCTCGACCTGCGCGAATCACAATCTTTCGTGAAACGAACTATTATCTCCGACAAATGAAGCGGGATAGCATAATGTTGCAGTGTGTCCATTAATTGTTGACTTACGTCAAGTGTTACGATATACTTGGTGCACAATACGGCGATCTTCCTTTGAGATGGTCAGACATGGTCCACCAGAACCTTGATGACGTGTGTACCTGCCCTAATGTTCCCAGTAAGTCAATATCGGCCATTGTCACATCTGAATGCACCATAACTCTGGATATCGTACAATTCGACCAGCCGGCCACATAGAAACACACAATGAAGCTTTTTTTCTAACTCTGTCACGTACGGATAAAGCTGTCCCTCACGAGTACATGGCATCTCCGATTGCTTCACAGTATCCAATAAACATTTGGCACTGCTCACTCCCCTTATACACCCTATCAGACATGGTACCAACATTGAACACTCCACTCTGGGGGTTATTCTGTCAGAGAGAATTGCAACTCTAATCATTTACATACCTGCTGATGGTGTGTACAGGCACGAAATTACACTTACTTTCGACCATGTCTTCTGGGTGCTCTTTTTATTTTTTTCAGGCGGTGCATTAGCACAATTATTGAACACTGTCTCTTCAAGATGTGTATCTTCTTGTGCATTATGCCTCTCACTGCTGTTGTCTTCTTACTTCAGTTTCTATCCCAGTACACGTTTTGGTGTTTTTCTATCCTCCATTCTTCTTATATGTCCGTGCCACTGCAGCTTCCTTACGTCCACCCTATCACGCATTCCTTCGTTCACTTCACTGCTACTTTTTTCTTTTCTTGAAATTCTTGCTGATCTTCCAAAAACCACCTCTAATACTTTCAGCTTATTAACATGTTTGCGATTTGTTGTCCACGTTTCTGTTCCTTAAAAGACTATACAATAATACTGTTAAATATGATTCTTTTAGTTCAATTCATTTAATCCCTTTCCGTAGGATTGCATTGAGCATCCCAACGACTTTCCGGCTGCCACTAATTATTTTATTAATTTCAACATCTGATTATCCTTGAAACCAAAAATTATTTTTCTTTTTTTTTTCATCTACTACATACAGATGCAGTGCCTCGATGGCGCAAAGCTAATTTGATTTCCCGGCGGCAAATGGCGAAAGAGTCCCCGAAAAATATATCTGTTAGAGTTTGTTCTTCAAAGTTACGGTCAGATAGCAAATATGTCTTATCTCGCGCCAGGGGAGGCCCGAATTAGACTCCTGGGGTTAACCCCTCTCTATTCACGTAAGGCGTTCCAACAAGTATTCCTTTTTAGCACATGCCATAGATCGCACAATCGAATCGGGATTATCTATCAACCACGTTGACACATGCAGGCATTTGGATTCTGAGTGCCCCGCTAAGTTCGTAAGTGAAGCGTCTGAGCCCCCACGGCCTCCAAAAAGATTAAGGTTAAAAGGATTTTCGCAACAGGGACAATAAACATACAGGAAATAACCACGGGCGGTTAACGCCAAGATGAAATACACAGTACAAAGAAGCATCGAGATAGTAGCCGTGCGAAAAACAAGATGCACAACGGAGGTACGGTGGAGTCAGAAGGCTTCATAGTTCTGAATGGAAAACCAGGTGTTATAGTAGGGAAGCAAAGACACCTACGTCTTTGGCACGGGATTCAGAGTAGATAAAAGATACGAGGTGGCACAACTGACATGAAGAGTGGATCAAACAGATAAACGCTGATCATCAGGAAACAGAAAGTATGTAATAGTAAATGGACATATGCCGACTAATGACGCGCGAAAGTAACAGTGTTTCTGGATGAGCCATACGTTACAGTGAAAGATAAGGATACCTTAGGTAAATATTAGGTACATATTGGGAGACCCAACATACGGGAATAACAGTGGAGTACACGGCATACTGGAGGGTAAACAAAACCGGATACAGGTTAACTGAACTGTGCCGAGAAGATAAACTGAGGCTTACAACTCACTTCTGCGCCAAACAGAATAAGAATATGAATGGGTAAACCGAAGCACTTTAGCACTGCGGAATTCCGGATTGAGCACGTAGCAATAACCAAGACAATCACTATAATGACAATTCACACCGAAGTTAAAAAGAACACAGAATGAAACTGGCTCTCCATCTCTACGAAGGATTCTGAACATGGGTGGACAACAGCCACAGACGAACAGAGCAACCAAAAACATGACGATAGACAGACGCTGTAGCATGCAATCTTGATAAATTCGAGAAAGGCATTGAAAAATACAATAATTCGGAAGACATTAAGCTGAACATGGGAAAGCATGCTTAACAACGAGTAAACTAAAAAGAATCACTACTAATGGGACAAGAGAGACAAGGAAATTTTTATAAAATTGGGGCATCACGAACGACCCAAAAAGGAAAGTTTTCCTATGAGTGAGGAATGAACCAGCGCTGGACCATAAGATAGAATGTGAAGCTGGAGCTGAACGAGATCGACGCCAACTTTAGGAAAAACAGTACATTCGGGGAAATCAGAGCATGATATGATGCAACGGCACAGAACTGTTCATGTGAGATACGACGGGGAAAGTGGTTCTTAATGTATGGAATGACTGTAGAATACCTAGAGATCACTTTCTGGACCTGCTGCATTACAAACTACCTGAAAACGAATGGGAATTGCGATCTGACGAAAAAGACAGCCACGACTTCCAATCACGATTGAAGTATTACAGGCCGTATGCGACCTAAAGAACACTACAGCAATTGGTGAAGGCAGAACAACAGCCGACAATGCCTACACTTGTCCGTCCTACTCTGGTTTATTGTTGCACGGTTTGGGATCCGCATCAGTACTGACGGAGGACATCGAAAAATTTCGAAGAGCAGCAGCTCTTTTTGTATTACCACGAAATAGGGAAGCAAGTGCCACGAATATGATATGCGAATTGGGGTGGGGACCATTATAACAAAGACATTTTATTGTTGCGGCAGAATCTTCTCACGAAATTTTAATCACCAACTTTGTCAGGATTACGAAAGTGAAAACATTTTTTTGGAGCCCACCTATATGGGGAGAAATGATCGTAATAAAATAAGAACAATCAGAGTCTGCACTGAAAATTTTAAGTGTTCGTTTTTCCTGCCCGCCGTTCGAGAGTGGAACAGTAAAGGAATAGCTTTAAGATGGTTCGATGAACCCTCTGCCAGGCCCTTAACTTTGAACTGCAGAGGATTCGTGTAGATGTAGATGATAATGTGGAAATGTGACAATGTAGCAGATAACATGGCCGATGTTATCTGTCACATTTGGACCAAGAAGACGTTCCCGTAGGACGGAAGCATGCGACCTAGTGCCAATACAAGAGAATGGGGACAAGAGGGATGCATAAAAAGGAATACCGCTAATCGCAGTTAGCTACAAAGTACTGTTGAAACTACTACTGACGGAGAGTAGGACAGATACGAAGAACAGTTGGGAGATTATCAGTTGGGCTTTAAGAAGGAATGACAATGCGTAGAACAGAACTTTACTCTTAGGAAACAAAAAGACGGTAGTAGCCTCCGTGGACATCGCAAAGGCAATCGAGTCTATCGACAGACAAGTTCTTGGACGGATCCTGAAGAACAGAGGACTAGACGACACTTCACGAGAACTGAAAACTGAAATTCTGATAGACACAAAGGCAGGCGTTAAGATTCAGAGGAGCACTATCGGCAGAGTTTAGGATCAAGACCGTTGTCAGTCAAGAAAACTGAGTATCACTAACAAAGGAACCTCCCCGTCGCACCCACCTCAGATTTAGTTATAAGTTGGCACAGTGGATAGGCCTTGAAAAACTGAACACAGATCGATCGAGAAAACAGGAAGAAGTTGTGTGGAACTATGGAAAAATAAGCAAAATATACAAACTGCGTCGTCCACGTGTAATATAGGCAATATAAGGGAAATGTGAGGTTAGGAGCGCCGTGGTCCCGTGGTTAGCGTGAACAGCTGCGGAGCGAGAGGTCTTTAGTTCTAATCTTCCCGCGTCCGAAAATTTTAACTTTTTATTTTCAGTTTATGTGACAAACTCTTATGTTTTGATCACTTTTTTTGGAGTGATTATTACATCCACAAGAAAACCTAAATCGGGCAAGGTAGAAGAATCTTTTTACCCGTTCGCCAAGTGTACTAGTTAGGTGGGTCGACAACATATTCCTGTCATGTGACGCACATGCTGTCACCAGTGTCGTATAGAATATATCAGACGTGTTTTCCTGTGGAGGAATCGGTTGACCTATGACCTTGCGATCAAATTTTTTCGGTTCCAATTGGAGAGGCACGTCCTTTCGTCAACTAATCGCACGGTTTTGCGGTGCGGTCGCAAAACACAGACACTAAACTTATTACAGTGAACAGAGACGTCAATGGACGAAAGGACAGATCATAACTTTGCGAAAATAAAGAAAGCAAAATTTTCAGTCGAGGGCAGATTTGAACTAAAGACCTCTCGTTCCGCGGCTATTCACGCTAACTACGGGACCACGGCGCTCCTCACCTCACTTTGCCATTAATATTACTTATCTTACGCAGGACGACCCAGTTTGTATATTTTGCTTATTTTTTCATAGTTCCACACAACTTCTTCCTGGAAGGACAACAAGACCCGAATGGTTTGCCACAGTGATAGTGAGACGGGGGAAGACACGAAGGAACAACCTAAACGAGGTATGCTGAAGGTGGGACCGAGGGTTGCCTGCGCCAAGATAAACACCGAATTTCACTGGGGATTAGAAAACACCAGAACGCACGGAACAAAAGATGAGGAAATTTAAATACTTGGAAGAACATATACCAACAAGAAAGGGCTGAATTAATGGAATAATAAAAAGAATGACGAAACGAAGTCGGCCGTCTGTTGACACTATAAACAATGTTTAGGATTGCAGTCTATACCCTGCAGATACGGTAACACTAAGAAACGCATAATGCTCATCCACTAGAGAAAGAGGTTGTGGAAGAATACCAGGGGAAATTACACTGAAGAAGACATCCTGCACTATTCTTCTCCCGTTACGATGAACAACAGAGACGAGTGATCAGAAATATACAGAAAGATGACCAAAAGAGTATGGGAAACAATGGATAGGGCAGGCGGAATGACAGGACTGCTGAACACGGGAATGGCTTATCGTAACTGGGGATGAAGGTGGAATGGAAGGCAAACTGGAGACGCAAGGGCACACCGACCAATAAGTTAGACCAACGACAAGAAAGATACGGGAAAAATGGTCACTACTGGAGCATCCAACTGTTTACTGAAGATATCGGAAGAAGGGTCAAAGAACGGAAAGGACGATGAGGTTGGAGGAGGAGAAGGACACACTTTATGACAGGGCTAACCATACTCCTACAGAGATCGTAACAGAAGAAGAAGAAGAAGAAGAACCAACAGAGCAAGATGGCAGTCGTCTCCTCTGGAAATTGTCGTGCAGCTTTTGGTATATTTCGGTAAACATAATGGAAAAAAAGCATCCTCAGCCAAATATAATGATTCGAAATCACAGATGTGCAATGAAATTATACCTTTCACAACATGTACTATATTTTCTACATTGGTTTCGATAGGTCTATGCAAAACTCTAATTTTAGTTGTTATACGGGATGATTCCGTGATTTTACGAACTTCCCTAGGATAGCAGAAAAGGGTATATTTATCAATCTGAGGTAAAGGACCCAGGTCTAGAAGCTTAAGCTTCGTTGTGTTCATCATAAGAATAGACCTGGTGTAACATTACACCACGTTTCGTCTGCGTTTGCTTGAATCTCTGTGGATTTCGTTTCACATGGACAGGAAGCTAAGCTGTGTCCTGATGCCAAGCTGTGTCCAATACACTCAAGTAAGATCATAAGAATGTTTTATGCTGTGTTACACGCACACAGACTGAGCGATAATGCGAGACGACAGCCTGACCGGCGCACTGAACTTTTTTGACAGCACTGCCAGCCAGCTGGCCCAACTAAACTGAATGATGTGGGCAGTTTCAGTTCAGAAGTGCAAAGGGACGAACAGAGAAACAATGTAGCTTCTAATATCATTAAATTTTTTAAAGAGAATGAAATAATACTTACAAGGGAACCTCCCCACGCACCCCCCTCAGATTTAGTTATACGTTGGCACAGTGGATAGGCCTTGAAAAACTGAACACAGTTGTGTGCAACTATGAAAAAATAGCAAAATATACAAACTGGGTAGTCCATGTGCAAGATTGGCAACATCAAGGAGAACGTGAGCTCAGGAGCGTCGTGGTCCCGTGGTTAGCGTGAGCAGCTGCGGAACAAGAGGTCCTTGGTTCAAGCCTTCCCCCGAGTGAAGAGTTTACTTTTTTTATTTTCAGACAATTATTATTTGTCCGTCCGTCCGATGCGAGGTAACTGCGCCGTAGCATGAGGATGCTACACCTAAACAAACATCGAAACACACGACGTCAGTCGACTACAGCGCACGGAAGAGAGTATTCCTGCTAACGAGGCTCCCTGGCTGGCAGTCGACTGTTCGCTACTTTGGACAGAGTGCATTAAATGCGTGAGACGTATTCCGTGGGCAATATGAATCCAGCAAATGTAGCTCGCGACTTCAATAACAAGGTCAATGAATATTTACCGAACTGTAAGTTTGCGGTGCGGTCGCAAAACATAGACACTAAACTTATTACAGTGAACAGACACGTCAATGAACGAACGGACAGACCATAACTTTGCGAAAATAAAGGACTAAAAACTTTCACACGAGGGTAGACTTGAACCAAGGACCTCTCGCTCCGCAGTTGCTCACGCTAACCACGGGACCACGGCGCTCCTAAACTCACGTTCTCCTTGATGTTGCCTATCTTGCACATGGACTACTCAGTCTGTATATGTTGCTTATTTTTTTTCATAGTTCCACACAAGTTCTTCCTGTTTTCTCGAATGATCTGTGTTCAGTTTTTCAAGGCCTATCCACTGTGCCAACTTATAACTAAATCTGAAGGGGGTGCGATGGGGAGGTTCCCTTGTTAGTGAAACACCGGCATTGCCGCATGCTTCTTAGGTGACCAGACGGCAAGCATAAAACCCTAGTTCTCACCTAACATAGTATTCTAATTACAACCACGAGCGATGAAAATTCCTAACTTAAACACAGGGTTATTTTTTGAGCGAGCCGTGTGTGATGCAAAAGCATACTGCAAAAACAATCCACGAAGCCACCCAGGCGCCACATTTTCTTCTTTTACAGCGAGCTGTTCTGTATCCCACCAGGATGCGGCGGTGGCAGGTTAACAGTCTTGTTATTTCTCGCGAATGATCCCTTAACTTCGTTCCAGATCAGTTCTCTTGGGTTTATATTGTAATGGTACAATGGCAAATGTGAAAATGCAGCATTTACATAGAGTGTTCGATCTGTGAAAATCATTGTTTTTGGTAGGTAGGTAGGTAGATTGGTTGGTTGGTTGGTTGGTTGGTTTAAAAGAGGGGCAAGGGACCAAGCTAAGAGGTCATCAGTCCCTTGTTCCGAAGGAAACAATGCTACAAGGGTGAGATGAAGACTTACAACACAAAACAGAATGAAAGGAAAAAAAAGAACGACTGAAGGGCACCAAACACTTAAATGATCAAAAAAGGACAAGAAAACGACAACACAGCAAGAAACAAGTAAAAGAGGTTAAAACAAGTAAGCAGATTACCATGGCTGGCTCGCCATGAGGATAAAAATGAAAAACCAGCCACTCTGCAACACATTAAAATCTCCAACCTGAAACACTAGGGTGGAGGACACACAGGGACAAAGGGCATGTGCTAAAACTTAGATCAAATGATGAAACTCACTCTCACGAATAAAACTCGAAACTAAAGCTGCTGTTGAGGCTCTGTCGCCCAACACCAAAGGTAGGGTGCTGGGAAGGTTAAAAGTCCACCGTAGAGCGGCTAGAAGTGGGCAGTCCAGGAAGAGATGGATGACAGATTCGTGAGCCACAGCGACAACAAGGTGGGTCCTCGCGACCGAGGAGGTAACCATGTGACAGCCACGTACGGCCAATGCGGAGCCGACAGAGAACCAAAGAGTGCCAGCGAGAGGCGCGCAAAGGTCTTCCACACATTCATAGTTTCCTTAATGGCACGCAGCTTGTTGTGCATACTGAGGTTATGCCATTCCGTCTCCCAAATGCGCAAAACCTGGCGGCATAATACTAAATGCAGGTCAGTTTTTGAGAAGCCGATCTCTGTAAATGGTTTCTGCATAGCCTGTTTGGCCAGCCTGTCGCCAAGTTCGTTGCCTGGGATTCCGACGTGACCTGGGGTCCAGAAAAACACCACCGAACGACTGGACCGTTCCAAGGCAGAAATGGACTCCTGGATGGTCGCTACCAAAGGATGATGAGGGTAGCACTGGTCGATAGTTTGCAGGCTGCTCAAGAAGTCAGTACACAGGAGAAATGACTCGCCTGGGCATGAGCGGATGTGATCAAGGGCACGAGATATGGCCGCCAGCTCTGCACTGAAAACACTGCAGCCATCTGGTAAGTCCATTTAGGGCATATAGAACGTGCTGTTCTATATGCCCTAAATGGACATAGGCGAAGCCAACGTGACCATCAGAAATCGAGCCATCGGTGTAAACCACTTCATTGCCCCGGTACATGTCGAGAATCGAGAGGAAGTGACAGCGGGAAGTTGCAGGGTTAACTGAGTCTTTAGGGCCATGTGAAAGGTCCAGGCGAAGCCGCGGCCTAGGTGTTACACCATGGAGGTGTTCGTGAATGAACCTAAAGTAAGGGTGATAAAGGCAAGGCCTCCAGTTCGGAGGGAAGGGATCACACCCGAACTGCAATTATAAGCCCTGACCTGGACCGCCGATGGGGGAGATGAACCACCGCGGGCTGGAAAAGAAGACTTTAATGCGGATACTCAGTAGAACAACGAACGTGTGCAACGTAACTTGCAGTAGAGGGACTCCGGTCTCCACCAGGATGCTGGTCACCGGACTCTACCGGAAAGCTCCTGTCGCTAGGCGAACGCCACAGTGGTGCTCTGAGTCGAATAAACGCAACACTGAGGTGCCGCCGAACTATAAACCACACTCCCATAGTCAAGGCGGATTTAACAAGGGCTCTGTAGAGCTGCAGCAGCGTAGAATGATCTGCACCCCAGTTGGTGCTGCTCAGGCAGTGGAGGGCATTGAGGTGCTGCCAGCACTTCCGTTTTAGCTGACGAAGGTCAGGTAGCCAAGTCACTCGGGCGTCGAAAACCAGTCCTAAGAATCGATATGTCTCCACTTCAGTGAGTGGATCGTCATTAAGGTAAAGTTCTGGTTCCGGATGAACAGTACGACACCGACAGAAGTGCATAACACACGACTTATCAGCCTAAAACTGGAAACTGTGGGCTAAAGCCCATGTGGATGGTTCCCTGTAGGCGCCGCTCAGCAACACCAGTACTGGTGGAGCAGTACTAATTGCAGATCGTCTGCATACAGAGAAGGTGAGTCCGACGGTCCTACAGCTGCTGCTAGACCGTTAATGACCACTGAAGATAGAGAGAGAGACAATACGAAGCCCTGCAGGACCCCATTCTCCTGGATATGGGAGGAACTATGGGAGGTCCCAACTTGGACACGGAAAAAACTAAGAGAGGAATTTTTGACTAAAAATTGGGAGCGGGCCTCTGAGACCCCAGTCGTATGATGTGGCAAAGATATGATGTCGCTAGGTCGTGTCATACGCTTTTCGTAAATAAAAAAAGACGCCAACCACGTGTTGGTGTCTGGAAAAGGCTGTTCGGATGGCAGACTCGAGGGACACAATATTATCAATGGTAGAGGACCCTGGCGGAAGCGCACTGAAATGAAGCCAGTAGGTCACGTGATTTCAGGACCCAAAATAGCTGCCGAAACACCATACGTTCCAGCAGCTTACAAAGAACGTTGGCGACGCTGATGGGCCTACAGCTATCCACATCAAGGGGGCTTTTACCGGGTTTAAGCACCGGAATGATAGTGCTCTCCCGCCACGCATCAGATCCGGTTGAAGATGACGAGGAGATGTCACTTGCAGTCAAATGAGAGATGTTTAATCATCTGACCGTGGATCCGATCTGGCCCAGGAGCTGTGTCGGAACAATGTGCAACGGCACTGAGGAGCTCCCACTCTGTAAATGGAAATGGAGCGTTATAAGGTTCACTGTGGCGTGTAGCGAACGAGAGGACATTCTTTCCATCCGTCGTTTGAGGGTGCGAAAGGTGGGTGGAGGGGCGAGGGGGGGGGGGGGCGTAGTTGACCGACGCAGAGGCTCGCGCTTAGTGCTCAGCAACCGCGTTTGCGTCGGTAGATAACACGCCATTTATGTTAATGCCAGAGAGACCTCTTGGGGGTCTGGTACCCAAAAAGACGTCTGATCTTCGTCCAGAGTTGGGAAGGCGACGTATGGCACCCAATGGTCGAGGCGTATCTCTCCCAACACTCCTGCTTCCGTCTTTTGATAAGCTGGCGAACGCGGGCTCGGAGCCGCTTAAAAGGCTAATGAGGTGCTCCTTACGCCACTGTAGAGCTCGCCGACGCTCCTAAGTTGCCTCAGCGACATCCGGCGACCACCAAGGGCCCGCCTTTCGCCGGGGCACCCTAAAGAGCGAGAGATCGCGTTTTCCGCCGCAGTAACGATTGTTGTAGTCACCTGCTCAACGATCGCATCGATGTTACTGTGTGGGGGAGAGTAAAGGGTGACTGCAGAAGTGGAAGTTTCCCAGTCTGCCTTGTTTAAAGCCCTTCCAGACAATTCCAGGGCAATGACAGGAAGACGGGGAAATGGTCACTGCCACAAAGGTCGTCATGTGTTCTCCAGTGGTATGATAGGAGAAGTCCTGGGCTGCAAATGGATAAATCAATGGCCGAATAACTACAATGAGCCATACTGAAATGTGTGGCGGCCCCAGTATTTTAGAGGCAGAGGTCGAACTGAGACAGTAAGTTTCGACAGCTCTGCCTCAGCCAGAAACACGGTGCAACCCCACAAGGGGTTATAGGAGTTAAAATACCCCAAAAGTAGGAAAGGCTTAGGGAGTTGATCCATCAGTGCAGCTAATACATTCAGGGGTACTGCACCATCTGGAGGAAGATATACATTGCACACAGTTATTTCCTAGGTCGCCCTATTCTGACAGTCGCAGTTTCTTTTAAGAGGGGTTTGAAGGGGCACAGTTGCACTACAGACTGAGTTTAGGACATAAATGCAAACTCCACACGACACTCGATTATAGTCGCTACTGTTCCTGTAATATCAGAGGGCAGGGATCCGCATTGCCAGGAACCAGGTTTCCCAGAGGGCAATGCATAAAGCAGGTGGAAAGCTTAACAGTTGCCACAGCTCAGCCAGGCGGTGGAAAAAAAGCCGCAATTTCACTGGAGCATGACGTCATCGAGAGACTGGGATGGCATAGCACATTCAATGAGGCAGTTTACACGTCAGGTTCACCTGCTGCCACCGACTTATTCCATGAGCAGTCTATATCCATTGTCTCTGAGGGTTCGGCGAGATCTAGGTCCTCAGCAGAGGACCGAATCTCCACCTTATCCCCAGATGCAGAGCTTATAGGTAGCGGTGGTGTGGGTGCCAATGCAATTTCCTTGGCCTTAGTGGTTTTCTTTGTGGACTTTTCTCGCTGCTCCTTGGGTTTTTCTGGCTGGGAGGGCTTCAATGATTCAGTCTCCAGGACTGAGGATGATCGTGAAGCCATACAACCAGCTGCTTTTGGGCACTTCAGCCACTGGTGGGCGTCATCTTTCCCATTATCAGAAACTCGGGAAGGGAGTTACCCAAGGGACCCCTTCCTGGTGAGAGGAGCCGAAGAAGACTTACACTGGGGACTGGTGTCCCCGATGGTTGGGGGGGGGGGGGGGGGGCAGTGGTCCGAAGGTAGGAGGTGCGGGAGCAATGTGGGGAGGGGGGGAAGGAGTGCCCCCCAATATCAAGGGGGCAGGTGTAGCCTTCTAGCTCTGAGAGCAGACTGGAATTCGCGCAACTGATGGGGCTACAACTGTTCTCATAGTGGTGGCGTTTGAGGTGGCCATAGCCAGAGGATGTCGGCGCTCATATTTTCTCTTAGCCTCAGTGTAGGTCAGTCAACCCAGGGCTTTGTATTCCATGATTTCCTCTCTTTCTGTAAAATCCTGCACTCTGGTGAGCAAAGTGAATGATGCTCTCCACAGTTGACACAGATGGGAGGTGGGGCACATGGATTATCAGGATATGATGGACATCCTCAATCATGACATGTGACACTGTACAGCGAGTGAACTTCCAGCATTTAAAGCACCGCATCGGGGGAGGGACATTGGACTTTGCGTCACAGCGGTAGACCATCATCTTGATCTTCTCAGGTAAGGTGTCACCCTCAAGGGCCAAGATGAAGGCAACGGCGGCAACCTGGTTATTCCTCGGACCCCGATGGATGCCACTCTAAATTGGCATGCAGCTCGTAGTCAGACTGCAAAAAAGTCTTATGTGGCATGATGGTAACAGAAACATCCCCCAACTTGTTACAAGCGATTAAAGTCCGTGACTGTGCGGAAGATTCTGGTTTTATCAAGACTGACCCAGATTGCATTTTGGACAAGCCCTCCACCTCTCCATACTTGTCCTCTAAATGCTCTAAAAAAAAGTGCGTTCCTCCCTTGGTATGGCCAGGGAGGAGAATGATTTAGGGTCGTACTTTCTTGCATTGTACTGAGACTTGGAACTCTTAGAGACTGCTGGTGCTTGATCACCAGGCAGTGATGATGTGGTGCGCCTCATCCGCCCTGATGTCACCCACTCCGACCAAGGGCCGTCACCATGGGCGCCACCTAGCCGCAGCAATGGCCACTTGGCAGGATGGCCATTGCTGGGAGTCCCGATGCCCCAGGATGACGGGCATCTACTCCTTGGCATATGTGGGGAGTTAACAGCGCAGGCACCAGCAGAGCGATTCCTGTGTTGTCAGGGGGCTTCAACCAATAGGATATGGTGGCCCCACCACCAATGCACTGGCTACCGTGCTGGATATGAGGTGCAAAGAAGTCCACGGTCATCGTCGGAGCAAAAAGCGATAGTGCATAGTGGAAAACGTACCCAGGAAGGCGTTCTCGCCCAAGAATCCCAAGAGATTGAGAATGAGCTAGACTGTGGTGCGATGACGAAAGAGTGGGCTAAAGATATCTACGCACGATGCACTACGTAAAACGCCCTTCCCCAATTGGCTCGCTCTTCGGGAAAATTTTCAAAACTGGAGGTCAAACCCTACAGGGGACCATCACATAAAGGCCGAAACGTGAGGGACTCCTTTTAGTCGTCTTTTACGACAGGCACGAATACCTCGGGCCTATTCTCATCCCCAGACCCGCAGAGGGTCGCTGTTTTCCATGTTTCTACGACACTACCACTCTAGCTCGTGTGAGACTACATCTGTGGTGTAAAACAACTGACATAGTCCAAGTAATGAGTATTTGGCTTTTCATTGTTGTCCTAAAAAAATTAAATGATATTTTCTTAATTTAAGTAACCTTTATTAGCAATCTTCCGCAAAATATCAATAATTAGGAATTTATATTTGAGATGAAAATATAAATTCCGTGTGAAATATATAATTAGAAACAAGAAGATGTAGATTATTCACAAAAAATGATGAATTTTACAATTACAAGATGAAGGTATTTAAAATCGAACGAAAACACAGGACCAAGGCGAGACTTGAACCAGCGATCCATGAACTGCACCGCATCTTCGCACGCTACCAATCCCGCTATACGTCCAATGTGTTGTATCTCAACATTATCAAACACTGTCCCTCGGAATACTTCGAACCGAGTAAATTTATGAAAAACATTAAGAATAACCTATTTCTCGGCACTTTTTAAACGGTGTTCCATACGCGTTACACTAGGAGGGTGCCTCAGCCGTTTTCATACTGCGTAGTAACAGCGCGACAATTAGAGCACAACAGTACAGAGAAAAACGCTGATGGCTGTTAATAAATTAGAATATCTTAAGGTTTACGATAACTTCGTAATAAGATACCTAATATTAAAGTAGGATCAACTTCCAACAACTTAACAACACCAGTGTACGTGTGCTACAGCTTCTGACCAATCATGGCGTTCGTGTTTGTTTACATTACGTTTATTCTTATGATTAATAGAGTATACTAGCTCTTTCCGTAACATATTTTGGGAACGAGGTAGTATGGACAGAAGCAAGGAAAATATGTCCACTAAACATGGGCTTGAAAATGATTGCTTAAAAAGCTATGAACAGCTGCCAATCTTTGCTACCAGTTAACAAGCGCTCAAATATCTTAGAATATGCATTTTAGAGCCTATGTTTACCGAACATTTTTCCTTGTTTTGGTATATATTACAACCTCTAGAAATAAGGAAAGCAAAGAACTTGCAGTAGAAGAGATTCACTGTCAGAGATGTAAGAACGACATTCACTTATAACTTCCGACGCGTCGTTTTCAGACTGAGGACCCTTACCTCATATTGACAGTTATTCTTCCTCACTACCCCTGAAAGTTTGCATCACGGAACCACCATGAAGACCTAAAAGAACATTCAGTCACATTCTTTCCCAAGATAATTGGTTGCTGTGTCTCTTCAGCGACACCGACAATCATTGTCCTGTCTGGAAAACTGGAATGTGCCTCTTAAATATTTAGTTAGAAGAAATTCTGCATCCCCTAGGAAAACATATGGACGTTTGATAATGAATGCGAGCAAAAATTCTTGTTCAGGTATTTTTTGTCTTCTCACTTCTATTGCACGCTGGAAGGGACAGTCATCTAAAATATCTGCGTCGTTCTCTTTGCTGCAAGCGCCTACAATCACCATAACAAACCTATAATTTGCATCGGTGACAGATAATCCAAACCAAAAGGATTTGTAGTATATGAAATCAAATTTCCTGTTTTTTTTTTTAATGTGAATGTGTTTCCCTTCAATACTTCCAAGGCAGTTACGACAGTGCCATCTGCCCCAAAAGTATTGCGCTTTTTTAAATTTTAGCTTCTGTTTGGTTGGGCAAATACTTTGTTAGAAATGTTGTCTGTATTGTTTTAGTAACTTTTACAATGATGGTGAAAATAGTCTTTTTTTAAATCTGAAATGAAAAGCTAGTTGGTGGAACTGTTATGGTTGAATTCAATTACATAACAGATTTTGTAGCGTCCATGATACCATCAAACGCTGTAGGTAACATTCAAGCGTTATCATCAAACTCTGCTGGTAACTTTCGAGCGTACACACCGAATAGCAAAGGTTGACATTTCAATTTTTTTTACACAAATAATAAAATTCTCCATGAATATCCTTCTCAGAGTATACAATATTACTGTCAATCTTTGTCGTAGACAATGTTTCTTCAGCAACTGATAACTAAGATACAAGTTTCCCATTAAAAATGTCTTTCGTATGTCCATAATGAATCTACTGTGCGGCCTGGGCGGGCGTGCTAACGAAGAAATAACGCGCCTACTTCCATGGACTCTTCACGACTGTGCTGCTAAGACAGCGCGTCCGGTTCCAGCGTCGTAAGACGAAAATATTTCAACTTCTATTTTTCCAATACCATTGTGAGATAGTTTTCGTTCCAGCTTTAAAAACGATTTCGACATATTAGCTGCATTTAACATGCAACAATGTATCATCTAAAATGAACCAACAAAGTGGTAAGTGACCACTTTTCCATTGTAAACTCTATTGAAATTTTATGCGATAACCTACTTAGAAATTGAGTAGCACAATAACTATGACCATTATAGATACAATACACATTTCATCACCCAGCTGTGAGATGAAATTATAACAAAAACTCAATTTCGTGTGCCAATTAGTTTCCCAGAACTGTACAATAAGTATTACATAGTGAAAACGCGCACAACAAAAAAGATGTTTTTAATTGTTTAAAGGAACACAAGAATCTCTATAAAAACTAACTGTAGGAGTTGTAGCTTTCTTGGATAGCATTTTTTTGCAGCAACAAAAACCGGGAAACTCATTTCTCTCACATATTGGTATTTGCTGCCACACGTTTGGACTGCGAACATGGTACAGAGCAACGCTATCGCGCCGCTTAATGTTGAATTACTCGCCTTCTCGCGCGTTTCCGCACCGAGCCGCGTTGACATCAGACCGCTCACATTGGACATGGAGTTATGCCCGTTTTACACGAGCAACTTTGTGGTCAAAATCGACTACCAAGAGTGCGTACACCTTTCTTGCCCGTGTATATCTCAGTAACCTACCACGTCGCGAGGTATGTATGATGCTAATGATCTATGGACTGTGTAAAGCGTGGAGTTCTAAATTTCCGAGTACGTTGCACAGAGCGCATGCGCAGAGACAAAGGATTATGGCTGCGTCCGCTGACATCGGAAGTAATAACCTGTTCTGGTCGAGATCACTCATTTTACAGAAATGGGTTTTGTGCTTTCGTATCTTCTTAAACTTTATTATATGGCTTGTTTTGTTTTCATGGCACATTGAAAAGTTGCTCAAGGTCCTGGTATTTTTTTCCTACTAGTGTTCCTCTAGTTTACAAGTGAGAGACAATGTCCGAAAGCAAAAAATATTTACGTTTTACAAAGAAAAAGTCTACACTGCGCAGAAATAAGAACGCAAGTAAATGTGTTTAATGAAAATTATTTCAACAATAAAAAACTCAAATTCATTGGATGAGAAAAATAATTTTCGTTGTTATTAGGCACTTAACAAGAAAACATGTCTAATAAAATATGTCCCAGACGTGTATCTGCAGTAGTTTTCCAGAACATCCAGAGAAGCACAGAAGTAATTCTGTAAAATTTTTAACTTATTAACTACTTGGCCCTATTTGCTTTTTACATTCCAGACAACTGCACAAAGTTTTCAACAGAAGTTGTAGAGTAAACAGTATTTCGGCGTATTCCTCTGTAGTAAATTTGAAAGACATTCCATAAATCTACAAACTATAACAGTTACTAAGTGGTTTCACTTAAATACACTTATGTTCTTTCACTGAACAACACAGAAAACTAACTCGTTTCAAGGTTAGAAAACGACTGAAACAACCCACTAACGGTTGCCAACGATGACACAAATGTTTCCACGTTCTAAATGGAAAGTAAACAAATTTACTGCCATAATAATCTTTGCTTCTCTGAATGAACTCTGCAGATAACACGACTTGGACATGTTTTGTTAGACTCACCAGACCCATGACAACAAAATAAATGGAAATCGTGCTATACTTTAATCTCGTACAGGTTTTGCGATGGCGTCATATCAGCGAAGTTGCTTTCAGACAAAATCTTTTATGAGCCGTAACTCCGAACTAAACATTTGCGGACCTATGTTTGTATGAACTTTTTCCTTCAGTTTTACTTGTAGAATAACATATTAAAATATTTACACATCTTCGCGAATCACCCTGTATTACGAATCCCCAGTGTCTTTGTACCTACGTATTCCAGTCTCGTCAGTTCATACCGTTGATCTTTTTCAATGAAACAGTTTCTCGCTCCGTACTCAAGGAGTACAGGGTGTTCGTCTGCGGACAACAATGTGTTCTCTCCAAACAATTTCTTGTGACTTGCAATACTAAGTGAACACTAACACACAGGCGTAAGGTTGACAAGGTGAGAATGCCTGATCCATTAGGTAACAACATGGTGATGAATTCTTCGCTGTATAGACAATATTAGCAAACGGCTAAAGAACGAAGTCTTCATTTAACTGCAACGATAAAAGAGCTATGGCTAACCGAAGTGCAAAATGCAACTGCATTCTCGTAAAACGAAAATAATGATGGTATCTAACAAAGCTAAATCTGGCTGTTCATCGAGTATTATTCATTGAACACCGATATTTAAGGAATAGGTAAAATAAAGCAATCATTTCATCCTGTAAAAGAACTTTGGAATAAATCGCGCATTCAGCTAGAGCCGAAACGCCCAAGCAGTACAGAAGTCTGCACCTTGGCAGCACAGATTCTGACAGCGCCTAGTTAACTCCCAATCCCATTCTTCACCGAATCGAACTCCCATGTACAAAATAGCTGCGAACGGCTGACTACTGGATAAATGAGTTAAAATATTAACTATCTCACTAAAGGCACGTAAGTTGCAAATTGCTCTTTAAAGTCAGTTTCTCACGCATCTGAATGTTTCTGACGTCACGACAGCGAAAAATCACGCGACACCCTGTGGCAATCGGAGGAATGCCTGGTGACAGTTACCGGGCATCATATGCAATGCCAACTGTGAGGTACGGAAGGGTGTCGTGTTAGGGTTTGGATGTTTTTCGTCGTTGTATGTGATCCCCTTACTGTGCTTGAGAAATCGCCAAATGGTTGGTTGGTTAGTGGGATTAAAGGGACCAGACTGCTACGGTCATCGGTCCCTTTTTCCAAGTACTAAAAACACCCACAGAGAATAAAAACGAGAGCACAGACGACACAGAACAAGAGAAACTGAGATAAAGACCAGACAAAACGAACTAAAATCACACAGAGTGTGACGGTGATTGGCCGACCATAGAAATAAAAAAGGAAAAGCCAACCACTTAAAACACATTAAAAAATCAGTTTAAAACCGGAGGCCAAAGGCCAGAATCAACACAAAACAAGAAGATGAAACAGAAAAACTTAGATTAAATGATAAAAAACCCCTGCCCGAATAAAACGTAAAACTAAGTCAGCCGTAGCAGAGTCATCTGTTAAAAGGGCAGGGAGCGCGTCAGGCAGTGCGAGCGACTGCCTGAGCACAGCTAAAAGCGGACACTCCAATAAAATGTGGACCACAGATAAAACGGAGCCGCAGCGACATGGAGGTGGGTCCTCACGGCGCAATAAGTGGCCGTGTGTCAGCCGGCAGAGGACAACAGACTCCTGGCGGGAGACACGCATGGACGACCGCCACACAGTCGTCGTCGCCTTGATTGGACGGAGTTTGTTGGGCGTGGGCAGATTGCGCCATTCAGCGTCCCAAACCGAAAGAACTTCACGGCGTAAGACTGCCCGCAAATCAGTCTCCGGGAGGCCAATCCCCAGAGATGATTTACTAGTGGCCCCTTTCGCCAGGCGGTCAACATTCTCATTGCCAGGTATCCCAACATGGCCTGGGGTCCACACGAAGCCCACAAAGCGGCCGCAACGCGCAAGAGTATGCAGGGACTCATGGATAGCCATCACCAGACGAGAACGAGGAAAACACTGGTCGAGAGCTCGTAAACCGCTCAGGGAATCGCTACAGATAACGAAGGACTCACCAGAGCAGGAGCGGATATACTCTAGGGCTCGAAAGATGGCGTCCAGCTCAGCAGTGTAAACGCTGCAGCCAGCCGGCAAGGAACGTTGTTCGGAATGGTCCCCGAGAGTGAGCGCATAACCGACTCGACCAGCGACCATCGAGCCGTCGGTGTAAACAACTCCAGAGCCCTGATACGTGGCCAGGATGGAATGAAAGTGGCATCTGAAGGCCTCCGGAGGGACTGAGTCCCTCGGGCCGTGTGCCAAATCGAGCCGAAGGCAAGGGCGAGGCACACACCATGGGGGCGTGCGCAGAGGTGCCCGGAAAGGAGGTGGAACTGGAAAAAACCCAAGCCCAGAGAGGAGCTCTTTGACGCGTACGGCGATCGGACAACCCGACCGGGGCCGACGTTCTGGCAGATGGACGACTGACTGCGGGAACAGGACACGGTAATTTGGATGGCCGGGCAAGCTAAAAACATGGGCAGCATAAGCAGCCAGTAATTGTTGGCGTCGTAACCGCAGTGGAGGGACACCTGCCTCCACTAGTATGCTGTCCACAGGGCTGGTGCGGAAAGCACCAGTGGCAAGGCGTATCCCGCTGTGGAGAATGGGGTCCAGCACCCGCAACACAGATGGGGATGCTGAGCCATAAGCCAGGCTCCCAAAATCCAGACGGGACTGGATTAACGCCTGGTAGAGCCGCAACAGGGTAGATCGGTCGGCGCCCCAGCAGGTGTGGCTCAAGCATCTCAGAGCGTTTAGATGCCGCCAACACGCCTGTTTAAGCTGCCGGATATGAGGCAGCCAAGTCAACTGGGCATCGAAAACTACACCCAAAAACCTGTGGGTCTCCACCACAGCAAGGAGTTCGTCGGCAAGATAAAGCCGCGGCTCCGGGTGGACAGTACGTCGCCGGCAGAAATGCATAACGCAGGTCTTGGCTGCCGAAAACTGGAACCCATGAGCTACAGCCCAAGACTGCGCCTTGCGGATAGCGCCCTGTAGCTGACGTTCAACAGCTGCAATGCCAGTAGAGCTGTAGTAAAGGCAGAAGTCGTCAGCATACAGGGAAGCGGAGACAGAATTTCCCACGGCCGCAGCGAGCCCGTTAATGGCTATTAAAACAGGCAGACACTTAAAACAGAACCCTGTGGCACACCGGTCTCCTGGACGTGGGAGGAACTATATGAGGCCGCGACTTGCACGCGGAAGGTACGATACGACAGAAAATTTCTGATAAAGATCGGCAGAGGGCCCTGAAGACCCCATCCATGAAGCGTGGAAAGGATGTGATGATGCCATGTCGTATCGTACGCCTTCCGCATGTCGAAAAAGACAGCGACCAGGTGCTGACGGCGGGCAAAGGCAGTACGGATGGCCGACTCCAGGCTCACCAGATTGTTGGCGGCAGAGCGGCCTTTACGGAACCCACCCTGAGACAGAGCCAGAAGGCCCCGAGACTCCAGTACCCAATTCAAGCGCCGGCTCACCATCCGTTCGAGAAGCTTGCAGAGAACGTTGGTGAGGCTAATAGGGCGGTAGCTGTCCACCTCCAAAGGGCTCTTTTGCCCGGTTTCAAAACGGGGATGACAATGCTCTCCCGCCATTGCGACGGAAACTCACCCTCGACCCAGAGGCGGTTGTACAGGTCGACGAGGCGTCGCTTGCAGTCCACTGAAAGGTGGTTCAGCATCTGACAGTGGATGCTATTTGGCCCGGGAGCGGTATCAGGGCAAGCGGCAAGGGCACTGTGAAATTCCCACTCACTGAATGGAGCATTGTAGGATTCAGAAGTGTGGGTGCGAAAAGAAAGGCTCCGACGTTCCATCCGCTCTTTAATGGAGCGGAAGGCCAGTGGGTAATTGGAAGAAGCGGAACTAAGAGCAAAATGCTCTGCCAAGCTGTTGGCAATGTCGTCGGAGTCTGTACAAACTGCTCCATTCAGTGAGAGCGCAGGGACGCTGACAGGGGTCCGATAGCCATAGAGGCGTCGGATCTTGGCCCAGACCTGCGATGGAGAGACATGGAGGCCAATGGTGGACACATACCGCTCCCAGCACTCCTGCTTGCTTTGGCGGATAAGGCGGCGGGCACGCGCTCGCAGCCGTTTGAAGGTGATGAGGTGTTCAATGCAGGGATGTCGCTTGTGACGCTGTAGCGCCCGCCGGCGATCTTTAATCGCTGCAGCGATCTGAGGCGACCACCAAGGCACAGTCCGCCGCCGAGGGGACCCAGAGGAACGGGGAATGGCAGATTCGGCGGCAGTAACGATGCCGGTGGTGACCGATTGAACCACCGCATCAATGTCTTCATTAGAGAGAGGCTCAATAACTGCAGTGGAGGAGAACAAGTCCCAGTGAGCCTTATTCATAGCCCATCTGCTAGGGCGCCCAGAGGAGTGACGCTGTGGTAGTGACAGAAAGATCGGAAAGTGGTCACTACCACACAGGTCGTCATGCACACTCCATTGGACAGATGGTAAGAGGCTAGGGCTACAGATTGAAAGGTCAATGGCGGAGTATGTGCCATGCGCCACACTGAAGTGTGTGCAGGCACCATCATTTAAAATCGAGAGATCGAGCTGTGACAATAAATGCTCAACGGTGGCGCCTCGACCTGTTTCCACTGACCCACCACACAGAGGGTTATGGGCGTTTAAGTCGCCCAATAGCAAGAACGGTGGCGGCAATTGGGCTATCAGCGCAGCCAGGACATGCTGTGAGACATCACCATCCGGTGGAAGGTAAATACTGCAGACGGTAACAGCCTGTGGCGTCCACACCCGAACAGCGACAGCCTCTAAAGGTGTGTGGATGGTTGGTTGGTTGGTTGTTTGAGATTAAAGGGACCAAACAGCAAGGTCATCAATCCCTTGTTTCAAATAGACTCCATTCTGCTAACGGGACATCTCAGTATAGTCAGAAAAATAAAACGGATAAAGGGGAAACGTAAAAGGGCAGTCACGTTGTCATTAGTAAAAACAAATGAGGGAAGTTGGCAAGAGAACGAACCCAACACTATGCTGAAACAGCATAGGCAAGACCACCTGTGACTTAAAAGGTACAACTGCTATAATGCAGAAAGTACGTATGGGAATAGAAAAACTAACCAAGCCTTAAAAAGAAGGGGTAAAAACAGAGTAAAAGGGAAAGAAAAGAGAATTCCGGTCAGGGAGGTGAATCGGGAATCTCTGAACACTGCCTACAGTGGGAGACACCCAAACACTCACCGCCCTGCCCCAACACCAGAGAGAGATTAAAAACTTTAAAACTGAGAATAAAAACCACTCTCCCGGAGGAAATCTAGAACCAGAGAGACCATCCGGGAATCGTCAGCCAACATCAAAGGTAAAGTGTGGGGGAGTCTGTACTTAGCACGCAGAGCCAAAAGAAGGGGGCATTCAACCAAAATGTGGGCCACTGACTGGAAGGCTCCACAACCACATAGCGGGGGTGGCTCATCACGCAAAAGGAAACCATGGGTCAGCCTGGTATGGCCAATGCGGAGACGACACAGTGTGGTCGAGTCCTTGCGGGAGAGGCTAAAGGAAGAACGCCATGGGCCTGTATTCACCTTAATGGCACGAAGTTTATTAGACAGTGGAGTAGCCTCCCAAGAATTGGCCCATGACTGTGCAAAGTGGGATTTGATGTGAAGCCGTAAATCCGCTGCAGGAGGGGTTACAGAAAACGGGGGGTAAGTAACTGCTCCCCCAGCCAAACGATCAGCGAGCTCATTACCCGGGATACCCACATGGCCCGGGACCCATAGGAAGTCAATGGAACAAGCAGCACGGTGAAGATCAGCGAGATGGTTATGGATGGCAGAGACCAAGGGATGGCGCGAAAAACACCGGTCAATAGCAAGAAGGCCACTCATCGAGTCCGTACATAACAAAACGCGGTTGTGTTGGGATTGTTTAATAAAGGTAAGGGCCCGGGAAATTGCCATCAATTCCGCAGTAAACACCCCACATGAGGGTGGCAGTAGATGATTTTCCGTTCCAACAAAGGACGTGAAGGCATACCCAACATGATCAGCAGATTTAGAGCCATCAGTGTAAAAAACAACAGCATCCCGAAACTCCCATAAAATTTGGCGGAAAAAGGAACGGAACACCACCGGGGGGATGGAATCTTTCGGACCGCGGCGGAGATCCATCCGAATTCGAGGCCGAGGAACTAACCAAGGAGGGGTGGAGGGGAGGGAGCGAGGAAGACAGGACAAAGAAGGAAGCCGAAAATCACGGGTAAGAGACGCAAGGCGCAGCCCAACCGGTAAACCTGCCCGAGGGCGGGAGTCAGGCGGGCGACGTCCATGGTCTGGGAATAGGATAGAATAGGAAGGATGAGCGGGAGAAGAACGGATAGTAAGGGCATAAGACACCAGAAGCTGTGACCGCCGAACAGAAAGGGGGGGGGATCCCAGCTTCAACCAGGAGACTATCAACAGGGCTAGTAGGGAAGGCACCGGTGGCCAAACGGATACCACGATGGTGGACTGGATCCAGCACGTGCAGCGTGGAAGGAGCAGCTGAACTATAAACTTGACAACCATAGTCCAAACGTGACAGAACTAGAGCACGATAAAGACGGAGGAGGAGGGAACGGTCCGCACCCCAGGAGGAGTGGGCAAGGAAGCGAAGGACATTGAGTTTACGGAAACATCCTACCTTCAGGAGTCTGATATGGGGCAGCCAAGTGAGCTTGTTGTCGAAAAGAAGACCTAGGAAACGAAAATGTGGAACCACAGGCAATCTTTGTGCAGCGAGATAGAGCTCTGGATCAGGGTGGACCGTAGTACGGCGACAGAAGTGGACCACCCGCGATTTTAAAGGAGAGAATTGAAACCCGTGGGAGAGGGTCCATGCAGAGGCACGCCGTATAGCCACCTGGAGCTGCCGTTCTGCAGATGGCATCGAGGAGGAACTAACCCAAATGCAGAAATCATCCACATACAGGGCAGGGGCGACCAAGGGACCGACAGAGGCCACAAGTCCATCGATAGCAATGAGGAAAAGAAGGACACTCAAGACAGAACCCTGTGGGATGCCCGTCTCCTGGGTCCGTGGAGAACTAAAAGCAGTACCAACTCGAACTCTGAATGACCGATGGATCAGGAACTGGCGGATAAAAATCGGGAGTGGGCCCCGAAGACCCCACTGATGAAGGGTTAGTAAGATGTGATGGCGCCAGGCCGTGTCATAGGCCTTGCGAAGGTCAAAAAACACTGCAACCAAATGGCGGCGCTGGGAAAAAGCCTGCCGAACTGCGGATTCCAAGCGAAGCAAATGATCGATTGGAGATCGTCCCTCTTGAAAGCCACACTGGTAAGGGGACAATAGATCCCGAGATTCGAGGACCCAAGTGAGCCGACGGGCTACCAGCCGTTCAAGTAACTTACAACCAACATTGGTCAAACTAATTGGCCGATAGCTGTCAACAGATAGGGGGTTCTGACCAGGCTTAAGGACAGGAACCACGATGCTATCCCTCCACTGAGAAGGGAAGTCACCCTGGAGCCAGATACGGTTAAACACCCGAAGAAGATGGTGCCGTTGTGGAGCACTGAGATGTTGAAGCAGCTGGTTATGAATGGAATCTGGGCCAGGAGCCGTATCATGAGAAGCAGATAGAGCAGAAAGAAATTCCCATTCAGTGAAAGGTTCGTTGTAAGATTCTGACTCACAAGTGGTGAAACATAAGGTGACAGCTTCAGCCTGCTGTTTTTGATGAAGGAAAGCAGCTGGATAGGAGGCCGACGCTGATGCCACTGCAAAATGGGTCGCAAGATGTTCTGCAAGAACTAATGGGTCCGTACAAATGCCATCTGGGAGGTGAAGGCCTGGGAGGGTGGACTGCCGATGGCAACCTTGGAGAGAGCGAAGTGTAGCCCATACCCGTGACAGAGGGACAGTGGAACCAAGGGAAGAAACGAATCGTTCCCAACATATCCGCTTGCTCTGTTTGATTAAATAACGGGCTTTAGCGCGAAGGCGCTTAAAGGTAGAAAGGCTGGCTATAAAGTGTTGCAAAGCTCGACGGCGATCACGGATGGCAATGGCAATGGCCGTACTCCACCACGGGACTTGCCGACGACGAAATTGTCCAGATGAGCGCGGGACAGCAAGGTTAGCAGCGCGAACAATCGCGTCAGACACGTCACGTAGGACGTCATCAATACAACCCGACAAAGAGGGAGAAAACTCGACCTGTGCAGTATATAGAGGCCAATCGGCGCGGTGGAAAGACCAACGAGGTAACCTCTCCATCGGGGAGCGGGAAGGGAGCGTGATAATCAACGGGAAATGGTCACTATCACATAGGTCGTCGTGTGGCGACCAGTGTAATGAAGGGAGGAGAGAGGGAGAAGAAAGAGAAAGATCAATGGCAGAAAAGGTACCATGACCAGCACTGAAATGAGTAGGGGAGCCATCATTAAGAAGGCACAGGTCGTGGTCTGCAATAAAGTGGTCGATAAGAAGACCTCGTCTAGATGGAAAGGCACTGCCCCACAAAGGATGATGAGCATTAAAATCCCCAAGGAGGAGGAAGGGAGGAGGAAGTTGCTGAAGAAGGGTGGTTAAGGCAGCAGGTGTAAGAGTCCTGTCAGGAGGGAGATAAAGATTGCATACTGTGACTGCAGAGTCTAAGTGGACCCTAACAGCAACTGCTTCCAATGTAGTTTGGAGAGGAATCCACGTGCTAGCAATGTCTGTACGGACCAACGTACAAACGCCACCAGAAGCCCGCAAGGGTCCGACCCGATTTCGACAGAAAACACGGAACCCACGGAGGGTCGGTGAGTGAGCATCAGTAAAATGAGATTCCTGGAGAACCACACAAGCTGCTGAGTAGGACGAAAGAAGGGATTTCAATTCCGGAAGGTGACGATAGTAGCCATTACAATTCCATTGGAGAACCACAGAACGATGGTTTAAATGAGGGCTGAACACGCTAAATCCAGTCATACCGCCGGGTCCCCACCCGTCACCGACAAGGAGGGGGCGACATCCATAAACGACAGGTCAGAATCCGGTTGTGAAGCCGGGGAAGGGACCTCCGGTGACACCAGAGGCTCTTTGTCCCGGGACTTATGTTTCTTCTTCTTTTCAGGCTGAGATCGAGGAGGGCTGTGTGGCATAATGGAGCCAGCTGCAGCAAGATCAGGAACAGAAAGAGACCGGGCGACCTGGGGGCCGATAGACCGCGGCTCTCGCGGTCGCCGCGCTGCAGCAGACCTTTGACCTGGAAGGTGCCGGGAAGGGGCATCCCGGGAGAGGCGCCCTTGACCGGCAGACGCCGAATGAGTGGGACACTTCTCCGGCTGGGGAGGGGGAGCGGCGCCCAGAGGAGAAGGTGTGGGAGCCGCAGGGGAGGGGGGAAGGAGAGGGGTCCGGGACGGGGGTAAGGAAGGGGGAGGAAGGGATGAAGATGTAACCAAGGCGTAACTAGATGTCATGGACACAGGGTGCAATCGTGCATATTTCTTACGGGCCTCTGTGTAGCTTAAACGATCAAGAGACTTATACTCCTGTATCTTTTTTTCTTTCTTATAGACTGGGCAATCTGCTGAACGTGGAGAATGACTACCATGACAATTTACACATACAGGAGGGGGAACACAGGGACTCCCCTCATGGAGTGGACGTCCACAGTCACCACAGAGAGGGTCCTGGGTACAGCGAGAAGACATGTGGCCAAAACGCAAGCACTTAAAACACCGCATAGGAGGTGGGATGTACGGCTTCACATCACAGCGATAGACCATAATCTTAACTTTCTCAGGAAGGGTATCCCCTTCAAAGGCCAGGATAAAGGCACCAGTATCAATACGATTATCTTTAGGACCCTTCTGAACACGCCGAACAAAGTGAACACCCCGCCGTCCGAGATTGTCCCGAAGTTCCTCATCAGTTTGAAGGACGAGGTCTCTGTGAAAAATCACACCTTGTACCATATTGAGAGACTGGTGAGGGGTAATGGACACGGGAATTGTGCCAAGATGGGTACAGGCACGAAAGGCCGCAGATTGGGCAGCCGAAGCAGTTTTTATCAGTAACGAACCCGACCGCATCTCTCTCAGGGAGTCCACTTCGCCGAACTTGTCTTCAATGTGTTCCACAAAGAATAAAGGCTTGACACTGGTGAAAGTATCCCCATCAGTCCTGGTGCAAACTAGATAACGGGGGAAAGGTTTTGCCCCTAGACGACGGGCCTGACCCTCCTCCCAGGGGGTAGCCACGGAAGGGAAGGCCGAAGGGGCAAGAGAAGCAGCACTTGAGGAATCAGTACCACGCAGAGAGACGGCCGCAGAAGAGCGGCCAGAGGTTTGGACCCTTATGCGTTTCATCTGCATAGCGTCCGCCCTGATACCACCCACTCCGATCAGGGGCTCTCCTCACGGGCGCCACCCAGCCACAGCAAGGGCCGTCTGGCACGGCGGCCATTGCCGGGAGTTCCGATGCTCCAGGATGACGAGCAACCACTCCAAGGCATGCATGAGGAGGTCACAGCTCAGGTATCAGAAGTGTGATCCCTGTGTGTTCAGGGGGCTCAACCAAAAGGGTACATAGCGACCCCACCACACGGGCTGGCTACCGTGCTGGCTATGCACCCTAGCATCAGACAACGACGTAGAAGAAAAGGTGGAATATACTAGGAGGGCACACGTCGGAGACACTAGGTAAGGTGCTCTTCCCCAAATGGCTCACACTACGGAAGAGAAATTTTGGAATGGAGGTCAAACCCCAGAGGGGGACCAAGGAATGCCAAAAGGAGGAGATGATTACGCAACAAAGCCAGAGTGTAAAACCAACAGAACCAGGAGGATAGCGGGGGCCAACATAAGCAAGGACACCACTAGAGGGAGAGGAGAGGGCGAGGGGAAAGGGGTATGGAAGGGAAAGGAGGGGAAGGGAAAGGAAATGCAGCCCGGGAGAGAAAGAAGGCTGCAATGGCTCGGGGCCCCGTGCTCGCCACGCACGTATCCACGAAAGAGTTGTGGACCCCCTGGGGGGAAAGGTGTGTGGAGAGGGACAGACTCGCTGTGCAGAGAGTGAAGGACATAGAGGCAGGCGCCACCAGACACCCGTTCATATGCTGCCCGGTTCTTATAATAACCCCAATAGCCACGGAGGGCGGGGGTTCGCATTGCTGGAAACCAAGTTTCCTGAAGAGCAATGCAGAAGAAAGGGTGAAGGCTGATAAGTTGGCGGAGCTCAGCTAGATGGTGGAAGAAACCGCTGCAGTTCCACTGGAGGATGGTATTGTCCATGGCGGAGAAAGGCGTGACGGGACTGGGAAGGCAGATTACGCCGCTGGGTCACCTGCTGCCTCTGATGGAGCACCCGTGCAAGTGCTATCCATTGCGTCTGAGGGACCGGCGAGATCGAGGTCCTCAGCGGACGCAAGGATCTCCACCTCATCGTCAGACGCAGAGCTTTTAGGTAGCGGTGGAGTAGGTGCTACCGCAGGGGTCTTGGTCTTACAGGTCTTCAAATTCGTTTTCTCTCGCTGTTCCTTTGGTTGCCGTTGTTGAGAGGGCTTATTGGAGTCAGCCTCCGGGACCGAAGAGGATCGCAAAGCCCGTCGACCAGCGACCAGTGGCGTCTTCAGCCACTGCTTGGTGTCTGCTGTGCCGCTGCTAGGAACCTGGGAAAGGAGTGACCCAAGGGATCCCTTCCGAGCGAGAGAAGCCGAAGAAGACTTACGCTTCTCCGGCTTAGAAGTGGGGACTGGTGTCCCCAGTGGTTTAGTGGGTGCTGCTCCCGAGGTAGATGGTGTGGGAGCAACAGCGAGAGAAGGGGCCCCCATCGTCAAGGGGGCAGGTGAGGTCCTCTGACTCTGAGAGCTGACGGTATGACTTGCAGCTGAAGGAGCTGGAGCAGGAGTGACAGTGGAGGCATAAGATGACGACATGCGCACGGGATGTAGCCATTCAAATTTCCGCTTAGCCTCAGTGTAGGTCAGTCGGTCCAAGGTCTTATATTCCATGATTTTGCGTTCTTTCTGGAAGATTCTGCAGTCGGGCGAGCAAGGTGAATGGTGCTCCCCGCAGTTGACACAGATGGGAGGCGGGGCACATGGAGTATCGGGATGAGATGGGCGTCCACAATCTCGACATGTGAGGCTAGAAGTACAGCGAGAGGACATGTGACCGAACTTCCAGCACTTAAAGCACCGCATCGGGGGAGGGATATAGGGTTTGACGTCACACCGGTAGACCATGACCTTGACCTTCTCTGGTAATGTATCACCTTCGAAGGCCAAGATGGAGGCACCGGTAGCTACCTGATTGTCCCTCGGACCCCGATGAATGCGCCGGACGAAATGTACACCACAGCGCTCTAAATTGGCGCGCAGCTCTTCATCAGACTGCAAAAGTAGGTCCCGATGGAAAATAATACCCTGGACCATATTTAAACTCTTATGTGGGGTGATGGCAACGTTGACATCCCCCAACTTGTCACAAGCAAGTAACCTGCGTGACTGGGCAGAGGATGCCGTTTTTATCAAAACTGACCCAGAGCGCATTTTGGACAAGCCCTCCACCTCCCCAAACTTGTCCTCTAAATGCTCTACAAAGAACTGAGGCTTCACGGATAGAAACGAGTCACCATCAGCTCTGGTACAGACGAGATACCTGGGCGAATACACGTCACTGTCATTCATTGCCTTTCGTTCCTCCCATGGTGTGGCCAGGGAGGGAAACGATTTGGGGTCATAAACGTTAGCTTTAAAATGAGCCCTCGAACGCTTAGAGACTGCTGGAGGCTGGCCGCCAGCGAGAGATGATGTACCACGCTTCAATGCGGGTCATCCGCCCTGATGCCACCTACTCCGACCAAGGGCCCTCCCCATGGGCGCCACCCAGCCGCAGCAAGGACCACCTGGCAGGATGGCCATTGCCGGGAGTCCTGATGCCCCAGGGAGATGGGCATCTACTCCTTGGCATACGTGGGGAGTTAACGGCGCAGGCATCAGTAGAGCTATCCCTGTGTTGTCAGGGGGCTACAACCAAGAGGGTACATGGCGGCCCCACCACAACGGACTGGCTACCGTGCTCGATGTTACGTGACATGTGGTCCATGGTCGCCGTCAGTGCAGAAAGTGGCACTGCACAGCGCAAGGTGGAAAGTGCACGCAGGAACGTATCCATGCCCAAGAGATGGAGAGCGGGCACGACTGCAATGCAACGACAGAGAAGCTGGCGAAAGGTCTGATCGCTAGATGGACACAATGCACCAAGTAAGGCGCCCTTCCCCAATCGGCTCGCTCTTCGGAAAAATTTTGAGAGATGGAGGTCAAACCCAACAGGGGACCATCACATACGGCCGAAAAGTTTGAGACTCCTTTTAGTCGCCTCTTACGACAGGCAGGAATACCGCGGGCCTATTCTTACCCCCGAACCCGCAGGGGAAGAAATCGCTAAATGCGGAAGGATGTGAAGACGTCTTACAGCGTGGTTTGTGGACAATAACATTCCTGAAATGGTCTGGTCTGCCAGAGTCGGTATCTGAAAACAGTGGAGCAGTTTTGGGACGAGTTAGAAAGTCTGCTTCGCTCCAGGGCCCGTCATCAAACGTTTCGGCTCTTGAGGAAGAATGGGCTGTCATAATTCTCAGACATTCAGATACTTCACTGAAAAGTATCCCCAACTGAGTTCAAACTATCATACTGGCGAATGATTTTGTAATTTTAATATTTGACTTATTGCGTTAAAGCTTTAACGTAAAATTATACCTCTTAGTACGTTGATGATGACAGTATTTTAACTATATGAAATTACAGCAGGAGACAAAGAGGGAATAGAAGAAATATCTTTTGCGTTGTAATGCGAGAATGACGGAAGAGAGAAAGATGGCACGTCGTATTATGTTTAAAAACTTTTCTCATAGGCCTGAGAGTGATTTTGAAGTACTATATCACGTCTGACCACTGACAGGGACGAAAAATACGAAATACGTGGACACTGTACCAACGGCTACAAGGCTCTGAGAGTTTGATTTCTTGCTACCGGGAACAATAAGCTCAAGTTTATGTTCCTGGTCAGTGTACTTATTGCATCGATATCACCATCCCAGAAACTTGCCAGGTTCGGTCGAAATTTCTGGGAAGTTGCATTAAGGTAAGTTGACTGCCACTTAACGTTCCTCTCTTTCTTTGTAAAACCCTAAATGAAGGAAAGTGGCTAGTAGAGGAACCACAGCGGCTACAGTACAACAAAGGCTACCATCATTGTTTACCACTTACCTTGTTCGACATGTACTCGTTGTCTATCCTTCGAAAGAATGAACGAAACGTATTTTGTTTGTGGACTGCCTTTGTGATTTCCTAGTTGAGGTTACTTGTGAAGAACTGTAGGTTTGTCACTACGTGTCACTCTATATTTATACTCCACAGAATTAATCAGAAATGAGTCATGTAGATGTAGAATGAAAGTGCAAATAATCCTGAACAAATGGTGTTTCTCATTAGTCCACTCGGCCATTGTGGTAATGGTAAGAAAAATTTACATGTGTACGAAATACGGAATTTTTCATCAGCTGTAGAGAAAGTATAAAATGAACAGAACCGCGGACAAGCACACGACTGCTGCACGTGTCTTCCCGCCTTGAATGCGGAGACTGACGCCCGCGCCCGGTAACCCGTAACTGTAAATAAAGTGCATGCGTGACCGTACAGTTCCATGCGCTCCCTTACATCTTGGAGCAACAGCTGCATGTATCTAGAGCGCACGGATAGTTGCAGGCGTGTTAATGCTCCTTTGGAGGGAAATTTTAACTGATCAGTTATGGGCTGTGAGACGAGTGATTGGGGCGACTGACGGGGACAAAAATACAGGGTGTCCCAAAAAGAATAACCCGATTTTAAATAGAATTATTAGGAAGAAGGGCTTAACACAACAAATTGCATAATAAATTACTTAGAAACGACAAAAGATTATAAAAAAAATCCATCATAAATGTTCAATATGTCCTCCATTGGCTGCACAGACGACATCTAGCCGATAGCCGAATTCATTCCAAACTGAGTACAAGGTGTCTTCTATCACAAGCTACAGCAGCTGATATTCTGGTTTTCAGTTCATCAATGTCACGAGGTAAGGCAGGAACGTTTAGCACGAAATCTAATATGGAACGCCCGCTGAACTGTGATCACTGATTCAGTATGACTACATTCAATAAAACAATACGCCTTCTGTTGTGCGGGCGCCATATTGCTCGAGACTGGCTGCACGCTCCAGGTCAGCGCTCGTAGCGACATCTAGCGTATTTTTCTCTGAAACTGTAGACCATGCTGATTACATCTAGCGCTGTTTCAGTTACCTAGTGACATTTGTCTCAATATTTTTGCAAGTTAAAATCAGGTCATTTTGTTTTCTTGTGTTTTTGATTTTTCCAGGATGCACGCCTGAAAAATGAATGGAATAAAGTCTTCTGAGATTTCATTCTAAACGGCGTATCTGAAAATTAGCTTTCAGAAAACCAACTGGAAGGGTAACATTCTACGAGGGAACCTTCCGGACTGCCCCTCTTCAGTTTTCTTCATACTTAACAGAATTTGAAGGCCAGAGCCCGGACATCAGTTTCCGTAAGCAGTACGACGCATTTCTCAAAATCGAAAAAATCGCCTTTGAAGATCGGAAGATTCTAAAGCGCTGTTAAGCCCAAAACGCTATCATCGTTTTAACAGATCCGCATGCAGTTGCGGCTATAGCTTGTAAGGTCTTGTAATCGTGTAGTCGCTGATTCATTGTTGCTAGCAGTAATATTTTTAATTGAATCCTACATTAATTTTCTAAAGCGAATGTTAATTAACATATATCCAATCATGGATCGCAATAAAATAACTTCTTTATTTTTCATTACTAATCGCATGAAAATAAAGTGCCCCCGGTCGGAGGTTCGAGTCGTCCTTCGGGCATGAGTGCGTGTGTTGTCCTTAGCATAAATTAAAGTTAGATTAAGTAGTGTGTAAGTTTAGGGATCGATGACCTCAGCAGTTTGGTCCCATAGGAACTTACCACAAATTTCCATAATAAAGTGCCTTACCGTTAGATGTAAAAAATATGGATACTTCGCATTTATAACCCATTTTAATTTACTTTGAATGCTCGCATTTTCTAGCGATAAGTAAATAAAAATGTATTATTTTTATTACAAATTATGATTCAATATTTCTAGTTGAAACATATAATGGAAATGGAACTAGCGACAATCGAATACGTGACTTCACGCTACGCACTGCCGGCTGCTCTGTTAAAGTGCTGCCTTTTTTTTCCAGTCCGTTAGGTCCTGTGGTTTGGCATCCCAGGTACAAAAAGGCCCGAACTAAAAGATTCCGTTAACGTACAGCAGGGAATCAGTGATCCTGTAAAGCTGCGTTTACACCTGTGCGTCACGCGTCTCGTTGGCGTTTACCCGCGCTTGGCTCACATGCAAAAGGATGCACGCATTTTAAGTGCATTATCTATCAATACCTGCGCATGCACGGTTCCCATCATACCTACACAGAAGCACGCACGCTATTCCAATGACCAAGAAGTCCGCTTTACTAACAGAAAGATGCGGCCTTGGGTGATATTTTGAGACAAAAACTAAATAGCACCACCGCTTACAAGTATCAGCAGGAATATTAAAGAAAGGTAGGAAAATATTTCTGCCTAGTACAAACTAAAAAAAATACCGTGTTTCTTCGATCGCGTATATTTCAGAAATGGGGATGGGTAGAAAGATGCAGTTTGCGGCATAATGTTCACACGCGCGAAATCGTTTTAAAGTAGGTGCTGGTGAAATTTGCTACACCCAGGCGGTGCCTGAAAAAGAGTCCAAATCTTACACTAACGTCCAACGGATCCTCCAGACACGTTACAGAAGCATACGACCATGACGTCTGACCATCAGGCAGTCCTACACGACGTTCAAAGAATCTGGAAATGTCATGAAGACGGCGAGATCTGGGCGTCCGAGCACGAGTGATGCACATGTGAAACGGATAGAACAGGCATTTATCCACAGCCCAACCAAATCAATCTGTCAAGCGTCTCGACAGTTGCATCTACTATCAACCAAATTGCAAGGAGTACTAAAAAAGAGAATGGAGCTTCGTGCCTACGAGATGCAGCTGCTACATGTGATTCAATCTGATGACAGGCTAAAGCGCAAAGCATTTGTAATTTAAATGTCGGGCATCTGCAATTGAAATTTCGATTCGCACCGACGATGACACGACGTGATATTCACGGACGAAGCTTGCTTTCATAGGTTCGGAAAGGTAAATCGAGCCAATTTAGGGATACGAGGTTCTGACAACTTCAGCTTGGAAATCGTGCGCGACATTCGAAAGGTAAACGTGAGATGTGGTGTGGTGCGGTCTGCTTCATGACCGTGTGGAGGGACATTTTTCTTTGCAGGCGCGTCAATAACTTCTACTGCTCATCTGGATATGTTGGAACACTGCATTTCCACAGATAGGAGAACTGCAAACTGTGATCACGCTGCAGCAGGATGATGCCACTCTTCACCGGGCAACGATCCGATCATTAGGAATGCTTTGGACGACACATTTACAGGTCGCTGGATTGACAGAAAAGGAGACATTTCCAGGCCCTCAAGGTTTCCTCCAGACGTAGCCCCGTTAGAATTTTTTTTCTATGGGGCTTTGTGAAGGATGCTATCTACCAGACCTGCGTGCATGACCTGTATGAACTGCGAGTTCACATCAGAGCAGCTGTCACTCGTGTTAATGAGAACATGCTTGGCCGGACATGGAAGGATCTGGAATATCACCTATACATCCAGCGTACTACAAATGGCTCACACACTGAACTCCGTCAAACGGCTACTGAAAATTAGGGAGAGAGGGAGGGAGGGAGGGAGGGAGGGAGGGAGGGAGGGAGGGAGAGAGAGAGAGAGAGAGAGAGAGAGAGAGAGAGAGAGAGACGCACCTTTCACATATTCCCTGTCTGAAAAATACTTAAAGCAAGATTCTATCCATCGATCTGAAAAAATTCTACGAAGGTTTGGTTTTAGGTTAAATCAGTAAATTGTTTAAAGCCATCTATCTAGTCTGTTAGTGACAATACTGGCACCGGAACGGAAACTGAGAAGGCCGAAATACTAAATTCCGCTTTCTGAAATTATTTTACTAAGGAAAATTGTACTCCAATCGTTACACTAACTAATGCAAGATATCGAGGTAAGAAAGCGTGGGTTACAAAATCAAATCGGCTGGAACTGCTGGAATACCTATACAGTTCTGCACAGAGCGTGCGACCCCTCTTCTAGCAGCAGCCTTTTGTTGGTTGCTAGGAGTATGAAGGGGTTACAAGTGATCGGTATAATGCCCAGGTATTTCTCGTTTTCAAGAAGAGTCGTCATCGATGCAAGCAACCAGAGGTCCGTACCATTGATGTATAATATTTGAACAGAATAATCTTCTTTGCTATTTAAACATTTCTCCCAGCTCTCCGGCAGGCTATGAATGCCACGCAAAAAACAAGTTGTTCTTTTGAAGCGAAACATTTACCGAGCCATTTTCATACGAACTGAAGCGTTGTTCAACGACAGCGTGTCCCAGTGATGCAAACAGATGATAATCGGACGGAGCCAAGTCTGGAGATAAACCGCATACCAGAGCATTTCCCAACTGAACGCCTCGATCGTTTTCCTGACCCGTTTTGCTGTGTTTGATGTGGCGTTATCATGGAGCAATGACTTTGTTGCTTTTTTCCATATTCCGATCGTTTTTTCACGTAATGCTTGATTTAAATCGATCATTTGCTGTAGGTAGCGATCAGTGTTAACGCTTTCACCAGATTTTAGCGACTCACTAGATGGCACCCTTCTAATCCCACCAAACAGAGCATTGTCTTCTTTCCAAAGCGATTTGGTCTCATAGTGGATGTCGATGGTCTGCCTGGATTCACCCATGATTTACGACGCTTAGGATTCACAAAATAATATCCATTTTTCGTCACCTGTCACTATTTGATGGAGAAACTACTTCCTTTTGTGTCTGGCGAGCAGTACTTCATAAGCGGTCTTTCAATTTGCTTGCTGTCTTTCCATCAGTTCATGCGGAACCCATTTTCTCACTATCCGCACCTCTCCCATAGATTTCAACCGAAAATAAACTGCTTTCTGAGTCGCATTCAATTGTTCCGTGAGCTCCTATTGAGTTTGAGCATCATCATCATCCAATAAGGCCTGAAATTCGTTGTCTTCTAACATTCTCGGTGGTTTCTCGCGCTCGTTTTTCACGTCAAAATCACCACTTTTAATTTTTTGAACCACTAGAAACACTGTGTTTTCCCAAGATAATGTTCGCCGAAAACATTCGATGCGATTCTGCAGCAGTTTTCTTCAAATTATAACAGAAAACCAATGCTGTCCGCAAATCGTAGTTCGCAGGCACAAAACTCGACATGTTTATGGGTTTGAAACAGATACCGATGTATGGAACTTGGGACTGTGTGTTGACATTCGTCGTCAGCCGTTCCAGGAAGCGGTCTCACGGGACCTACACTGACGGATAGCACCTTATAGAGGGAAATTCCTGTTCCATGCTTCTGCACCTGGTAAAACGAGCGATCCAAAAGCGATTTCACATACCCAATAAGCTATACCCCGCAGTCTCATTTTAAGTAGAAAAAAATCTCGCAGTGAAGCGTGTAGTTTCTTCTAGATTAAAACCCTTGGCAGGATCTTAACAAACAATGATGATATCCTGCGCAACGGCACTCGTCCAGCAAAATATGCAGGAGGGCTTCTTTGGAGATTCAATACGCCAAGTACTTCCATGACACTGCACAGTAGTTCCATTACCACGCCTATTACGGTGTAGGGAAACCACTAGTATTAAAAGCAACTTCCAGTCGTCTCAGAATGGATAAATACAGGTCCTGTGTGGTTCACCAGATAATCTTATACCATTCTTCCTGTATAATTATGTCAAGTTCACGTAACGATGATGGAGAGGGTTAGGGATCACACGCACCCTTCCCTCCAAAGCAGACCACAAAGGCTCAATAATACTGAGATCTGGTGACTAGTGGCCACGAGGGATGCGATAATTTATCCTCATGCTCACAAAACAAGTCCTGGATGATGCGAGTTGTGTGAAAAGTGGCCCTGTCGTCTTGGAACGCAGACTCACCACTGGGAAGCAAGTATTATACAACTGATCAGACAAAATAGTCTCATAACCCTCGGTAGTAAGGTGACCTTGCAGGCTATCCATTGGGGCCATGGAACACAATGATATGGCTGCCCAAACCATTGCGTAACACCCGCCATGTTTCACTATTGGCAGCAAGCAGTTTGCATTATAGGCTTGGGGCGGCGTACGCCAGACGTAAACTCTGCCAGAAGCTGAAAACACTGAAACATGACTTTCTTCCATTGCTCCATAATCAAGATTTTGTAGCTTAGGCACTACGCTTTCGTTTTACAGGCATTTGCATCACTGATGTGTGATTTTGGAATTCCAGCTCGCTCTGCGGTTCCCAGACAAATGGAGCTTTCTTCACGTAGTTATTGTGCTGACATTCAGTTCTGCAATTACTTATTCAGCTGTTCCCTTCTTTTTGTCAGAATCATCTTCAGTAACCGTCTTTCACGATCACTAAACAGACACTTCCGCCTGAGTTATAATAGAGGAATTAACTTAGTTCAAACATAATGTACTCGCAACTACACAGAAGAGCGTTCTGACCACGACTAACACTTGCAACGTACTAACGCATTTCACAGGTGCTGTTCGTTGTCAAATACAACAGTGGAACCAGCAGGCCTGGCTAGCATCTGCATTTATGTTCAATCTCACAATACCCCCGTATCTCATACTTTTGTTCACGTTTTTGTTACCCGTTTCCGTAGTCAGAAAAATTACTAGCGTGGTTTGATAAGCCTGATAAATTTCTGTTACAAGGGAAAAATTTTGTAATGCATGAAGACTGTTGGTAAGAGTGATTCCTGTAACGGTTTTATTCGAACATTCAAACATCCACAGCTCCTAGTTGTTAGTTGGCACCTAACTCAAGCAATTTTGTCACAAATTTAATATCCATGATTAAAGTCGAGTGAAAAAAAAATAGTGAAAAACAATTTTCTTTTAAAACACACTGCAGTGAACCTAACCAGACAGAGCTGAGAGAGCTTAATGGAGACCAGATGTTTATTACTGGACATGTGAATTCATGAGCGCTGATAGCATTGCATGAACCTGCTGCGAGTGAGGTTCCGTCTGAAGGCAGGGTCGGTAACATGTATGGCCTCGCCATACAAGACGGTCAATTTAAGACTGGGGAAGCTGTTGAGAAGTTGTAGAGCTCACATATAGTAATATATATAATCCTGAATGAAACACTGTATGTAAATGCCGAATGCGAGACGTTTTATATGTCTCCTGAATACAATGGGATCTCGTTTATCTGGATCGCAGGTTATCCGGATTATAGGAAAGGTTAAATGCCGTAAGCATACACGTTATATTCACTTTCTCGTTAACACACAAACTATATAGAACACCGACGGAAAAGTCGCAACACCGAAGAGGAGTTGTGCGACGTAAAGGAAAGTTGGTACGCGTGTTTCTACAACTGTAAGACATTGTCTATTCAAATTTCGCGTCAGTCTCATGAGATCAGATTTTCTTTAAATACAAGCTGTAATTGTCGTGAGAATTAATTTTGCAATTGGACTTCGTGACCTGATTTAAGTCAAGAAGGTGACAAAGGCGCCTTTATCAACACCTCTTGGCACAGGGTAGCCACATGACGCAGAGTAGGTTCTGGGCAGGATCTGAATAGAGCTCATAGGTGGATCCACCGTGTGTTACGTCAGAGGTAGGGGTCGAGGATGGATCCACCATGCGTTACGGCAGGGATGCTGTTCGAAAGTCAATCCACTCCCTGTATGTCCGTTGCGGTGTCCGAAGGTGGATTCACTGGCGGTAGGTTGGGAGCATGGTACAGTTGCGCTAGGTGTTGGCAACTGTACTACATTTACAAGCAATTCTGGAATATGTGGCGAGAAGTGACGTCAGGATCACATGAGCAGAAGTGTCATAAAATAGGTAAAATTGCGAAAATTGACGGAAAGTACAGGGCTATTACAAATGATTGAAGCGATTTCATAAATTCACTGTAGCTCCATTCATTGACATATGGTCACGACACACTACAGATACGTAAAAAAACTCAAAGTTTTGTTCGGCTGAAGCCGCCCTTCAGGTTTCTGCCGCCAGAGCGCTCGAGAGCGCAGTGAGACAAAATGGCGACAGGAGCCGAGAAAGCGAATGTCGTGCTTGAAATGCACTCACATCAGTCAGTCATAACAGTGCAACGACACTTCAGGACGAAGTTCAACAAAGATCCACCAACTGCTAACTCCATTCGGCGATGGTATGCGCAGTTTAAAGCTTCTGGATGCCTCTGTAAGGGGAAATCAACGGGTCGACCTGCAGTGAGCGAAGAAACGGTTGAACGCGTGCGGGCAAGTTTCACGCGTAGCCCGCGGAAGTCGACGAATAAAGCAAGCAGGGAGCTAAACGTACCACAGCCGACGGTTTGGAAAATCTTACCGAAAAGGCTAAAGCAGAAGCCTTACCGTTTACAATTGCTACAAGCCCTGACACTCGATGACAAAGTCAAACGCTTTGAATTTTCGGCGAGGTTGCAACAGCTCATGGAAGAGGATGCGTTCAGTGCGAAACTTGTTTTCAATGATGAAGCAACATTTTTTTCTTAATGGTGAAGTGAACAGACACAATGTGCGAATCTGAGCGGTAGAGAATCCTCACGCATTCGTGCAGTAAATTCGCAATTCACCAAAAGTTAACGTGTTTTGTGCAATCTCACGGTTTAAAGTTTACGGCCCCTTTTTCTTCTGCGAAAAAAACGTTACAGGACACGTGTATCTGGACATGCTGGAAAATTGGCTCATGCCACAACTGGAGACCGACAGCGCCGACTTCATCTTTCAACAGGATGGTGCTCCACCGCACTTCCATCATGATGTTCGGCATTTCTTAAACAGGAGATTGGAAAACCGATGGATCGGTCGTGGTGATCATGATCAGCAATTCATGTCATGGCCTCCACGCTCTCCCGACTTAACCCCATGCGATTTCTTTCTGTGGGGTTATGTGAAAGATTCAGTGTTTAAACCTCCTCTACCAAGAAACGTGCCAGAAATGCGAGCTCGCATCAACGATGCTTTCGAACTCATTGATGGGGACATGCTGCGCCGAGTGTGGGAGGAACTTAATTATCGGCTTGATGTCTGCCGAATCACTAAAGGGGCACAAATCGAACATTTGTGAATGCCTAAAAAAACTTTTTGAGTTTTTGTATGTGTGTGCAAAGCATTGTGAAAATATCTCAAATAATAAAGTTATTGTAGAGCTGTGAAATCGCTTCAATAATTTGTAATAACCCTGTACATATAACTTGAATGAAAATACGCCTATATGCGGGCAAATTAAGGGAGAACGGGAAAGTCTTTACATGTCTGCTTTGTGCAGGAAACTTCTCGTACATGTGAAAGAGTATGTTACAGAATATGAAAAAAATTTGATATGGAAGCACCGGTAACCAAGGAAAGACACTTTTCGTGGACAGCGATAAGATGGCTGGAACAGATTGTTTAAGATGGCTGAGCACCAAATACAGAGTAATAAATTTACGTATGTCGGATCAAAAGCCCTGGTGTGACCCCACAGTTATCGGTAACCATCTAATAGATTTTTATACAGAGTCCTTAGCCTAAAAGCACTGTATTATAAACATGGGGGCTGCATATGCAACTACAGAATGGATCGCATTTTTTACCCTGTGCAACACTGTTTACATGTTTTAAACCCTAACAAACAGCATTTACATTGTGCTTCTCTGTACACTCTACCAATCACAACCGCGTAGTGTTATCTAACAAATGCCTTGCTGCTGCAGAGTGGTTATATTTTGCTGTATGTCTATTGGGGAAACAGTGATACATGGAAGTTCACTTATCTTTGATACCTTGCTGGAAAATAGAACCATCTACCTCTAAATTGACATGGATCTGCGTTGAAGAAAAATAGAAAGCAGATGGAGTAATCAGCTGGGGGGTTGGAATGAGGTATGATTTAATGGTAGATTGATGATGCATTCCAGAAGGTGGGATGTTGCAGGAGGTCATTTATCACGCATTTAACCATTTTTTCCCGTTGTTCTCTCGGGGTACATCATCAGATGTGTGGTACAACTTGCGTTCGACTCCTATACAATTGTGTGTTCTGTGTATGACTTAAATCGCTATCTGCCTGCAATCGTTAACAGGAAACTTCTGCATACCACAGTCACCAGAGGACTTCTAAAGCATATGTAATGAATCACGTCTACCAAACTGATGGAAAACCTATTTCGGCACCCTCATCTAGATGAACGAAGATTATGCGAAGTACTTCGTTCCCCTGCCACATATTGGACATAAATTGAGTCTTCAGTTCCGTAACTGCAGTAATTCTAAGTTAGTGACGGGGGGTTTGTGAGGTACTGCAATCCCTTTGTACACATTCGGTTGACAGATGTCGTGTGTGGATGAGATTGTGTTCTGTTGACGGAGATAGAGAAGCATGGCGTGTAATTTCACATGTCAAACACCGTTGTTTCATGCATTTTTCATTGCTGACGATCATTTTATAGGACTGATGGGAGCATAGCACAATTTCAGAACTATAATCGGATGTGAATAGTGGACGCTATACACCTTTAGAGAGCTATAAAGTGCGTTGATCACAAATATCTCTCTCTCTCTCTCTCTCTCTCTCTCTCTCTCTCTCTCTCTCTCTGTGTGCGTGTGTGTGTGTGTGTGTGTGTGTGTGTGTGTGTGTGTGTGTGTGTGTGTGTAAGGTAGTAGAGTAATCATCTTAAAGTTTCTCATCATAGTGAATGAGATGGAAAACTTGCAGGGTAACTGTGTGTCATGTGTTGCAAATATATTTCCTGTATTGGAGTATTAACAGCGTTCCCATTCCAAGCAACTAATATATCGGAAACCACACTGCTTTAACATTACAGCACGCGTAAGTGCTGAACCGTGTAGTTAAAAGAGTGAGACTTTATGTTCTATGATCATTTCTCTCTTCCCAGCATCATCTTTGTATGGAATCCAATCACTCCAACAATTCTTTAGCATTGATAGCACAAAAGATAAAACATAACTTCTTTCTAGCTCCTTCTGTCTGGAGCTCCATTACGCATAAATTACACGTTTCTTCTTCCTCTTCTTAATAACCTGTTATATCGCCACAATACTCCCAAAGAAACCGAACTTCTCCTGTATCAGCTTTATTGCTTATTGTACTACATTTTAAGCACTGTCTCCTTCAAAATAATCCCCTCTACTGTTAATACACTGTTGCCATCGTTTCTTCCAGTTTTGAAACGCGCCTGGAACACACACTGTGGGATGGCGCGCAGGTTTCACGTCGCATTGCCATGTACAGGGTGTTTCAAAAATGACCGGTATATTTGAAACGGCAATAAAAACTAAACGAGCAGCGATAGAAATACACCGTTTGTTGCAATATGCTTGGGACAACAGTACATTTTCAAGCGGACAAACTTTCGAAATTACAGTAGTTACAATTTTCAACAACAGATGGCGCTGCAAGTGATGTGAAAGATATAGAAGACAACGCAGTCTGTGGGTGCGCCATTCTGTACGTCGTCTTTCTGCTGTAAGCGTGTGCTGTTCACAATGTGCAAGTGTGCTGTAGACAAAATGGTTTATTCCTTAGAACAGAGGATTTTTCTGGTGTTGGAATTCCACCGCCTAGAACACAGTGTTGTTGCAACAAGACAAAGTTTTCAACGGAGGTTTAATGCAACCAAAGGACCGAAAAGCGATACAATAAAGGATCTGTTTGAAAAATTTCAACGGACTGGGAACGTGACGGATGAACGTGCTGGAAAGGTAGGGCAACCGCGTACGGCAACCACAGAGGGCAACGCGCAGCTAGTGCAGCAGGTGATCCAACAGCGGCCTCGGGTTTCCGTTCGCCGTGTTGCAGCTGCGGTCCAAATAACGCCAATGTCCACGTATCGTCTCATGCGCCAGAGTTTACACTTCTATCCATACAAAATTCAAACGCGGCAACCCCTCAGCGCCGCTACCATTGCTGCACGAGAGACATTCGCTAACGATATAGTGCACAGGATTGGTGACGGCGATATGCATGTGGGCAGCATTTGGTTTACTGACGAAGCTTATTTTTACCTGGACGGCTTCGTCAATAAACAGAACTGGCGCATATGGGGAACCGAAAAGCCCCATGTTGCAGTCCCATCGTCATTAGCCCATTTTTCAGATCCGAAACGATTACTGCATCACGCTATCTGGACATTCTTCGTGAATTTGTGGCGGTACAAACTGCCTTAGACGACACTGCGAACACCTCGTGGTTTATGCAAGATGGTGCCCGGCCACATCGCATGGCCGACGTCTTTAATTTCCTGAATGAATATTTCGATGATCGTGTGATTGCTTTGGGCTATCCGAAACATACAGGAGGCGGTGTGGATTGGCCTCCCTATTCGCCAGACGTGAAACCCTGTGACTTCTTTCTGTGGGGACACTTGAAAGACCAGGTGTACCGCCAGAATCCAGAAACAATTGAACAGCTGAAGCAGTACATCTCATCTGCATGTGAAGCCATTCCGCCAGACACGTTGTCAAAGGTTTCGGGTAATTTCATTCAGAGACTACGCCATATTATTGCTACGCATGGTGGATATGTGGAAAATATCGTACTACAGAGTTTCCCAGACCGCAGCGCCATCTGTTGTTGAAAATTGTAACTACTGTAATTTCGAAAGTTTGTCTGCCTGAAAATGTACTGTTATCCCAAGCATATTGCAACAAACGGTGTATTTCTATCGCTGCTCGTTTAGTTTGTATTGCCGTTTCAAATATACCGGTCATTTTTGAAACACCCTGTATCTCCTCTATAGTTTGGAAACGACGTCCTTTCAACGTGTTTATTAGTTTGGGAAAGTGGAAAATGTCTGCTGGGGCTAGGTCCGGATAATACAGTCGATGGGACACAACGGGAATGCGATGTTTTGCTAGATGGCTGCACACAAGGAGTGATGCATGTACATACATACATACTGTCATGATGCAACAGCCAACTCTGGTTTTCTCACAATTCAGACCTCTTCCTGCACACACCATCGCTTATGCGCACTAGGATTCCCTGGTAGACTTCCTTGTTTACATCTGGCCAAGTGGCACAAATTCATGTTAGATAATGCGTTTGTAGTCAAAAAACATAACCAACATCACCTTGATCTTTGACCAACTCATGCATGCCTTTTTTGAACGAGGTGGCCCTTTGCCGACCCACTGCGCCGACTGCACTTTCGTTTCAGCATCATAGCTGTACGGAGTAGGTATTAAAATCCATGGAGAAGAAGTAAAAACTTTGAGGTTCGCCGATGACATTGTAATTCTGTCAGAGACAGCAAAGGACTTGGAAGAGCAGTTGAACGGAATGGACAGTGTCTTGAAAGGAGGGTATAAGATGAACATCAACAAAAGCAAAACGAGGATAATGGAATGTAGTCAAATTAAATCGGGTGATGCTGAGGGGATTAGATTAGGAAATGAGACACTTAAAGTAGTAAAGGAGTTTTGCTATTTGTGGAGCAAAATAACTGATGATGGTTGAGGTAGAGAGGATATAAAATGTAGTCTGGCAATTCCAAGGAAAGCGTTTCTGAAGAAGAGAAATTTGTTAACATCGAGTATAGATTTAAGTGTCAGGAAGTTATTTCTGAAAGTATTTGTATGGAGTGTAGCCATGTATGGAAGTGAAACGTGGACGATAAACAGTTTGGACAAGAAGAGAATAGAAGCTTTCGAAATGTGGTGCTACAGAAGAATGTTGAAGATTAGATGGGTAGATCACGTAACTCATGAGGAGGTATTGAATAGGATTGGGGAGAAGAGAAGTTTGTGGCACAACTTGACTAGAAGAAGGGATCGATTGGTAGGACATATTCTGAGGCATCAAGGAATTACCAATTTAGTATTGGAGGACAGCGTGGAGGGTAAAAATCGTAGAGGGAGACCAAGAGATGAATACACTAAACAGATTCAGAAGGATGTAGGTTGCAGTAGGTACTGGGAGATGAAGCTTGCACAGGATAGAGTAGCATGGAGAGCTGCATCAAACCAGTCTCAGGACTGAAGACCGCAACAACACAGCTGTACACCCACGTGCCACCGCCTGGTATGGTGTTATTAAGAAAGTTTTCATTGTCATTAACAGTGGCAAGCAGTTCCTCGAATGTTTCAACACGGCTCTGTTCCTGATCTTCAGTCAACCAACGCGGTACGAATTTTGCGCCGTCACAAATCAAGTTTTTCACTAAAAATTTGACAGCATGATCCTATGCTGATGTCCACCTCCTCAGTAACTTCCAGAAAGTTAAACGACGATTTCTGCGATCACAGCACGAACGCTATCCACAGCGGCATCCTGTGTTGATGTGGAAGGACGTCCAGACTTTCAATTGTCACAGACCGACATTCAGCCGTGTCGAAAACGTTTAAACCACTCATAACACTGCGTGCAACTCATACAGTCCTCTCTGTATGCCTAGCTAAGCATTTGAAATGTCTCTGCGAAAGTTTTGACAAGGTTGTAGCGCTCTCTCTCTCTCTCTCTCTCTCTCTCTCTCACACACACACACACACACACACACACACACACACACACACACACACACACACACACACTTCTTCACTGCAGTAATCCAAATTGCAGGCTGTACATGTGCTTACTTCAGCCGCTGTGGTTCGCTTGCGAACCGTACAAGTGCCACGAGGCAAATGGCAGTTTGTAGTCTAAACCTGCCGCTAGGTGCGCTCAGGAGCCACAGAGCGCGCTCTCTCTACTAGTTGGCTTGCTATTTAAAAAGTTCAGTTTCTTTTTGAACACACCTCGTACACCAACAGGAGCACCGAACTCCACACCATGCAAGCATCAGAGAGATCGTGTGTAATTTGATGGGTGACATAAGACTGGTACGGTACAGTCGTTGCAGAATGGCAGTTACAGTGTTGGAATGAGAATATCGGTCTATATCACTAGCATCAGTCAGTACAAGTTTGGAACACGTTATACTCTTTGGGAAAGCAAAACATTGAAGTGTATTGATTACATGGAACTTAGCTCACGAGACGTCGAATTTGGCATGTACAGTACCCTCCTACTTCTGGTCAGCTCCAAATAAAATCGAGACAGTGTTGGAGGAAGGGTTGGTTAAAGACGAGGAACAGTTACGAGATACCCAGAGAGATGCCATTTAGAATTTTGCTAAGAGTCCTAAGCCAATAGGTTCAACGAAGGGCTAGCTCGTTTCGAAAAAGAGGGCAGACTGCTAGATCTTTGTCTCCGACTTTATCGTACGAATATGAGAATACTTTGTGACTCCCAAACACGAAAACAAATCTTACCGAGTTTAAAGAAGTTTTTCGGCTAAGGAATGCAGTGTTTGCACCTCCTCTATGCTGATGGCTAATTCCTACACGAAAGCATGTATGTCATGTGATGTAGGCAGTGTAACAGAGTACGCAATATGTCAACATGTATATGACCCTCCCAACGTAATGGAGGGCGTGGTTTAGCAAT